>NC_137062.1:3059868-3177368 GCF_032717465.1 Coenobita brevimanus | reverse complement strand
ATGATGATATATATATGTCTATATATATATATATATATATATATATATATATATATATATATATATATATATATATATATATATATATATATATATTATGCTGTAAACATGACTGCCACCACGACATGTCCAAAGGTACGTTTTGGCCAAATTAGCAGTCAGATTTCTCAACTCTGGCTGTTTGTAACATCTCATGGTCCAAATTGTATAGAGAGAGAGAGAGAGAGAGAGAGAGAGGATAGATAATAATTTTCTTAAACCTTTCCATTTTCACGTAGTTTCCTCGCTCTCATTTACCTTGTCAATTTCTTTTCCCTTGTTAGCTTTATGAATTTGTTTCTCACTTTAAAAGGACACAGTATACGTGTACCATATAACTGGAATAAGAGTTTGTTTAATGGCGTCCATATATATTTCAGATGAGTGGCTTTATATTCACGAAGACGAAGTCGAGAAACTTAGCGCGCTTGAGCTGGGATGACAGATTTATGGCAGTGTGTTGTGTGTGCTCTACTGGCTGGAATTATGGACTGATTTTGAAGGTTAAGGTGTAGTTGAAAATTAGCCACCTGATAGTGGAGAATGGCCAACACACTCAGAGCAACCCAAAGGCCACGTGACCTAAAATGTCTTCATTTACAGTAAAATATGCATAACATTAGGATCAATGGTTAGTGAGTTCAGAATTCAGTGATTTACTTCCTCACCAAGATTTTATCAGAACCTACTATTAGCTGGTATAACTGAAAAAAAAAAAAGTTACTTATATATATATATATATATATATATATATATATATATATATATATATATATATATATATATATATATATTTTCGCTTGTGTCGCTATTTTAGTAGGTGGTGGGGGTAGGAAGTGATGTTGGTAGGTAGGTAGAAAGGGTGGTATGTAGGTAAACAATGATGTTGGTATGGTGCTAAGTAGGCAGATAGGTAAGTAGACCGTGAGGGAGGTAGGCAGGGAGGCAAACATGGAGTAAGGCGAGTAGATAGGTAGATAGGTAGGAAGACAGGAAGTAAGGCAGGCAGGGAGAGAGGCAGACCAGTATGTATGGCAGTAACCACAAAGGTATGCTGGACGGTGACCATGCAGATGGGCAAGCAGTTAGGTAGGTAGGTGTAGGCATTAATACGTAATGACAATATATATAATAGTTATAGACATTATAATATAGGTATTGACATGAGTAACACTTACATAATAAGTCATGTCTGATAGTCGTACACATATTCTAGCTCAAGAATGTCCATGTATCACAAACTCTTTAAGCCTGACAGTACAGGTATGTCATGAGCATGCAGTATAACCAACTGGAGCCAGTTATCTGACGTCATGGAAAACTATCTTTTTTTTTTTTTTTTTTTTTTTTTACGTGTCCGACTCTGGGGAAAGGCTTCAGGGCCTATTTCGCTGGGGTAGTGGCCTGTCCCAAGGCCCAGTAGTCCTCCTACACCTCCACATGTCACCACTTCGGCGCTAACACCCCCCATCCATATTGAATACATGCTAAGGCTGTCTCAGACAGGACTGGTGTATTGGTATTAGGGGGGGTATTTTTACATGTCATCAGGTCATGGTAGATCAGGAAAGTCTGCTTTTAGGAAATTCAAATCCTTTAACTGTTCCCTGCCCATACCGGGATTCTATCCTGGGCCCTTTAGGACTGCAGGCCGCCCCTTTACCGATTCAGCTACCGCCTCTCTACCGATTACAGGGTTTTATTGTACAAAGTTGTATGAAGACTTGACAGTGTAACAAAACATAACGTAACGTAACGTTGCGTGACGGCGAGCCACCGAGCTATCCTACTCCAACCCTTTCTCTCCTTCTCTGCTTTCCTCTTCAGTTTTCCAGCCTATATATACCGACCAGTGCATAGGTGTGTCTTTGGTACTTTTCCATAGGTAGTTTTCCATGACGTCAGATAACTGGCTCCAGTTGGTTATACTGCATGCTCATGACATACCTGTATTGTCAGGCTTAAAGAGTTTGTGATACATGGACATTCTTGAGCTAGAATATGTGTACGACTATCAGACATGACTTATTATGTAAGTGTTACTCATTGCAATACCTTTATTATAACGTCTATAACTATTATATATATTGTCTGAACGTATTAATGCCTATATATCGAATGAAGAAGGGAAGAAGACAGGTAGCGAGGTAAATAGCTAGCCCAGCAGACCGGCAGGTCAGTGGGTAACAAGGTAGGTAGGCAAGCAGGTATGTAGATAGGGAGGGAGGTAGGAGAAGTAGGTAGAGACGTAAGCAGGCAGGAAGGGAGTCGGGTTGGACGAAGGTAGGTAGGAAAAGGGTTAGGCAGTAAAGTATGTAGAGAAGTAGCGACGGAGGTAGGTTGGTAGATAGGGAAGCAGGCAGAGAGGTGCAGTAGGAAGGAATGTAAGCAGGCAAAGAGGGTAGGGAAGTAGTGGAAAGAGACAAGAAATGCAGGTTAATAATTTATATGCTAAAGGAAACATCAGAGGTTTCATGCCTCTCGGTTTCATATCGCGTTGTCTAATAAAGTGGCTGCAGAATCTGAGATCATGCCATAACAAATAGTACGCTGTACATGGGAAGGATTATACAAAACTTTGTCTTCGAGACACAAGCGTGGCAATACGCAGCTTTATACATTTTTGGCCGACCGAAGATGGTGTGTATTTCAATCGGCTGGGTACACATTTCACTTAGTCAGTTACTCGTATGTAATTTTTTCCTTTGTCAGTAAACACGACACACTGTCACTCATGCACCTCGTTATATATATGCTTCAGTCAATAGAATACGTCGCCTACTATACTTAACTGGTTATATATATTTTCCCTTACAATATATACCGCGTGGGCAATGGGTAGGCTGGAGGGCAATATCACAGCCAGGGCGAGCTGAGGACGCCTGGGAAGAGTCGAGAGCATCCCGGAGTTGGAGTCTGTCAGTCGTGAAGGTAAACAAACTGAAGAGCACCAATATTGACTAGCGATGGCGCTGATATGGGGCCAGTAAGAGAGAGAGAGAGAGAGAGAGAGAGAGAGCGGGGGGGGAGTGAGTTGCTGCAAGACTATAAGACTAGAGAGAGGGGGGAGGGTGAGTTGCTGCAAGATTATAAGACTAGAAAATACTGAAAAATAATGATTTTGGACCATTGCTTTATTCGATGAAAGAAATATTGGGTGATAATTATGGTGGAATATTGGAATTTGGGGGAATCATGAAGACAAAGGGAAAATACAACTAATGACTGGAAGTTCTGGGAAAATGTGAGATTATTAAAGTTAGAGACAGAGGTCTTGGAAGATTCTTTGTCGGACTAGGACACTGGAGGAGAGAACACCAATACTGACTGTAACTGGAGAAGGCTGGGTCCACTGTGACAGTGGGAATGGGAGTAAAAGAGTGTCTGTAAGAAAGAGACTTTGGAAGACCAAGATATTCGTGAATAAGAAATATACTGGAGACAAGACTGACAGCCTGTAAAGATAAAGTTTCTGAAAGAACAATAGTGAGTGAATGCTATGTCGGAATATAGAAGGCTTTTGAGGCCATTGCACCATAGGAAGCAGGAAAGAAAGACTGGCGTAAGACGGAGAAACTGGTGAAAGATACACAAATGATGGTGTACAAAATGTTCTATATTTGAAGAAAGAAGAATGCCGATATTGACTGGAACTGGCGAAAATTTGGGTCCACTACAACAAAGGTAGTGGGGGAGAGAAAAAGTGGCTACAAGAATGAGAGAGACTTGAAGACTAGGAAAGATAATCGAAGTCTAAGAAAGAAAATGGCAAGATATTAGAAGACAGAAAAACATACTGGAAGACTAATATGAAAGAGATGGAACAGTCTGGGTGACAATTATTGGTGTAATAAGGACCATATCGACATAAGGAAATAGAAAAGACTAAAGACTTGAAAATTATGAAACACAAAACGAGGCCCTGCCAGATTTATGTACTGAACAAGCATCATTATCGACTGTGCCGGGATGGATCTGGCCAAGATAAGAGCCTATGCGAGAAAAAGAATGAAGACTAGATTACTGAGAGATTGGTAGATGCTGAAAGATATTTAAAATGTCGTAGGAAGAAGAAAATGAACGGTAAAAAGTTAATGATTACAGTTCTGGAAAGAATCTGCACTGGAGGAGAGTTGTGATAAGTGACAGGTTAGTTGAAAGATTGATTTCTTTGGGTGATCTCAAAAATAGATAAATAAATAAATAAACAAATAAAGACAAGGAAATGGAGACTAAGAGAAAGGACGATCAACATATTGAATCTTTAGAAAGGTACAATATTGGGTAGAGGCTGGCAAGAAAACTAAAATGTTAGAAGAAAAGGCTGTGGGAAAACGACACCTGCTGCAAGACTGAAAGAAATGGAAGTGTAAAAGTGAAGTGCAAAACAGAGTGAAAGAGCATGATTATAGAAAGTTAAATGTACGGGAAAACTTGAGTGATTAATATGTCGGAAAACTGGAGTACCGGAAGAGAAGACAACTGTGACATGAGGACAAAAAGGTTAATATGATATACTCGTACAATGAATGACCAAGAAAAAAGACCACCAAAACTCTCTCTCTCTCTCTCTCTCTCATTGAAAGAGTTTGTTACAATGCTGCCTTTCTTTTGCAGGTACAGTAAGGTGTGCTAACTCTGCATCATCTAATCATCTGTATCATGTCTTCGTATCATAACGTCACAGCGTCACCTCCAGGTAACCTTAACCCCCTCGCTCTCACATAAGTTTTTAAGTTTGCGCGGGTGTGACACTCTCCCCCCCCCCCCCGCGGCCGCGCGCTCCGATAATGTGTATTCTCGGCTTATTTTCACAACCCAAAAATATTTATTTTCCCATCATAGCCACATATGGTACTCGCCGATGTTTGTTCTACACGATAAGCAAAAAAAAAAAAGAAAAGAAAAAAAAAAACACACTATACAGAAGTTAGGAAGCTGTATGTGGAATAACTGAAACAAAATGGAGAGGAGAAAGTGTGAGAGAATGGGAGTATGGATGGGGAATATGTGCAGGTGTAGGTGAGAATGAGAGGGCAAAGGAAGGAGTATGTATAGTTGTGAGTAAAAGATGGAAGAAGAACATAAAACAGTATGGATCAGTTGGGTCAAGGATTGTGTGGGTAAAGTTGAAAGTTGGAATACAAATGTGGGCGATTGTGTGTGTGTATGCGCCAACGCAAGATCGTGCTAGAAGAGTGAGAGAAGAGTTCTGGACAAATGTAGAAGTGTGCATGTAAAAATTTGGAGGAATGAGAGAGTGTTTTTGATTGGTGATATGAATGGTAAAGTTGGGAATGTGAAGGTGGATGGAATAATTGGTGAGTGGGGTGTGCCTGCTGAGATAGATGAGAATGGGAGGGGGTCGGTGATAGCCAATACCCTCTTCAGGCATAAAATGATCCACAGGTATACATGGCGAGTGATGAGAAGGGTGGGTGGTGAACTGAATGAAAGGGGCAATGATTGATTATGTGTGTGTGGATGAAAGGATACGAAGATGTGTAATGGATGCAAGAGCTCATAGAGGTTGGGGGAGTGGACTTTCTGACCACTACTTGGTGGTGGCCAGAATTAGAATGCAAGTAAGATGGAGGAATAGAAGAAGGGAAAGACGAGAGGAAGGAGTAGTTGCAAGGAGAGTGGAAAGGTTACAAGAGGATGAGAAAAAGGCAGAGTATAAGAGAGAAGTGGAGGAACGATTGGGCAAATATGAATTGGAGCAGATGGGAGACGTGGAAGGTGTGTGTAGGATATTTACAGAAGAAATATGTGCAGCATGTGATGTGGTATGTGGAAGGAAGAGAAGACGGAGAGGGGTGCAAGGAACAGCGTGGTGGACTGAAGAGGTGAGACAGGCTGTGGCACAAAAGAAGAAAGCATACAATGAATGGATGAGAAATAGGGGCGTGGAAGAAGTTGAGAGGTGGAAGAGAGAGTTATATGTAGAAAGAAAGAGAGAGGTGAAAAGATTAGTAAGAGAGAGTAAGAAAGAGAGTGGATGAGGAATTTGGAAGGAATTTGAGTGTAAAGTGGAGGGACTGTAAGAAAATGTTCTGGAAAGAGGTGAAAAGAGTAAGACAGGGTGGAAGTGAAGTTAGCAGGGGAGTGAAAGATAAAAATGGTAGATTACTAATGGAGAAAGGAGAAAAAGTGAGCAGATGGAGAGAACACTTTAAGGAATTGTTGAACATAGAGGATGGAAGTAATGCGAGTATAAGTGGCTGGGGAATGGCTGGGAGAAGGAGGGAGGTGAGAAGACAGGAAGAAATCAGTAGGATAGAAGTTGTGGAAGCAATGAAGAAAGTTAAATCGGGGAAAGCCCCAGGAATTGATGGAGTGTGTGGTGAAATGCTGAAGCATGGGGGAGAGATAGTAGTAGAATGGATGTGGAAGATGTGCAGATTGGCCTGGGAGGAAGGTAGAGTCCCGGAGGATTGGAAGTCAGGTATAATTATTCCCTTGTACAAAGGAAAAGGGGAAAAAGAAGTTTGTGGTAATCATAGGGGCATTTGTCTTCTTAGTATAATAGGAAAAGTGTATGGTAGGATACTTACTGACAGAGTTAGAGAAAGAACAGAGAAATTAGTTGGAGAAGAACAAGGAGGCTTTAGGAAGGGAAGAGGTTGTGTAGATCAAATATTCATTCTTAGATCTTTAGTGGAAAAGTTTCTAGAGAAGTGAAAGAAGTTGTATGCGGCTTTCATGGATTTGGAGAAAGCATATGACAGGGTGGATAGACAAGGATTGTGGAAAGTATTAAGAGTATATGGAGTAGATGGGAAGTTGTTGAATGCTGTGAAGAGTATGTACGATGGTGCGAAGGCTGCAGTGCGTGTGGAAGGTGAACTAAGTGAATTTTTCTCTTTGAAGGTTGGGTTGAAACAGGGATGTGTCATGTCTCCATGGTTGTTCAATCTGTACATGGATGGGGTAATAAAAGAGGTACAAGGTAGGGTAGTGGATGTTGGAGTGGCCCTGGTGAGAGAGGGTAGTGTTTGAAAACTCCCTGTACTGTTGTTTGCAGATGATACTGTGTTGTTGAGTGAAGACGAAGGGGAGCTGCAAGGCTTGGTGGATGAGTTTGGGAGAGTGTGTAAGAAACGGAATCTAAAGGTGAATGTAGGGAAGAGTAAAGCGATGGTCTTTGAGAGAGGTGAAGTCAGTGAATGTACAGCGAGGTTGGATGGTGAGGAACTGGAAAATGTGAGTACGTTTAAGTACTTGGGTAGTGTGATGAGTAAGGATGGAGGTTTGGAGGGTGAAGTGCTTGAAAGGGTACAGCAGGGAAGAAAGGTTGCTGGTTCTTTGAAAGCAGTGATAAGAAACAGGGAAGTGAGCATGGAAGTGAAAAAGTTACTACATGACAGTATTGTGATACCAACTCTAACGTACGGAAGTGAAGCTTGGACGTTGTTGGAAGGACACAAGTCAAGAGTGAGAGCAGTGGAAATGAGTTATTTAAGAGGAGCCTGTGGAGTCACATGGAGAGACAGGCTGACGAATGAGGATATAAAGGAGCGTTGTGGTGTGGATGTGGATGTGATAGGAAGCGTTATGAGGAACACACTGAGGTGGTTTGGCCATGTGGAGAGTGAAAGACTGACAAAGAGAGTGTATGTGAGTGAGGTGGAGGGGGGAAGAGGGAGGGGGAGGCCGAGGATGAGATGGAGGGATGGGGTGGAGAGGTATATGAGAGAGGGGGGTGTGAATTGAGAGCAGGGCAGTGAGATGGCGGGGGACAGGGCGACTTGGAGGCGATTTGCTTGTGGCCACCCCAAACGGGATTGAGGCGTCTGGCAATAGATAGATAGATAGGAAGCTGAGAATAAACATTCGTGACGCCGATTTCACTTCCCAACATCATAAGTCGAATGTTTACGAATCAATCTCTACATGTTATACCATCAATCGAAAGAGAATTTTATTAGCTTTCGAATGCCGGGTGTCACAGTTTGATACGAGGTATGGTCTTCGAGTAATAAGCGATAAAGTAAAAACTCTGGTTCGACATTGTACAACTTTTATAATCGGAGAGATTTTGTGGCGAATTTTCAGTGAGAGCAATAGATTTTTATTTCATTATCCGATGCAGAATTTCATTGGCTTTCATTTAAGAAAGTACGGTAAACCTAGGGCTTATAGTTCTCGAGAAAATTGCAATAAACTATGGTGTATTTTGCCGCGCGCTGAACCGCCGGCAGCCGCGCTGACACAGTATTTTCCCTTAGCGCGCGAACATGTTTTATGCTTGCTAGCTACGGTTTCTTCGATTTTATACCAACAACTATCTTATATAATTACTTCTTTTTAGTTTTTAGTCCTCTCGGAAACCACACATGAACACAAAACCTGTTGCTAGCAACAGAAACAGAACTTATTTCCCTGTCATTTGTGTTGAGGTGAATAACAACATATATGTATGTGTAAATATACTGACAGAAAGAGGTAAAAAGATAAAAAAAAATATATATATATATATATCGTACTTCTCCAGTGGCGATGATCTTCCTGCAGGACCACATCGGTTGGGAGAGGAGTTTTGTAATGTGTGTGTGTGTGTGTGTGTGTGTGTGTGTTTGTGTGTGTGTGTATGTGGATGTGCGTGTGTGTATCTGTGTGTATATGTGTTTATGTGTGTGTGTGTGTGTGTGTGTGTGTGTGTGTGTGTGTGTGTGTGTGTGTGTGCATGTCTATGTGTATGTGTATGTGTATGTGTGTGTGCATGTGTGTGTGTGTCTGTGTATGTGTGTGCATGTGTATGTGTGTGTATGTGTATGTGTGTGTGCACGTGTATGTGTGTGTGTATCTGTATGTGCGTGTGCATGTGTATGTGTGTGTGTATCTGTATGTGTGTGTGCATGTGTATGTGTATGTGTATGTGTGTGTGCATGTGTATGTTTGTGTATGTGTATGTGTGTGTGTGTGTGTGTGTGTGTGTGTGTGTGTGTGTGTGTGTGTGTGTGTGTGTGTGTGTGTGTGTGTGTGTGTGCATGTGTATGTGTGTGTGCATATGTATGTGTATGTGTATGTACATGTGTATGTGTGTGTATGTGTAGGTGTGTGTGCATGTGTATGTGTATGTGTATGTGTGTGTGCATGTGTATGTGTGTGTGTATATGTATGTGTGTGTGCATGTGTATGTGTATGTGTATGTGTGTGTGCATGTGTATGTGTGTGTGTATCTGTATCTGTGTGTGCATGTGTATGTGTATGTGTATGTGTGTGTCCATGTGTATGTGTTTGTGTGTGTCTGTATATGTTTGTGCTCTACTAGTGAAGGTTTCGGTCGGTATGGAACCAGTCGAAACAATCACCCATGCAAAGCGGCAAATCACATACAGGACACATGTTCCTTTTGTCCCCAACTTGAAGCACAAGGCACACCTGAGCCTCTTCATTTCAGGGATCCTCGCCTGGTGGTGGCCCAGGGTGCGGTCCAGCCTCACGTCGTCATCGATGACACGGCGATGCTTGCTGGGATATGCTCATGCTCTGTGATCCTGTCATCGTGCGAGAGCTGCAGGCCCAGGCACAGGTTCTCCTGACGGACCAGCAACTGGAGGTGGTGGTGGCTGTGGCACCCCTGACGGTTCTCCTGCAGGTGCTGGTGGCCGTGGCACCCCTGACGGTTCTCCTGCAGGTGCTTCTGGTACTACTGATGCCGGGTCTTGAGAAGGGTGTCCTGGTGCTTGTGTCTGCTGGGTGCCACTTGATGCTGGCCTCCGGGTAGGTAGGTCTGGGGCGTGGTGGATTCTGTGTCCAGATGCGGGCCAGTCCTTTTCGTGGCAATGTAGAAGATCGTAGATGATCTTCTCCACAAACTCAAGGAGAGTTACTTGCGTGCATCTGTACTTCTTGTACAAGGCAAACGCATTGAACAATGCCATTTGGATGAAGTAGAATGTGATCTTCTTCGTCCACTTGACAGTTCGGTGTTGGATGGGGTAGTACTGGACCATCTGGTCAAAATGATCCACACCACCCATGTACCTGTTGTAGTCCTCCACAACGACGGGCTTGTGAATAACTTTCTCCACATAGGTTGTCCACCTGTCATCACCCTGGACCTTCCCTCGAACCTTCTTCGGAATGGTGTCCGTGGTGTGGAGGGTGGACACCATATTTACAATGCGCTTGTCCCTCCAGAGCAGGACAAGCACATTGTCCTTGTGCCTGTATATCACACCCCCCTCAGGCAGGCTCTTAGCCTTGGCAATGGCCTGCAGCTGGCGTGGCGCTCCTCGAGGCAGCCGTAGGGTCCCACACACATAGAATCCTGCAGTGAAGAGTCGTTCACACAGGGCTACAGAATTGTAGAAGTTGTCCATGAACAACTTGTAGCCCTGGTCCTTCAACGGTTCCACGAGGCCCAACACAGTGTTCTGGAGGGTACGCTGCACCCCCGTGTAGACCTCCAGGTTCCAGATGTAGCCTGAGGATGACTCAGCAAGCATGTAGAGCTTGTTGGCGTAATTGTTGAGCTTCTGGGGGTTGTAGACACGGAAGGACAGCCGTCCCTTCCACCCCAGAGAGCCTTCATCCAGGCTGAGCTGCTCCTCGGGTAGGTACGATGACTGGAACCTCTGGAGGAGGTACTCCATGACCGTGCGAACACGGATGAGCCGATCTTGGTTGTTCTGGGGAATGGCGAGCGAGATGAAGGAGTGGAAATGCTTGAGTATGGCGTTGAAGCGCCTTCCACTCATCGCCCGCCGGATCCTAGGGTAGTCATGCAGCTCGGAGCACCTCCAATAGTGCTTGATGCTAGGCAGGTGCATGACCCCCATAAACAGGTATAACCCCAGGAACTTGGCCATCTCCTCTTCACTGCAGGAGAACCAGGCATCCAGCTGAGTCCCCAGGAATGTGGCGTAATGGTTGGTCTCCACGGTGAGATCTGACAACAACTCCCGTGTGAAGAACAGCTGGAAGAACCGCAAGGGAGTTGTTGGAATATCCACCTGTATTCCAGGGGAGCCAGTGAACGGCCCGTGGCTCAGCGTGAAAGGGCCAATGCTCCACCCAGGATCCTCTTGAGCGGCGGTGGTGGCGGTGGCGGCGGTGGCAGTGGGTCAACCTGTCAACACCCTTCGGCCTGCCCTCTGACCCCTTGGACGTCCCCCGCGTCCAGGCAACGGACCACGATGACCTCGTCTAGGAGGGGTCGCCTCGGACGAGGACGAGGACGAGACGGAGGCCTCTGGGTACACCAGTCTCCTCAGCCTGGCCGGCGAGGATGTCACTGTAGCTTCCTGAACGGCAGAAGCGAGTGGAGGGACCATCTCGACAAATGATGGCCCGGCTTCTGGTGACACTGGCTCGTCAAGGGATGCAGAGGGGCCTGGAGAATCAGAAGTGACGAAGACAGCAGTGGGACCCACAGGTCCTAGAGGTGTGTCGGGTTGCCCAGTCCAGCCACACGATGTTGAAGCTCCACTTCCTCCATTCCCGAGATATCACTCTCTGACTCCTCCTCATCGAGGATCTTATGCCACTCGTGTGATGCCAACCCGCGTGCCATGGTTCAATATGACAACAAGCCAACTGGAGAAAGCAAAAATATGATGGGGCTATGGACCCTATGGTTGACTGCCAGTATATCTGCTGTGGGAGGACTTTGCTGAAATAAAGGAGTAAAGATATTTAGTTTACAGCCAGCCAAGCTCAGTCACTTGATATGAGTCATTTCATTCTCAGTCAGCCAAGAACTCGGCTCAACAGCAGCACAAAGCAAGAGTTCATTATAATACGAGTATGTCCTTGAAAGACATCGTGTCCTACACCTGACTTAGCGCACAGGTTTGGGCCACAAGCACGTGGATACAACTTTTCATTTTGTTTGCACATTACATTACATTTTTATCAAAATGATTTTATATATATATATATATATATATATATATATATATATGTACATGCAATTGTACCAAACCTCGCGTTGCACTGCGCTACCTTTGTGCTAACACAGGTGTACGACACACACTTCCTTACGATAACGTGGGTCACTTTTTCACTGTCTTTTCACATAAAACATAGCTCAGTTTATCAGTACATAGGAAACAGTACATTTCACCAAAAGATATATATATATATATATATATATATATATGCAATTGTCCCTATAGTCCTTTCGCAGCAAGAACTCCATTCAGGATGTGGCCCACGTTGGGAATCATCTGTAGACATGCTGCCAAATCAACCGTACTACATACCTCTCTCTTATTTCCCATCTATGTGCAATTTGAAATTGTTTTTTATGCCTCTCTCTCTCTTATTTCCCATCTATGTGCTATTTGAAATTGTTTTTTATATATTCTGTATATAGTAAAGGAAGCTATATAGTACATTGAGTGTCACTTTTTAGTATTATAACAACGATTTGAATGATTTCTATGACATGTGGCACCACTTCTTTCCCATTTTGCCATGCTGAGGTCGGCGAGTGGTGGGTGGTGGTTAGACTGGAAGCGACCCACCAATTATGGGATTATCACTGTCTTCCTACCTACCCACAGCCCACATGTTTCTCTCTCTCTCTCTCTCTCTATTTATATATATATATATATATATATATATATATATATATATATATATATATATATATATATATATATAATAGAGAGAGAGAGAAACACGTGGGATGTGGGTAGGTATAGTAGGACTCGCCTAAGTTTGCGGCTGTGGTGTGGTCTGCACCTGTGTACAGTGTTGCCACGTTTTCTATACCGTTATCTCTCTGTCTCTCTCTCTCTCTCTCTCTCCTGGCGGGAGATGTGAGCCACCCTGAGTACTTTTGATTCTTTTATAAGTTGTTTATAATTGTGCTTTCATTTGTTAATTTGGTTTTGTTATATTTAGTGATATTTATCATTTTTTGTATACGGCAACAGATGACCCATTATTGCAGTACCATGATTGATTTTCATTCATTCATTCTCTTTCCCCTTCCTCCATCTCTCTCTCAGCCTGACAATGCATCCACCACCACCACCCCCCGTCATGCCGACAATGCATTCAACCTTGCCCCCCTCTCTCTCTCTCTCTCTCTCTCTCTTTCTTTCTCTCTCTCTCTCTCTCTCTCTCTCTCTCTCTCTTTTATTGCAAGAGACATTTTGGATATTTTCTTTTACATAATATTGTATAAATTGTAAATTTGACATCATTTCCACACCACCCCTGAGGTCAAGGCCACCGACTGGGTGTGGAAGTGTTGCCAATCGCAAGTGAATAATGTTTTTTTTTTTACTTCAGTATTGGCATATACCTACTATTTTGTCCTACATATTAGCTTATGATTATAAATGTGATTATTCCTCACCCTTAAAATTACGGTAAAAGCCAGTAAATGTGAGCATTTTTCCCTAGCAACAACTGTACAAGCTATGCTTGGGTCTATGGAGGTACGTACTTTACCTTAGGCCAGACTGGGTGTGTCAGTGTTGCCACTCACAAGAATTATATGAATTATTTCTTTTACTTTGGGTATTGGCGGCATATTTCTTCTTTTTTCAGGCTCATTCTCTTATATCCATAACTATAATATTATTACCCACCCTAAAACTACGCTAAAAAACGTTAAAAGTGACTACAATTTCTTTTAGCAACACTGTACAATATGTATGCCATGTTTCTGTGTTACTGTATAAATATTTTATGCATAATAAGATTACTGTTGATTCATCCATCAAAATACACAAGTGTAAGTTTTATTCATCTGAATTTATCGTATTTGTGTTGCCTTGTACATAAATAGCTTCCGTTTCACTTCGCAAGTTGGGGTAACGTGGCACCATTGTACACAGGTGCGAGCCACACCACAGCCGCAAACTTAGGCGAGTCCTACTATAGGAACTCAGTAATAATCCCATAATTGGTGGGTCGCACTCGTGGAATTTGCAACTTCTGTGACACCCTGAACAGACATATTGTTGCGAAAGGACTATAACCTCGCATTGCTCTGCGCTACCTTTGTGCTATGGTAACTCAGGTGTACGACACACTTCCTTACGATAATGTGGGTCACTTTTTCACTGTCTTTTCACATGAAACATTACCAAATCATTCAATATATCAGATAAACAGTATATTACACCACAACAAGTACATGGGCGTCATACATGGTCATTTACGTGGCCCATACCTGGCCGGTGAGACGTAGCAGAAGATGATTTCCAGAGGAGTACATGGTTCACTTTCACTTTCTTTTCACATTACACAGAACGAAATTTATCATTTCATGAGATACACAGTATATTACACCAGCAGTGTACCACAGGGTTCAGTACTCGGTCCCTTATTATTTATTATATATATAAATGATCTAGACTTAGGAGTCAATAGCAGCATCAGCAAATTTGCCGACGATACAAAAATAGGGCGTATCATTAACTCGACTGACGATTCCCATAACTTACAAAAAGACTTCGATACATTGTCCAAATGGTCTAAAACTTGGCAAATGGAATTTAACGTTGAAAAATGTAAAGTACTTAACGTAGGCAAGACCATTGGAGATACTAAATACAGCTTAGATAACAAAGAAATTAGCAAATCAGAATGCGAGAGAGATCTAGGAGTTATGATTAGTAACGACCTTAAACCAAGGCAACAGTGTATTAATGCGAGAAATAAAGCAAATAGGGTCCTAGGATTTATTTTGAGAAGCGTGAGCAATAGATTATCTAAAGTAATACTGAAACTTTATCTAGCATTAGTAAGGCCACATTTAGACTACGCAGTACAATTTTGGTGTCCTTACTATAGAATGGATATTAATTCGTTAGACAATGTACAGAGAAGAATGACAAAAATGATACATGACGTCCGGAACCTGTCATATGAAGACAGACTGAAAAGACTAAGTCTGCATTCGCTAGAGAGGCGTAGAGTAAGGGGAGACTTAATTGAAGTGTTTAAGTGGATGAAGGGTATAAATAAGGGTGATACGTATTAGCAAGGTACAGCTCCGGACAGATGAAACAGCTACACCCCATCCACCAGCGACTTGGTTTGGGTCTCAGTGGTTCTGGTAACAGTTTCAGGTGGAGGGAGGGGGGATGTGGGAGGGTGAGGAGGGGAGAAATGTGGGCGGAGTTATATAGGGGGTAGTGTGGGAGGGTGAAGAAGCAGCACAGTCTGGCTGGTGGGAGGGGGAGACGAATGGTTGGGTAGCGGAGACGAAAGTCTGCTGGAGGGTAAGACAGGTGAGTGTGATTAGATGAAAAGAAATTACAAAAAATGAATTATTATAATATTTGCTGCATATATTGCATTTTATCTTCTAAATAAAAACACTATTATTCACCACCGTATTTGGGTATCCTACTCATTATTATTATCCTTTGGATATTAGGCAATAAATAAAGATATTGGACGGTCTTTCGGACCCGAACCAATTTTTTCATAACTTTTTCCTTCAGCTATTTCCGTATTCCTATTATCCCTCGTGCTTGAAGTCCCCCTTTTTATCACTTTTTCCTACGCCCTACATTTTTTTTTAGGCATAAGGCAGTTTAACTTTCTCTTTAAATAACCATATTTGTCAACAAATATTCCTTTCATTAATCTATTTAAATACCTGTTTTCTTTCAATATGCATTTGTCTAATAATGGGTGTTACACCTTAATTGGCGCCGCTATTCGACGTTTTGAATAAATTTGGTCTAAATTTACGCATATATTGCAGTCTCTCTTAAGTAGGCTGGCAACCTCACACATTCTCCCCCCTGCTTTCTCCTTCTCTCGCTACCCGTTCCCTCCTTTCCTTTTGTAGTACTGTTTATCTATTCTTTCTCATATTTTTAACCTCATTCCTTCTTACAAACTTTTAGTGCCATAGGAATTTCTCCCTTATCACCTACAGTCCTACTACATGAAAGTGGAAAAAACTGCCATCGGGAAAAGAATAACTGGAAATTTATGGCGAAGGTTACGATATTACTTATTTAGAATGAAAGTGTTGGCAGATACGCATTCTTGACGTGATTATCGCAGCCACAGCATTTCGCCTTCATAAAACAGAAGGACTATAGGTTTCATGCATTACTTCCTTACGTCCAGCATTACTGTGCAGAACGCCATGTATAACACTTTAGGGACCACAAGGACAGTACTGGTAGTCATCGTGATTCTCATGAAGCTCTCCATAGGCTATTGAAAACAGTGCTTTATGCTCAACTTCAGAATTATGTTCTCATCATGGCAATGATAGGTAAAGATAATAAAAACAATATATACAACCAAATTATCATTTATTATACAACAAAGCTCAAACTGCCTCCGTGCTGCAGTCTCAAGGGTGTAACCAGCTCACACAATCACATGTAACCTGAAGAAATTAAATACATGATCCTATATATATATATATATATATATATATATATATATATATATATATATATATATATATATATATTAATAACCATGAACAACACTGTTTGATCTAAAATTTATTGTGTTGGGTAAAGCAGAGGACACTAACTAGCATGGCAACCGACCACACGGAAACCACCATGTTGCACTACACGCCACAGAAACCGATGCACAGACCATGATATCAGCGAAAAGACTATGAGAAGAGTATTGCACGAAGCAGGGTTGCATCACAGGACCCTAGCAAACGTTATGTTGACAAGCCAGAGGATTTTTAGAACTGTGTCACTGAAGGCGCAACTGCTGGAGAAGGAATAATACTCGGTGAGTATTATTTCTAAGGTTTTCGCTTGTATAAACTAAACTATTCAGTCATACATGACCATGAAAATATATTAATAATTACTGCAGGGGGGCAACCAGTTTCGTTACAACGTCAGTCCATGCAGAGGAAATTACTTTGGGCATATAGGGTTACTCGATGTTAAATTTCATAAGTGTAGAGCCTGTATGATTATATATATATATATATATATATATATATATATATATATATATATATATATATATATATATATATATATATATATATATATTATTGTGTGCGTGTTATTTGCACAGCTAACAACATATATATTTCATAGAATAACAAGAGGAATGAGAGCAATGAGACTTAACACTTACTACCTCTCAGTATCCTGTCCATCCACCACCGTTTTCGATAACAGCCTGAAGACGTCTTTGTATATTACCTGTGTGACATTTCACATGGTCAGGTTTACCCCGGAAGACTTCCCATACCCGCCGGGTGTGGTCCAGTAGCTCCTGGGGTGTGCGTTCCTGTTCAGGCTCCCACGAAGTTACCATTGATCCCCAGATATTTTCTATGGGGTTGCAGTCCGCACCCTTACTGGGCCAGGGCAGAAGCTGGAAGCGAGGGTGCTCCTGGAACCACTCCTGGACCACGCTAGCCCGGTGAACGGGGCATCTGTCCTGGACAAAATATACTGGACCAGTAGGAAAGGGATGGTTGCTGGCAGAAAATGAGGGCAGAAAGAAGTTAAGTATATCAATATACTTCTCGGAATTGAACCGACCCTCTATGTGGTGCATGTCACCCATCCCATGCCAGCTTAACCACCCCCAAATATTTACGTTCACGTGTCCACTCCTGGCCACATGAAATACGTTTTCCTGGTTGTATCTGTTGAAAGAAGGAGACTAGCATTAATAATCTTCAAGGTATAATTGCATATTTGTTTTATGCTAACAAGAGGTTCTTAACAATATTGGGAAATTTTAATGACATGCCATGAATGCCTGTCTTACTTCAGTGCAACTGAGGAATAGCCTACACTAAAGAACAAGCATGTGAAATGCGTGGTTGCCTTATAGAAGTTCATTTATATGGTTACTAACTGAACAATGGTAGGATAAATATTGATTACGTAGGGGGAGCCTAAATTGATGGTGCGAAATATGCAAAGATGATATCTATATGTATGAGTAATAGATCATTAAATAACCTGTTCGCTAGGGATAAGATTTGGTAGGTTGTCTTTGTCAGTATGTGTGCCATAGTTCAGGTTGGTATGGTAGCAGTGACACATACTAAGTGAATATGCATTTTGAATGTAAGCACGTAGAGTTATTACATTTACCACTTTTAGGATTCCCAAGGGATAAATCAACGTCTGTCTAGTGTCAGTATTATTTAAAGTTGTTGACTTTATGCCAGCGTGATCTTTCCATCCCATTAGTATTTAAAGTTTTTGTTTGTTTTAGGGAAAATGTTTTACAGTCACTAAATCAAACACTGCGTAACCCTATATACCCAAAGCAATTTACTCTGCATGGACTCTTATTAGTAACTATTTTATTGATGTCGCTGACGTTGTAACTAAACTGGTTGTTCCCCTGCAGTAATTATTTATATATTCTTATGGTCATGTATGACTGAATAGTTTTGTTTATAGAAGAAAAATCATCAGAAATTATACTCACCAAGTATTATTCCTCCTCCAGCAGTGGCGCCTTCCGTGACACGAAGAGGAGAAGGTTTTCTCATCTGTCCATATCACTCTCTTCCAAGAATCCTCTGGCTTGTCAACATACTGTTGGGCAAACCGTAGCCTTCCCTCGCGATGTTGGTCAGTCAGAAATTCCTTGTTTGCTGGGGTCCTATGATGCAATCCCGCTTCGTGCAGCACTCGTCTTACAGTCCTCTCGCTGACATCAAGATGCAGCGATTCCCTTATGGCTACCGCATTTGTCTGTGGATCGGCTTCTGCGGTTTGCACAATATCTTGCCTCTGAGCAGGAGTAGTGCACCGTGATGGTCTTCCCCGTGGTAGGTTGCCATACCAGTCAGTGTTCTCTGCTCTGGCAAACAAATTTAAATTTAGAGTTCATAGTGTTGATCATGGTTACTGATAAAAAATGCCATGAAAAAAGAAAACTTTGGGTAATTTCTTATATGTAACACAGAAAACACAATTTCTTTCCACATAGGAACCTCATCATACAGAAACCTGTTCAAATATATTTCAATGAAAAATACTATTCATATTTGAGGCGTGTAGAGCAGAAGGAGCTTACTGGCCAGAATCCCAAATTTGAGATCCTGTTTACTTAGTCCTGTTTGAATTACCCTCTTTGAAAAACTAGGCGACATTCGACCTTCTTCCCCTACACAAGAAAGCTCAAAGTCACGTAGATTATGGCATGACCTAAACTACGTGAATATATATATATATATATATATATATATATATATATATATATATATATATATATATATATATATATATATATATATATATAAAGTATTTCACGGCGAATTAGGCACCTTAGATGACGGTGCAACCCCCGGTTTTACATCAGAGTTTCTACTTTCTGCTACGTGATCAGGAACACAGTTGGCTCGGAAAATTGTGCACCTACTCCACCGACCCGGGTATCAGTCTCAGATACGAGATAACCACCTCGTTGCCACCAGTTACATATTTATGATATGACAGTGCCAGTTTCATCTGATTTTTCTGTGTAGTTTTCTTTATCTAATTTGTCTTAATAACCGCTCTACTTACTCCTACTCAATTTTTGAGGGCTAAACTAGGGAACGAGGCTTTTGGGAGGAGTAGTCTGGCATTAGATTTTACATGAATCATTCAACACAGTCGCACCTGACTTAATGTAGACCTGCAGTCCTTACCCTAACATTATCCGGGATGCGTGTTTTCTAGCTTAGTTGTCTACACATTAAAACTTTCATCCCTAAACAGTTACAATATATACTATTTTATTTCGTCAGGCCTACGTGATTGTGGCATTATTTGTAAATATGACACTATCGCGTTGGCAGTTCGTGATTACCGAACATATGTTGATTACGTTTTACTTATTGAGATGAACAATTAAGTTATGCCTTCGTTAACGTAATTTTATTAATCAACGACACAAAGATTTATAAAAATACATTTATGAAGGCATAAATTTTAAATATTTATCTTAACAAGCCAAGGGTAAAGGACCACATCTGTTCCGCCAATCACGAGCGTGCAATGCGATGTTACCATATTTAAACTTGCGTTGGCCAGACGGAAGGAAATAGAGTAAATGTATTATATAGTAAGGTCAGGAAGAACATGATGTGGTGTTATTTCATAAACCTTATGTGTCTTTAACTCCTAAACTGACGGTTATGTTATTTATTATTAGAGGAACTATATCTACACTCACCTTCTTATCCACCTTTGGACAGTGTTGGTGGAAATTCCCAGGGTGTTAGCGATGGCTCGGATGGACTGCCCGGCTTCACGCATGCCTACAATGCGCCCTCTTAAACCAATCCTCCTTTCTCTTGCCTCTCTCCGTCTTGCCTCTCTACGTCTTGCCTCCATTCTGAATCGGTGTGACTGATGCCCCGGGGTGGCTGATACCTCTGTTAACACCTCTGTTCATGGCAGGAAACCTAACGACTTCGCAGTGTGTCACGTGGCACAAGTTTGTCCTCTAACTACTATTTTATTTGTTTCTACAGGTAAACAAAGTCATTGTTTTTTTTTACTGTTTCTAAAGAATAACCAGACATGACAATTAATTCACATGTCAGTATGCCACTGTCTCAGTTGACGGAGAGGATCTACCTGATTCGGTTAGAATCATTCATCTCAGTATATACTGACAAAACATGGAACTGGTGGTCTGCCCTGAGTAACGGTGTTTATTGCAGTCCATAGAAAATACAAGTGAACCACAGTCGTTTCTCGTTGATGTATAAATATCCATGTGTTTGTGGTGTATTAGTCATTATGGCGTTATTCTCACCCCGTACTCCATGTCTGAGTTTCAGGAAGTGGGTGAAGAGGTGGCCAGTTACGAGGATACTATCTGTTTGATAAATTTGAGCTCTATGCATCCTCCATACTATGCCACGAACCGGATCCCTCATAAGAAACACCAAGGTCACCTGCTTCCTGGCATACAGTCTAGAGTATTCATCGAGCTTCAATTTACGAAGAAAAAACACTTCTGATACAGTCTGTGGTATAAATTAGTTCGCTTTACAAATACCCTTCCGTCACAGCAAGATTTACTCTATCAGGACAGATTATCATTACTATATCATACTTATCACGTAATATAGACGATAAGGATATCTCTCTACCTATTTATCAATTTATATCAGTTATATCATCTACCGAAATGTTCCGAGACGCAATAACGGCGACATGCAGATCTATAAAAATTATTGTCAGTAAACGGGGTCTCGAATTATTACTGTCCATTAGAATTTACTTCAGGCAGAGAAAATTTTCCTTTCATCTCGTTCCCTTGCGACAATTATCACCGTCGTCATCCCTGTTATTCCCTTAAGCGCTACGACATGGCATCATCCATATATATATATATATATATATATATATATATATATATATATATATATATATATATATATATATATATATATATAATCAGGTATTTAATTTTTTCAGGTAGCACGGAGGCAGTTTGAGCTTTGTTGTATAATAAATGATAATTTGGTTGTATATATTGTTTTTATTATCTTTACCTATCATTGCCATGATGAGAACATAATTCTGAAGTTGAGCATAAAGCACTGTTTTCAATAGCCTATGGAGAGATTCATGAGAATCACGATGACTACCAGTACTGTCCTTGTGGTCCTTAATGTGTTATACATGGCGTTCTGCACAGTAATGCTGGACGTAAGGAAGTAATGCATGAAACCTATAGTCCTTCTGTTTTATGAAGGCGAAATGCTGTGGCTGTGATAATCACGTCAAGAATGCGTATCTGCCAACACTTTCAATCTAAATAAGTAATATCGTAACCTTCGCCATAAATTTCCAGTTATTCTTTCCCCGATGGCAGTTTTTTCCACTTTCAAGTAGTAGGACTGTAGGTGATAAGGGAGAAATTCCTATGGCACTAAAAGTTTGTAAGAAGGAATGAGGTTAAAAATATGAGAAAGAATAGATAAACAGTACTACAAAAGGAAAGGAGGGAACGGGTAGCGAGAGAAGGAGAAAGCAGGGGGGAGGATGTGTGAGGTTGCCAGCCTACTTGAGAGAGACTGCAGTATATGCGTAATTTAGACCAAATTTATTCAAAACGTCGAATAGCGTCGCCAATTAAGGTGTAACACCCATTATTAGACAAATGCATATTGAAAGAAAACAGGTAATTAAATAGATTAATGAAAGGAATATTTGTTGAAAAATATGGTTATTTAAAGAGAAAGTTAAATTGCCTTATGCCTAAAAAAAAATGTAGGGCGTAGGAGAAAGTGATAAAAAGGGGGACTTCAAGCACGAGGGATAATAGGAATACGGAAATAGCTGAAGAAAAAAGTTATGAAAAAATTGGTTCGGGTCCAAAAGACCGTCCAATATCTTTATTTATTGCCTAATATCCAAGGATAATAATAATGAGTAGGATACCCAAATACGGTGGTGAATAATAGACAGTGTTTTTATTTAGTAGATAAAATGCAATATATGCAGCAAATATTATAATAATTCATTTTTTGTAATTTCTTTTCATCTAATCACACTCACCTGTCTTACCCTCCAGCAGACTCTCGTCTCCGCTACCCAACCATTCGTCTCCCCCTCCCACCAGCCAGACTGTGCTGCTTCTTCACCCTCCCACACTACCCCCTATATAACTCCGCCCACATTTCTCCTCTCCTCACCCTCCCACATCCCCCTTCCCTCCACCTGCAACTGTTACCAGAACCACTGAGACCCAAACCAAGTCGCTGGTGGATGGGGTGTAGCCGTTTCATCTGTCCGGAGCTGTACTTAAAGTGATCATACAGGATAGAACTAGAAATAATGGTTTCAAACTAGAAAAATTCCGTTTCAGTAAGGAAATCGGTAGAAATTGGTTTGGTAATAGAGTAGTAGACGAATGGAATAAGCTACCTATAGTAGGACTCGCGTAAATTTGTGCCTGTGGTGTGGCCCGCACCTGTGTACAGTGTTGCCACGTTTTCTATACCGTTATCTCTCTCTCTCTCTCTCTCTCTCTCTCTCTCTCTCTCTCTCTCTCTTCTGGCGGGAGATGTGAGCCACCCTGAGTACTTTTGATTCTTTTATAAGTTGTTTATAATTGTGCTTTCATTTGTTAATTTGGTTTTGTTATATTTAGTGATATTTATCATTTTTTGTATACGGCAACAGATGACCCGTTATTGCAGTTCCATGATTGATTTTCATTCATTCATTCTCTTTCTCTGGGTGTGGAAGTGTTGCCGCTCGGGAGGGAATAATTCTTTTTTTTTTTACTTCGGTATTGGCATATGCCTACTATTTTGTCCTACATATTAGCTTATGATTATAAATGTGATTATTCCTCGCCCTTAAAATTATGGTAAAAGCCAGTAAATGTGAGCATTTTTCCCTAGCAACAACTGTACAAGCTATGCTTGGGTCTATGGAGGTATGTACCTTACCTTAGGCCAGACTGGGTGTGTCAGTGTTACCACTCACAAGAATTATATGAATTATTTCTTTTATTTTGGATATTGGCATATTTCTTCTTTTTTCAGGCTCATTATCTTATATCCATAACTGTGATATTATTACCCACCCTAAAACTACGCTAAAAACCATTAAAAGTGACTACAATTTCTTTTAGCAACACTGTACAATATGTATGCCATGTTTCTGTGTTACTGTATAAATATTTTATGCATAATAAGATTAATGTTGATTCATCCATCAAAATACACAAGTGTAAGTTTTCTTCATCTGAATTTATTGTATTTGTGATGCCTTGTACATAAATAGCTTCCGTTTCACATCTCAAGTTGGGGAAACGTGGCACAATTGTACACAGGTGCGGGCCACACCAAAGCCGCAAATTTACGCGAGTCCTACTATGGTAAAGTAGTTGCTGCCTCTTCCGTTGAGAGTTTCAAGTATAGGCTAGATAAGCATATGACAAATAAGGGGTGGATATAGAAAAAAAAAATCATAACCAATACTAATTCATAATTTTTCCTTTTCAGGTTACACTATGATAGTCTCTATTCTCCTTTCACACTTTCCTGTAAAATGTCTACGCCAGTTTTTCTATACTGCGTGGTGTTCTTTCTGACTTTTTCCTGCCGGCTTCGGCTGGAGGATTTTGGAGGGAGGGGAGAGCCTTCTTCTTTGCTATCCTTATCTCATTCTAGTAGTTCAGTTACTCTTCTAGGAGCTGCCTAGCATAGGCCAACCGGCCTACTGCAGTTATCCTCTCTTCTTATGTTCTTATGTTTTAGGATACATTTTGCTTATTTTCTTTAACATTATATTGTACATATTGTAAATTTGACTATTTTCACACCTCCCAGGAGGTAAGGACACAAAGTAAAGTGACGCGAGGACACAGTACATTTCACCAAAAGAGATATACGTGACACTTACATGTCCCATACGGTGTAGCAGAGAAGACGCTGCAGTGTTTATGATATTTTCACAATACACATAATGAAATCCATCATTTTATGAAACATACATTATACTTTCACCACAACAGTTCCTGATCGTGCTCTGTATGTCACA
The DNA here is from genome assembly GCF_032717465.1 of Coenobita brevimanus. NCBI lineage: Eukaryota > Metazoa > Arthropoda > Malacostraca > Decapoda > Coenobitidae > Coenobita > Coenobita brevimanus. The sequence continues at coordinate 3,152,877 of NC_137062.1, read as the reverse complement.
TGTGCGATACCTAAGGTTTCGCAGATGATGTTTTTTGATGATCATGTGGTGAAGTGTTTACATTCATCCACACGAGCATATGATAAACCTACCAATAACACTCATGCTTTATTTCACACAGAAAGCATACGGAATAAATATAACAATATGATAAAAGCAAATATTCCAATAAAAACCTACTGTATTTCCTCTACTCACAACGGCTTGCCCTGGCTGTAATGCGAAACTGACTCCTGCCCTAGCCATTATTTCATCACGTACACTCACTGCACTATACTCCTATCTATTGCACAATAACACTATCCACCATGTATCAGCATAAAACAAGGACTTCATCCACACCTTGGAAAATATTCCGTTCTTGACAACGCGGTGTCGTCAAGCGGTTTCCCGCCTCCCTCAGCTAAGCTAAACGTTTCACCATGTCTTTCCTCACTCGCTGTTGCACACTACATTCACCTGCATCACTATCACTGATATTCAAATGTTGAATACTCACATTGGGTGCAGAGAAGAGGCAGCATAGTTGCTGGGAAACGCCGATAAACAGGGTAGCCTTACCAGTATCTTCGTTGGGCCAACGGTAGAATAACGGGCATGATTGATTCACCAAAACCTAATTCCCTATTACAGACACAAAATCTAATCACAATAGTGCCCAAAAACGACACACAAGCACTATTGGTACAGTGAAATATGGCGCGAGTCCCGGGACGGGGTAGAGAGAGTAAAATTTAAATCCCCAGCCCCGACCTACCTTCCTGCCTGACAGTTGACGTGTTACTAATCATCTCGCCCGTGCTGCCGAGCGTCTCAGGCCCTGAGGTTGCCTAGTCATTACTTTTGGCGAGAGGCGCGGGAACTAGGACGCTTCCAAAAATGATGCAGATCGGCCGAAAACTTTTACTTTGACGTAAGTTTTTGTGATTTGAGGAAGTAAAGCGTGTCATCGCAGATAGTCGCGGAAAGGCCTAAAAGACTCGCTGCGCGTCATCGATGACTAGAGGGTTAACAGCATTGCAGGTGGTGATTGATACCCTTACCATTTCAGGCAGACTCTCATTCAAGTAGTGGTTAGGTTTTCAGATCATTATGTTAAACTGAACATTTAGTGAACTGGAAATAAGCAGTATTCATAAAATGTTATGCTCATCCATGTAGACATACTCAAACATACTTTCCCATTTGTGTGCTTAAATCCGGAAGAAAGAAAAGTGTAGGGGAATTTTTTTTTTTTTTTTTTAAGCAATGAAACGTCTAGATAAACAGGAAGGAGTGCTTTTATGTAAATTCTGTAGAACTTACTAAGTACAATAGGCTGTAAAATTAATCTACAATACATGAAAAATAGGTAGACAGATTGATAGATTCAAAAGTTCTCGGCCTCACCTAGAAACAATGGTAGTAACCACAACTTTTGGGTATGGCTGTATACAAGAGAGCCTCATATGCCCATATAAAAGAACTCTTTTTTTTTTTTTTTTTCAAATCCGGCACTGTGAAGTTCGTTAGGTTTGAGCAAAACTCAAATATGGACAAGAAAGAAGCCCTTTCTGTGATCAAGTATATGAAAAAAATGGGAATGTCCCCCAAGGAACTCCATGAAGACATGGTCAACACACTTGGTGAGGACTGTCCTTGCTATTCCGCCACAGAAAAATGGTCTGCTGATTTCAAGCGATGCAGGGAGAGCACCGAAGTTAGCTCACGATCAGGACGCCACTGACGATCAGGTGGAGGTCATTCACCTCATGATGCTGAATGACAGACGTCTGTCTGTGTAATAGATAGCCAGCACCATGGACATCAGTACTGGCTCAGTGCACACTGTTTTGACTGACGTCTTGGGTGTGAGCAAAGCTGCCTATAAGATGGCTGCTCGGAATGTTGACACCAGATCAGAGGCTGACCACATGGGAAACATCAAGGACACTCTTGACTCGCATCCAGGCTGACCTAGCCAATGTCTTATGGAGGGTTGTGACTTTGGATGAAACATGGGTTCACCAATCTGAACCCGAATTTAAAAAATCAAAGCAAGCTCAAGCAAGCAGCATCTGTCAGCAAAGTACTTCAGTGTTTTGCGACAGAAAGTTCCATTGACTGACTACTTGCAAAGGGTCAAACCATTAATGGGGCCTATTTTGCGTCAGAATTGTTACAGTTGTAAGAAGCAATCAAAGAGAAACGTGAGAGGAAAACTGCGAGCATGTGTGCTGTTGCTCCAGGACAATGTCCCTTTCCACACTGCACAGGTGGCCGTGGCTGAAGCACAGACCTGTGGACTCATGCTCCCTACTCACCCAGCACTGCTCAGTCTGACATTTACCAGTTTCCCAGCCTGAAATCCCACCTGCGTGGTCACAGTTTTCGGAGTGATGATGAAGCCATCCATGCTTCTGAGGTGTAATTGGAGGCTGGACCAGGCGTACTGAACTTAGGGAAGATTATGTGAAGGAATAATACAAAGATAATCTTTCTCCCGTGACGTTTTTTGGGTGAGGCCAAGAACTTTCTTAAAATAGATAGATACAGTGGGAAAAGAGGGGAAGGGAAGACGGGTTTAAGAACTGGGGAGAGATGGGACTGGAAGGAGAGGCTAAAGAAGTGGGAGATGATGGGGAAGTAATAGTGGGATGAAAAAGTGAGAAGTAATGGGAAAGGAGGAAGGGACTGAAGAAGTGGGAAGAGGTGAGAATGGATGAGATTGTTGAAACTGTGGGGAGGGATGGCAAGAGATGAGGAAGCTGAGAAAATAAGGTGGGACGGGGAGAGAAGAGAGGCAATGTGTGGTGTGGCAATGTGAGGTGAGCTGGAAGTGTTGGAATATCTCTTAATTAGTTCGGAACCCGGGACGTAAAAAAAGCAACCAACAACACTGTCCTCCACACCCTTCTACCTCATGTCACCCTTCCACATTCATACTGCTGTTCCAAATATCAATCTTTTTATCTATTTACCCGTCTCTTTGTCCCCCTATCCACCTATTAGTCTGTCTGCATATAGCAAAATGCCCTAATTCCGGACTAGGTTTAGAGTAAGTATCATGCTATCTTCCTCTATGTATGTCTGTCAGTTTGCTCTCTATCTATATCAAGACGTTTTAAGTCCGGAAGAGGTGGCCATAGACAATTCGTCTCCATGTTTCCCTTTCCTTGACCTTCAGGTTGCCGTCCTTAAACTCATTACATCCTCTCTCATATACCTATCCATCCCTTCCCTCCATCTCATCCTCGCCCCCCGCTCCCCTCCCTCCCTCCCTCTTCTTACCCCACCACCCTCACTGCCATTCACTACCATTAAACCCAAACTGCTCTTACAACTCGAGGTAATGAGCCAATTCGGCTGGCCATACGTCCAGCAGTTAACTGGTGCTTGCTACTGCTGTCTGATTCCATATCCAGACTGAACAAGAGTTGACTGTCAGCATGATGTTGGTTGGTGAGGCTGGGACTTGACTGTACTGACCGGCCTCACACACCGTCACATGTCACCACTTGGGCAGTAATACAGAACACTCATTAAAGATCATATGCTAGGGTTAGCTTATTCAGGGTTCGTGTGACTGCAATAAGAGGTGTGTTTTTTGCTACACCTCCACCTATTACTCAACAGATGACATCAAACCCTCACATATCACCACTTGGTCACATATTGCCAAGCTGTTCATATTGATACTAGGGCTATCTCGTACGTGGAGCGAGTTACTGGCAGTTCTCGCTGCTCTTTGATTTGATGGCCAACATGAACGAGGACTGGCTGGCAATATGATGGTGGGTTGGCGGGGTGTTGCCTGGCTGTGCTGGCTGGATGTTGGCTGCATTAAATAAGTTTGGCTACATTGCTTGATTTTACTAGGATGCGGGATACTTGTTAAATGTTTTAGCCAATTTAAAAAGTTTTTGTTTTCTGTTTGGATTTAACACCAACTTCTTTCAGACTGCCTGAATGTCTCGTTATAAGGGAATATATGGGAACTGTGTCTAAGCTGATCACCTGAAGAGGAGACTCCTGAGCAGTATAAAAACATCTGACGGTTTTAAGAAGAAAGTGAATATGATATCATGATACTGGCTGTTTTGACTGTGTTGACAGAAGAAATGAGGAGAAAATGATAAAAGAACCGACAGACAACTTTTTACCGATGCAGGTGAATGACAGGTGTGAAGGGAGACTGGGTTTTTGTTAGCGAGGCCGATGGCGTAGCTGTTTTGATAGAGTTGTTCCTATGTATGTATGTACTGTATGTATGTATGTATGTATGTATGTACATATGTATGTGTGTATGTATGTTGACAAAGCATCTCATCAAGGCCTGATCCGATTTGGATAAAAACTGGCACCTATAATGTAAGTGGGTCAAACAGAAGTGATCTAGCTTTGGTGCAAGTAGACCAAAGGTCAGAAGTCATGAGTCATAAACAAAGTCTATCTATTGCCAGACACCTTAATCCCGTAAGGGGTAGCCACAAACAAATCGCTTCCATATCGCCCTGTCCCCCGACATTTCACTGCCCTGCTCTCATTTCACCCCCCACCTCTCTCATATACCTCTCCACTCCATCCACCCATCTCATCCTTTCCCTCTCCCTCTCTCCTCTCCAGTCTCTCGCTCTCCAAATCGCTTCCATATCGCCCTGTCCCTCTCCATTTCACTGCCCTGCTGTCAATTCAAACCCCCCGGTCTCATATACCTCTCCACTCCATACGTCCATCTCATCCTTGGCGTCTCTCTCCCTCTCCCCCCTCCACCCCACTCTCCTCGTCAGTTTCTCTCTCTCCGTCCTCTCCATATGGCCAAACCACCCCAGTGTATTTCTGCTAACGCTTTTTATCACATCCACATCCTCACGTCAGCACTCCTTCACTTCCTCATTTGTCAGTCTGTCTCCCCATGTGACTCCACGTGCTCCTCTCAAATAAGTAACTTCCACTGCTCTCACTCTTGACTTGTGTCCCTCCAACAACGTCCAAGTTTCACTTCCATACGTTGGAGTTGGTATCACAATACTGTCATGCAGCGACTTTTTTACTTCCATGCTCACTTCCCTGTTTCTTATCACTAAGTACCAGCAACCTTTCTTTCTTGCTGTACTCTTTCAAGCACTTCACTCTCTAAACTTCCATCCTTACTCATCACACTACCCAAGTACTCAAACGCATGATATTACTGGCAATATCATATAACATTAGGAATGAAACTTATACATGCGTGGACTTTATAGAGGTTTTCTACACAAAGCACCTACGCAAATCAACACATGGAGCCAGAGTACTAGAATCTATTTATGTCATCTCAAGAGCATATGATTAATTATATCACCGTAAATGACCAACTACGTGTATCCGATCATAATGTCATTAGATTTGAGATACATCTCCCACACACACAACCAAAACAGAATATCATCTCCCATTGTCCCCTCCAGCAGACTTTGTTGGCTTGAATAATGCCATAATTAACATCAGTTTTAGTAATACGACTTCTAAGAGACATGGGACTGTTAAACTTGATGAGCTATCACCGAAAATTTATACCCATATAAGAGAAACATACAACCATCAAACAGAACACCTCTGTGCTTTACCATTAAATTGGAAATAGAATAAAAGTATGTAGTGTGTGGCATCATATGTTTTTCCCTCCTACTCTGTGTGTGTGTGTGTGTGTGTGTGTGTGTGTGTGTGTGTCCATCTATGTATCTGTTTATTCATACATGTAAGTCAGTTCCTCTGTCAGACTACCTGTCTATCTGCATGTCCACCAGGCGCTTGCTTGTCTATTAGCATATTTCTGTTGATCTCTTTCTCAATCTCTTAGTTGCCTAACGCCGTACCTTGTAAGGGGTAACCCAGAAAAAGGGTATCTTGGACACACACACACACACACACACACACACACACACACACACACACACACACACACACACATATATATATATATATATATATATATATATATATATATATATATATATATATATTTATAATGGAGTGTGTGGTGAAATGCTGAAGCATGGGGGAGAGATAGTAGTAGAATGGATGTGGAAGATGTGCAGATTGGCCTGGGAGGAAGGTAGAGTCCCGGAGGATTGGAAGTCAGGTATAATTATTCCCTTGTAGAAAAGGAAAAGGGGAAAAAGAAGTGTGTGGTAATCATAGGGGCATTTGTCTTCTTAGTATAATAGGAAAAGTGTATGGTAGGATACTTATTGACAGAGTTAGAGAAAGAACAGAGAAATTAGTTGGAGAAGAACAGGGAGGCTTTAGGAAGGGAAGAGGTTGTGTAGATCAGATATTCATTCTCAGATCTTTAGTGGAAAAGTTTCTAGAGAAGGGAAAGAAGTTGTATGCGGCTTTCATGGATTTGGAGAAAGCATATGACAGGGTGGATAGACTAGGATTGTGGAAAGTGTTAAGAATATATGGAGTAGATGGGAAGTTGTTGAATGCTGTGAAGAGTATGTACGATGGTGCGAAGGCTGCAGTGCGTGTGGATGGTGAACTAAGTGAATTTTTCTCTTTGAAAGTTGGGTTGAAACAGGGATGTGTCATGTCTCCATGGTTGTTCAATCTGTACATGGATGGGGTAATAAAAGAGGTACAAGGTAGGGTAGTGGATGTTGGAGTGGCCCTGGTGAGAGAGGGTAGTGTTTGGAAACTCCCTGTACTGTTGTTTGCAGATGATACTGTGTTGTTGAGTGAAGACGAAGGGGAGCTGCAAGGCTTGGTGGATGAGTTTGAGAGAGTGTGTAAGAAACGGAATCTAAATGTGAATGTAGGGAAGAGTAAAGTGATGGTCTTTGAGAGAGGTGAAGTCAGTGAATGTACAGCGAGGTTGGATGGTGAGGAATTGGAAAATGTGAGTACTTAAGTACTTGGGTAGTGTGATGAGTAAGGATGGAGGTTTGGAGGGTGAAGTGCTTGAAAGGGTACAGCAGGGAAGAAAGGTTGCTGGTTCTTCGAAAGCAGTGATAAGAAACAGGGAAGTGAGCATGGAAGTGAAAAAGTTACTACATGACAGTATTGTGATACCAACTCTAACGTACGGAAGTGAAGCTTGGACGTTGTTGGAAGGACACAAGTCAAGAGTGAGAGCCGTGGAAATGAGTTATTTAAGAGGAGCCTGTGGAGTCACATGGAGAGACAGGCTGACGAATGAGGATATAAAGGAGCGTTGTGGTGTTGATGTGGATGTGATAGGAAGCGTTATGAGGAACACACTGAGGTGGTTTGGCCATGTGGAGAGGATGGAGGGTGAAAGACTGACGAAGAGAGTGTATGTGAGTGAGGTGGAGGGGGAAAGAGGGAGGGGGAGGCCGAGGATGAGATGGAGAGATGGGGTGGAGAGGTATATGAGAGAGGGGGGTGTGAGTTGGGAGCAGGGGAGTGAAATGGCGGGGGACAGGGCGACTTGGAGGCGATTTGTTTGTGGCCACCCCAAACGGGATTGAGGCGTCTGGCAATATATATATATATATATATATATATATATATATATATATATATATATATATATATATATATTCATAGTTTTAAAATTTCGTCCTCTGCTTTTCCAAAAGAATTTTTTTCTCCCCCCCCCCTCTCTCTCTCTCTCTCTCTCATTCTCTCTCTCTCATTAACCACTCCTCAACCTCTCAATATTTTACCCAAGCCAGATATTACCAAGATAATTTCACACTTTCCACCCAGTTACCACCACCAAAAACAAAGTCGCATCAGCATCACCAAACTGAGACTCATTCACTTGATGGCATTGTTGTATCGGGATATCGAGGCGTTGCTGGCAAATGGTTGTTCATGAGGGTGTTAATATGACTGCCAAGTTATTACTAACCCAGTCCCTTGCCTCATTGCCCTGATTACTGAACCTCGTGTTAATCACCCTACGCCATACAAAGATTCGTGACAAGTAGAAATGATTAAAGCAAGAAAGGTTTGGTATGGATTAGTTAGGGTAGTTTAAGTTAAGTTAGTTTTGGTTAAGCTGAGTATGCAAAATTAAGGTAGGATTAGGAAAAGGTTAGGTTAGAATGGCTTCAATAAGGCTAAGTTGGGTTTGGTTCTGTTGGACTGGGTTGGCTTAGCTTAGCCTAGATAAAATAGAGTAAAAGTAAGTTGTGGTTAGGTTAGGTGACAGGAGGCATTTCCTCATTCAGTGATCCCTGGACGAATTAAAAAAAGATCAGAACACGAAAACATCCTGTCTCACATCGTGCACACAGTCCCCTGAGGCAACACATGCAATTTGTACGCCTTACACACTTCCATAATGTATGTGTTAGTCACTATTCACGCAAGGATCTCAAGGGATAATTAAGGTAAAAGCAGTGATGCTCCCATTTAGACTGACTTGTACCTAAATATGTACCCTCTGATAATTCAATGTACTGTACAAGCGGGGACAACAATGGCCTAATATTTCATCCTTTCCACTTCTCACTTGCCTCTGCTGGTAAAGATTTCTAAGCTGAGAGAGACATGATAAATATCCCTGCTCATGGATGATTCTTTTATATATAAAGCGTCAGGGAGGATGGCAGCCTAATGGACATAACCTAAGTGTGAAGCAGATGTAGTGGAATATAAGGAAGTTTTCTCACTAAATATACTCAGTTCTTTCCTATTTTACCTCTCCTTGTGTAGTCATTACTAAATTACAGTATCAGTGTGCAATAATTGTTCAAGAGCACGTCGCCAGCTGTCAGTACCGAAAATGTATGCATCAACATCATCATCAAGAGAGAACTGAAACCAAACTGAATGTGTAAAATGGCTGAGTGAATTAATTATCATGATAAATACACGACTGATTATCATACAGGATATCAAAGTGCGTATTATGCCCTTCATTGCGATGACACATTTTATATTATTATTCGTATATTCTTGTTACCACCAGACGATTATAATTCGCTTAGGAGGAACCTCACGTACTGAAGAGGTTAACCTTTTCCGTCTTGATTTTTTTTTTCTTGTACTAAGTTCTTGCTCCTTCCAGACGATTTTATTTCAACGGCAGAAATGACTTTCTTACTCAGTGGATTACAAACTATGTCTATAAACTAATGTCTTTTAAAATCTGAACTTGCCACCACCAGACGATATGATTCATTTTAGAAAAAAGCTTTCGTATTGAAAACTTTGATTCTACCCAACATGAGACGATTTGCATTGGTTTATTTGTGACTTTTCAAAATGGAGGGATGAAAATAGCCTTCATTAAACCAGTCCGAAGTTGAATAATATTGTATGGAGATAGCAAGAGTAAAATATAGTAACACCTGACCTCATTGGAGGGGTTAATGTAGACTGTTTCTCACCCATTCATTCAGTGGCGTCTCTCCTAAGCTTTATTCGGTTAACGTTAATTAGAAAAACGAATACAAAAGTTAATATCAATAAAGCATTATGTGCAGGGAAAACACGTGTTATAAATTCCACTGACGGTATGAAATTTTGTACATAGTCGATTTCATATTAGCCGGCGGCTACATCATTGCAAAAATGTCTGACGAAAATAAATGCTGTGAGAAGTGTTGAAAACCATCCTTACTGCTATCATCATTAAGCCAATAATTTTATGTGCCAACAGTGTCATTATGATAGCTGACAACATTACCATCACATTTGCCACCACTGTTGAAGTTGCCACAAGTCACTGAATACTTTCAAAACTCACTGTAATATCATCATTACCACCACTAACTAAATTACTACAACACACCTGTTACCACCCTTACCCATTATAGTACCACCTCCAGTACCACACTACCATATCACCTACCACCATTAATGAACGCCAGCACCACCACATTAGCACCATACTGCCATACTATACCACTGTACTACCATCATCGCCACTAACATACGAGTACTAATATCACTACCTTTGCAGCAACAGTACTACTTCTACCCTACGCTAACAATTCTGCATCCAAACCACCACCACTACCACACAATCATAACCATACGACCACCACAACTAAAACATTACTACCACTACAACCACACCACCACCACCACCACACTACCACACCACTGCCACCACAACACAGCACCTAGAGTGTACCTCCTACTGCACATAATTACAAGAACTGAAATATCTCTGGTTCACTCAAGCGAACAGCATAAAACACACACACACACACACACACACACACACACACACACACACACACACACAAAATCCTCTATATTTTCAAGGAGAACTCTCTCTCTCTCTCTCTCTCTCTCTCTCTCTCTCATTAACGACTTTTTCCCCCCTCCCTCATAGTTTTCCCCCAACCAGGTATCACCCAGGTAATTTCAGCCACTCCGACCAATTACCACCGCCATCAAAATCTCATCAACATCACCAGACAGAGACTCATTCACTTAATGGTACTGTTATATCGGGATATCGAGGCGTTGCTGGAAAATGGGTGTTCATGTGGGCGTTAATATGATTACCTGGCTATTATTTACCCAGTCCCTTGTCTCATTTATTAAACCCCGTGTCAGCCAACCTATGCCTTACAAGGATTTTTAACAGTAGCAGTGATTACAGGAAGAACAGTTGGGAAAAGACTGGTTTGGTTATTTTAAGCTAGGTTAGTTCGTTTTAGGCTGAGTAAAGTAAATTAAGGAATGGTTAGGTTTGTCTAGGTTAAGATTTCTTAAATTAGGCTAGATTGGGTTAGGTTGTGCTGGAGAGAGATGCTCATCCTAGCACTGGAAAGACAAAGTAAAAGTAAGTTAAGATTAGATTAGGTGACGGGAGGCATTTCCTGATCCAGTGACCCCTGGACGTACAAATGGGAGCAAAACACGAGAACTCCATCCCATCACACATCGTGTACATAATCACGTAAGGCAACACTTGCAATTCCTACACCTTACACACTTCCATACTGTATAAATAAGTCGCTGTTCATGCATGGGCTTAAGGGAATGGATAATTAAGGAATAAAAGGTGATTCTCCTATTCAGATAGACTTACACCTTAAAATGTAGCCTACACTCTGATATTTTAATGTACTGCACAGTCGGGGACAAAAATAGTATACTATTTCACCTCGTCTACTTCTCACTTTCCTCTGCTGTTAGGTATTTTTAAGAGAAATTTATCATAAATTTATATATGCATTGTCTGAAATCTCAGTGACTATATCGAATTTTCACTTCGTCATTAGCCCCATTCCATTTTCGTCTTTTGATTCATCTTCCTTCTTACCTCAACTTTCTCTTTGTTTTTCTCCTCTCCTTAGCTTTCCTTCGATGCTATCAGTCTCTATCTCAAGCCTACCTCAGCTTTTGTCTGGTGTTGTGTTATCTTCCCAATAATCTGACCTAGTTTTTTTTTTAAATCAATATTTATATTATTTAGCTCAGCTTTATGGCAAACTACCACTCTACAAATTTTTTACAACATTTGTTTGTGACTTGGGTAAGTTCTTGAGTTAAACTCTTGCTAAATCTCAGATTAAACAGGAGAAGGGGCAGCTTTAGTCCAAATTAAATGTGACAAGTTTATAGGCTCCTGGGTCAACTCCTCTCCCCAGCTTTCCTGCAGTGCTATCTGTCTCTCCATCTCTCCCCTCTCACCTTTTCTCATGAGCTGTGATTCTAACCATCTCTCCCCACCTGAAATTCATCCATCTCGCCTCCTCTCCATGTCAATCACCTTAAGTCAGTGTCACGATCACCACCCTCTTTACCCATCCACTCACCCCTCTCAGCCACCAATCCCATACTCTTTTAGGCGTGGAGGGGCCTCAGTCTAGGCTCTTATAGTCCAGTATATTTAACTCATTCTTTACGGGACATGTGTTATAGTTTATTCTTTCTACCGACACAAGACTTTGGCTCGCTAAGGACAGACTGTCTGAGTTATAAGTTTTATATATAGCTTTTAATAACTTATCCCCTGAAAAAGGGCACATCGTGTGGAGGTAACAACAATAAAATATTCAACTGTCTTAATTCCACTCATGCCCTGAAACTCATAACTTTTAGGTATATCTCTCTACATACATAGCTGCATTTATATATCCTTAACTTCCTTCCAATGTTTTATTGTTTTCGTTTAATGTTTAACGTCTTCATATATCCTTAACTACTCTTTCAAATGTCCTCCAGCCATCTAACATTATTAACTGCCTTCTTATATCCTCAGTTGCTTAACAGTGCAGTATGTCCGTCTTCCTGTGTGTATCTTTAATCCACAGCTGCTGTATTATCCGTAGCTTCTTTCCAATTTGTTGCAGTTGCTTCCCAAATACTGAGTAGCCTTTCTGTTGTTTTGCTTGACTTCCTATACCCCTCACTATATACTCTGTCTCTGTCTGTGTGTCTGTCTGTCTGTTGTCTGTCTGTCTCTCTGTCTGTCTGTCTGTCGGTCGGTCGGTCGGTCTCTCTCTCTCTCTCTCTCTTATTTTTCCTAGATATTTTCCGCCTTTACCTATGAATCATTCTGTATCACACCCTTTCTCGTCTGACCTCTTCTTTTTCTTCTTCTACTACTACTACTACTACTACTACTACTACCACCACTGCTACTACTACTACTACTACTACTACTGCCATTACTACTACTCTTACTAATACTGCTGCTGATGCTGGTTCCTGAACTACTATTATTAGATGTTGAAGGAGAAGGAGAAGAAGAAGAAGTGGGAGGAGGAAGAGGAGAAGGAGGAAAAGAGCAGGAGGAGGGGAAGAAGGAGAAGGAATTTGTCAAGAGAGAGAGGGAGCGAAAGGAAGACTGCCTGTTAAGAGACATGGAGAGAAGCTGGAGGAGAAAACTAAATAAGGTGAATTAAAATGAAAAAGAGGAAGAGGTGTTTAGTAGTGACAGAGTGAAGAGAGAATGAAAAAATGGGAGTTAGAGAAAGATAAAGGGAGGACGAAGAGAGATATACGAATGACTAAATGAAGAAAACTTGAAATAACGTGAAGAGAAGTGTTTTTGAGACAGTAGGTCTGTGTGATAAATGAACGGAGGAGTAACACATTTTACCTGGGCACGTGGATGATGGCTGTCCTACTTTGTGTTTTGTGTTTTAACTTCGGTGGATCATACACATCTCATTTATATTTGTGGGAATACAGTGGTGAAGATGATGACGATGCAGATGATGCAGTGAGAGGCAGGAAGGGCTTAAGTGTAGGAAACTGACAAATATATAATGTGGTAACTGAACTTTGAGATGGAGGGGGAAATGGAAAAAGATTTGTGGGAGAAAAGAAAGGGAGGGTGACGGACAGCAAGAAATGAGTCAGGAAAATACGGAAAAAAGAAAATTAGCTGAAAAAGAAGATAGATACAGAAAACAGTGCTTTGAGAAATATCGAAGGAGGGACTGTAGGCGTGAGATAAGATGAAGGGAAACAGGGAGTAAGGTGAGGAAGTATAAAGGAGCCTAGCAAAATTATATATATATATATATATATATATATATATATATATATATATATATATATATATATATATATATATATATATATATATATATATATATATATATATATATATATTGGTTCGAAGCTGAGAAGAAAGAAAAACTGTTGAGAGAAGCCATAAGGGAGATGAATGGAGAGGTTAACTGGAGGGAAGGAATGAAATGGAAAAGGGAGTGAAACACCAAAGGAAAATTACAAACTAAAGAACACATAATATTAGGAAACGTTTAATATCTGGGAAGGCTGGATGAGTGAAGGAATAAAACTAAAGTTTTACAAATGAAAGGTAACATGAAAGAAGTTTAATACGGTGGAGGAATTAAAAAAGCGGGGATGAAATATAGGAGGGAAAAAATATTAAAGGCAGTAATAGGGACGAAACACAACCTCCGATGCATAAGAGACATTTTGCTTGGGAGTTGCATGCTATTTCTTCACCTTCTTCCTAACATCGTACTAGGATGTACCCTTTGTTGCCTTCACTGTGCAACCCTCTTTCTTCTTCCACTTGCGACAATCCCCTGAGGAAGTGGAGTGAGCACCATTGCACCGAAAGCTACATTCAGTCTCAATTGTACAATGTTCTGCTGTATGTTCCACAGTCCCACACTAGTCATACACTGAGTTAGTAGCCCAACAAGACTTTTCATTATGCCTATAGTTTTGAAATACCTGTATAAAACAATGAAGAGGGCTGGGGATATAGGGTCTGATATTAACAGTTTCATAGCCAACCTTGATAATATGAAAGAAGTGAAACTTTATCAAAAGTTAAAACAGTCGCGGTCTTTATCCACTTCGTCGAACCTAATAATGAATCTAGCATGAATGACATGTTGCCTAGCAAGTTCACCTATTATGTCGTCCTCTTGCATACCCATGAAACCCCTGCAGCTGATAACACCCTTGCAAGAATTCATGGGATGCAGGATCCTCAGCTCGACATCATAAATGTGAAAATTACACATCTCAACAACTCCTAAACCTACCATGAATTGACAGATTTATTTAAGAGATCTCCACTAGCAATTTTTTTCACCTCTTTTACGTCACCAGCACAGCCATCAATAAACCTCTTGATCATGAAGGGAATAAGACTGGACAGAGGAGCAGAACCAACAGCATGAAGTCTAATAGGTGCATTGTCAACATGAGTGTCAGGTGGAGTACGAATCTGAGGTCGGTGAGTCTGGGGTTGGTCTAGCTGTTTAACAATCAAAAGGCTGTCAGGACCACCTTCCCCCCTGAAGGGGGGAGAGGCAGCAGGTGAATTCCCCGTAATAACCACCTCTCCCTTGTGGGGGAAGTGGGATGAAAGAGAAAACGAGCAAGGGACAAGACACCCGGGGCAAAACAGCTAAGTCTGAGATGACCCTCTCAAACGATTCTCAAGAGGAGGCGTCTGTATTAATTCACACCCCAGAGCGATCACTGGGGGGATATCATTACAAAGGTGAGCATGCAAAGGCAAGGTCAGTACTAAGGTACAGACACCTACTGTGCCAAATTACAGGGGATGGGAGGATAAGAAGTAACTTGCTAATCTTAACGTCACCAAAAGATTGAAAAAAAAAAAAAAAAAAAAGTTAATGTCTTTGAGGCAGCCCTGAAACTCAAGAGGAGAGACTGAACAAAAATGAGCCTGTACTTCCCACGGCCATGTAAGGAAAACTGGCTTATCCGTACATATCTATAAAAAAAATGTCCGTCGGTCTGTCCTCCATGGAAATCGAGGGGGAGCACACACGACTCTCTAACCGGGACTAACATGTGTAACTATGACGAATTTACATGTGTCCATTACATATGCAAAATTCTTGTGAAATGTGACTAAAACTGCAAAATGGTTGATACTCTTAGTGTTCCTCTGTTGGTTCAAAATGTAACTACATATCTTGGATGCTTTTAACGACACTTTTTGGAGCGCCAGAGCTGAGCAAACAGGGGGGCTTCACAGGAAGGGTGAGTAGAAACTCACGTGTAAATTTGAAGGTTAGACTCAAAGAACATAATTCAGATGTATTGATGAATCATATAACTGAATGTAAGGAAGCTATTCCGATTGATTGATGATTCATATGACAAAATTGGAACTACATTCAGTGGTGTATAATACAGTTGCTATATTTTGTGAAACGTTGAACTGCAAAAATGTGGACTTTCCTGGTGTCCTCAGTTAGTCCAAATTGAAGCTACTCGTTTTTTGGTGCATCTAACGACGCTTGTCAGAGAGTCATTGCAAAGTAGGCAGGGTGAGCAGCGTACTCACGGCAAGCAGAAATTCACGTGTAAATCTGAGGGTTTGAGTCAGAGAACATAATTCAGATTAACTCTGGAAGAGTAGCGTTGTCAGCATCACGTGCCTACTAGCGATGTCCGGAATCCCGGACAAACTTTGGGGGTGGAAATATACATATAGGAATGGTACAGTTTATTTCAAAAAATTTTCACTTAAATTAGATGCCAATCTTAACTCTAGGAACTATGAACTAAATGTATTTAACTAAAACATTATAAAAAAAATAAAACAAAAAATGTGAAAAAATGACAAAAAAATGCTACATCCTTGTAATCTTTTCACCACTGCCAGCCACAGTGTTGCCTGATGGTGATGACTTGTGCCACACATGAAGTCCAGACGTCCCCCGATATGCTGCAGCCTTCCAAGGCCTTATGCCGCACAGGTTGCTGGGCGCCATGCTGAACAAAATAGGCTGTGTTTTGGACACCTCCTAGCAGGAATCTTCCTCGTCTCCCTCGCCTCCCTCCTGGGCAACAAGCCTTCCGCACACAGAACAGACTCGATATTTACAGAAAATAAATTTAAAAAAAAAGAAAAATGTATTGAAATAATACGAAAGTAAATAAATTGTGGACATAAGAAATGCAATACACTGGATGTAGCAAAGTATATGTGAGTGACATAATGTGGAAAACAGGAATAAATAATGAATTATGGAAAAGAAATAATAAGATATGATAATAATAAAATATTTAGAACATCTTCCACTCACCCTAAGGACAAGCAGCACCTGTCGCAGTACAGGTATAGGTGGCGGGCACACAAGCTGTCTTTGCACCCCCTGCATTACAGGATATGTTTCGTAGGCACACTCACAAGGTCCTATTTTGAAATACAGTTAGTTTTTCTGAATATTGAAGAAATCTATTTTTCCAGGAAAAAAAATCGACACATTACAGGATATGTTTCTTAGGCACACTCACAAGGTCCTATTTTAATAGCGTTGTACGGAATACCGGACAATTGGCTACAGCAGATGAGAAAAAAACGGGAGCAACACGAACACACCTCACACACACAGGAAAGAGTACAAACTGAAATGTCATGGCAGCCGAGCGCCGTAGGCCTTGGAGCGTCTCCTCCACAACGCAAAGTAGGCCTAAATTCGGAATCCCGGACAACGCTACTGAACTAGGGTTCTGATGACTCATACAACTGGAATTAATGAAGGTTATTTAGAGTAACTGATCCGTATATACATAATTATGCAATACAGATATATAGATAGATAGACAGATAGATATTAGAATGGCTGTCTGTCTGTCTGTCTATCTGTACTCTATGAAAATCGAGTGGGATGTCTACAGAAATCTCTAAACAGCTCTAACAGATGTAGCCTAACTTCTTACAGCGAATTTAGATGTGTACATTACAGCTGCTATATTGGCGTCCCTTATGGCCAAAAGTAGATATAATTAGATATAATCAGGTCAACTTGGTGGAAACATGGTAGGTAATAGCCGTAGATTTTTTTTTTTTTTCTAAACTTCTACAACCGTATCATTACTAACTACAAAAGGTAGGATGAGTGGACAGATTGGTGGGGTAGGCAGGGTGGGTGGGATGGGTGGGCAGGGTGGGTGGGTGAGTGGGTAATGGGAAAATGGATCCCAGGTAGGATTAAGCCCATTGGGAAAATATTTCTGGGGAAACAGGCCCAAGGTCTTGTCCCACAGGTCGAGTGGCCCTCCAGGGTTGCAGGCAATGTCGGTATGCATTATCACAGGGTTTCACCCGGGCAACGCCGGATACACGTTGTCATTATTTTGCAACAGATAGTGGAACAGCTATTTCATCATATTCTTTCTTTCACTACGGAACAGACTGACGTCTTTGTAGCTGATGTTCATTAATTTTTGTGCCAGAGTATGGAAAGAATGAATGTCCTATTGGAGTGGTCCTTTATTATTTTAAGATTTACATGATTATACTAAAGACTGTGTATTTTTCTTACATTTTAATAAACAAGATACAAAATATTCCATAGCACAGTACTGGCTAAAGTTTAATGTTAATACTGTTAACTGAAAGTAATCGGTTACGTGCATAGCCGTGTAAACATAAACACTCTGGAAAACTGAGGCTTATGCTTAGTCATCAAAAATTCTGGAAGAATATGTCGCTTGTTTTTACAGCATCCCAACAGCAATCAGTTTCTGGTCATTAAGCAACGTCTGAACTAAGTCACAACTTGTGTACCAATTGTCAAACGTGACATTTCCCCCAGATCCTGAGATAAGCCTTAGAACCATACTCAGAAATGAATTGTATATTGTTCCATGTTACATACACAGTACACTTGTGTGTGTTAGGTTTGGCAGGATTTTATTGCCGGAACGGACATTTTCCCCTGAACTCTACAAGCATTTCATTAGTGATCACAAACTCTGATGGAGAATGGTTCCTCTTACAATTTTCAACAAACATCTCAAAGAGTTCTCTGACTGAAGCAGGTTAATCCACCTCCCTTCTTGCTGGGCGAGCTGCTTTGTCATCAGATCTCAAGCAAGATAGCAGAAAAGGAAAACAATGCAGTGACACTGTCATTCTTTATTCCACAAAGCAGATTTTATTCTGTGGGTGTGAGGTATAGGCTACCAGTTAAAAGTATATTCCCAACAATAGATTTCATTGTAATAATAATACTTTCTAATGCCTAATTTCCCTGATGATCAGGTTAATCTTTTCATCTAATAGATGCAGCAATTCAGGAGTGACAAAAAATCCCCAGAAGTGAAAAGGTGTTTGGGCATTTAGAGTTGGCCCTCTTGGTCCTCTCATGTAGACAACATTGTGGGCACGTGTAGCCTACAACCTGTTGTGGGTGCATTCTTATTCCCACAGGTTTTCTTGACTTTTACAAACAACTGATCACTTCTGCTTTGTTTCTTGGCGCATCTTGTGGTGGATCATCATGTTTTGAATCGTAGGATTTTCTTTTCTACAACATCTTCACCTTCACTGTCATCATCTACTGTAGAGCATTACTTTCAATTTCTTCATCTTCAAACATCCGCTGAATCCTCTGCATTTCGTTTTTGTAGTTGTCCATGTTGTATCTGGAAACACAGCATTAGTTTTAATACTAAAAGATGTTCCATGAGGTAAACAATATTAATAATCTCCATTATTAGTCTATCTAATGCGGATATCACTGAATAAAAAAAGTTAAAAGTAGGCTATATGCATATTACTGTGTGTACGACATGTACCGTGGGGTGACAGAGCACCCCACATTGAGAAATGTCGCCCAGTCTTCACAAGGGCAGACAATGGACTGAGTGTCTCTTGCTGCTGCCTCTCCTCACCGAGTTAGGAAAAAAATACAAGAGATACTAATATTCGATCAACCAATTAGAAAATGAATGCATTTTAAATCTGGAGGGTGTCAAGACACGCCACGATAATGACATCGGATTAAAGACACAGTACAGTTATTGTACTGATAGAGTTATAAATGGTGCGGCAGTGGGATCATGATCATGATCATGATCATGATCATCATCATCATCACCATCATCATCATCCAGTTATTGCAGAGGTGTTGTGTATGATTCAGCAAAAATGAGAAAAAAAAAAAAACTAGGAGATATATCGTCAAACACTAATAGTAGACCACACATCGATTAGTTCGGAATTTAAGCCTTCTGCGTTCCTGGTGATTCTCTCTCTCTCTCTCTCTCTCTCTCTCTCTCTCTCCCTCATGTACATCCAACTTCACTCATCATCTAGCATCCCCTGTCGTCAAAACATCTTAAGTGTCTTGCATTTCAGGACGTGTGAGGAACTAGCTGGGATATCTCAGTTACCATAGTTGGCTACGAAAAAAAAATAGTAATAAATGAAGGAAGAGGATACGGAGATAAGAAAAGACGTATGATTAAGTATGGCTGGGTTTGCTAAGGTAGAGTAATGTGGGGTTGGTTAGGGTATGTATAGTAGGCAGAGTTAGGTAGGGTAGGATATGTATGGTAGGGTTGGATGAGTAGGACTGAGTTGGATGGAGTAGATTGCAAGGAAAGTGTAGACTAGAGGAAGACAGTGCAACGAATAATTGAAATGATACGACTTAAATATTGTGTCGCGGATGCATGGTACTGAAAGGTCATTAGTTGTGAGACAGGAATGAATCTTCTTGTTTACTGCAGTAGTTTTTTTTTTTTCATCTGACAGAAATGGGCCTCTCCTACTACTTAAATTCCAAGTTATGACTGGATGAAATTAGATGAACTTCTGTTACGAGTAGTACTGAGTCTCCTTGGTTACTAGTCAAGTCATCCCTCCAGCTGACTACACAAGCCATCAACCGAGCTCTCGTTCACATTCCCTCCACACAAAGTTTCATATATCTGCAACGACAGTTTATTACATTTGCTGTGGCGCTGACGAGGACCCAACACGTGGTTGCGCTGTGTATCCTGCGTGGAGTGATGCAGCTGCGGCGTCCGCCTAGAACCAAACCTCCTTATATTTTCCTTCACTTATCGGTGGGGAAGGACCTTGGTTCGACCCTGGCAAGACAATGTCTTCCACAAAGGGGCAGCGGTTCCCTGTACGGTGTACTGTATGCACTGTGCTATACGAGTAGGGCGGTTGCACAGCAACAGTTGCTTACCTATGGTTGACGGGTCTGTTCGACCAGAAACCGGGGTTAATTAGCCAATACCTCACCCCCTTCTCACACCCCACTGCCTTTTGCTATACAGTATATACAGGAAATGTGGTGTATATTCTGAGGAAGCCATGAGGCGAAACGTCAATACACACTAAGTCCCGCATAGGTGTGTCTTTCTCCACCTTTTTCCTTATAAATCGGTACTATCACTCTTTCTCGACAGCCCTCCGGTATTTTCCCCCTGATCATATATCTTCTGCATTAAATCTATTGGTACATCTATTCCATCTTCTCTCAAGCTTTTCCATGCCTCTGCTGGTATTTCATCCGGTCCCGCAGCCTTCCCATTTTTTTTTTTTTTTTCAGTGCTGCTTTGACTTCCTCTCTACAAATTTCAGGTGTTTTCATCTCATTTGGCGTCCCATCTCCAAAAACTCTCCTCTCGTTTTCCTCGTTCAATGACTTCTCGAAATATTCTATTCGCCTTCCTAACATGCCTTCCTCTACGCTCAGTACCCTTCCCCCAGCCATCCTTTATCTGCTTCGTATGCGTAAGATCTTTTGTCACTTTGCTCCTTCTCCGAACGCAAAGATCTTCTTCTGTCCTTCCGGTGTTTCCAATCCTCAGTAGAGCGATCCATTGCTCTTTCCTTTGCTCTTGCTAACCCTTTTTTTGGCTATTTAATTTGCTGTTCTAATCTCTCATTATCTTCGTTATTCAGTTCTATCAAAATTCTTCTCCGCCTCTTTCTTCTCTTTTAAACTTTCCTTCACCTCCTCATTCCACCACCATGTTTCGTTATCTTGTGGGGGGCTTCTTCCATATGTCTGGCCAGCAGTTCTTCCCCACCTGCTTAATTTCCCTGCTGTTTCTATCCCACCACTCATTTACATTCTCTTTCGGTGTTTTTTCTTTCATAACGCTAGTTCTCAACTGGCTCTTTAATTCCTCCTCTTTCAACTTCCGCGTATTTAATTTTTTCAAGTCCCTGTTGTTTCCCTTTTCTCACGCCTATGACTTCGCAGTCCACCACCACCAGCTTTTCCTATACCGATACACTCTCGCCATTCATCACATTACAATTCACAATTTCTTTCAAGTGGTTCCTTCTACATAGTAGAAAATCAATTTGACTCTCCCTTGGTCCACTTTTGTAAGTGATAATTTGATTTGCAGGCTCTTTAAACAAAATATTTACCCGTAGAATATACATTTCTGATGCCAATGCGAAGTCAATTATACTCTCTCCTTCTGCACTCATCACTCCACTTCCGAAACCAACATGCACTCTAGAAAACACACCCCTCTCCATGCCCACATGGCCATTCAGGTCTCCCTTAACGAGAACTCTTCTTTTTGGGACCCCTACCAGTACTTCATCCAGAAGCCTCCAGAAATCCTCCATTTCGCCCTCGTTACACCCGACCTGCGGTGCATAGGCACAAACCACATTTAGCATCAAGCCGCCATGTTCCAGTTTCACACTCATTATCCAATCACAATCCCTTCCCACACCCACCAGCCCCTTCTTGCAGCTCTTATCCAAGATGATTCCAACACTGTATTTTCCGAGCGCATTTGCTCTGTTGTAGATGAGCTTATACCTTGTGCTGATGTCCCAAGCCCAGTTTCCTTTCCATCTTGTTTCTTGTACACACAGTACTCCCACTTTTCTTCTGTCCATGATGTCAGCCAGCTCCCTACCTCTCCCACTCATGCTCCCTACATTCAGCGTCCCTACCCTCAGAACATCTGGCGGCTCTACATTGGGTGAAAAAACTAATTGTTTTCTTTAACACAAGAAAATATTTACAGTGCTGGTGGTATCCATATAACTAAATAACGGGGAGATGTGGAGTCTATTATGGGGCCCATATTAACTAGGTGGGGAAAGGTAAATGCTCAGTCCATCCAGGAACCAAACTAACACTTCCCCCCGCCTGGCTGTGGCAAGGTGCTATAGGTGGCAAGGGAACATAGGTTCACTGCACGGGAAGGCCATGCAGGGGTGGTTGCTTGCCAGCGGTTGATGGGTCTACTCTGTCAGACACACTGGGATGGCCCAACAACAACAACAACTACAGTCGTCATCTGTGATAATGATGATGATAGTGATGATCCGGGTAATTATGATAAGACGAAGATGATGGTGAGTAGGAACCGTCAGTCTCAAATCATGAAAACGGTGTCACCTGCACCAAGTTCGTGCATGAATTAAGCTGTGAATTAATGTACCTGATACCACAACCCTGGCCTTTGGGCATATAATCCTAAATAGGTGATTTACCATGATGGACACAAGGACAATTTGATTTCTGTACACAACGTTGTCCCTCTGGCTGTCTCAGAAAGTTACCTGTTTAGAATGTTATACCCACAAACAGGGTTGTCAAATAGGTTACTTCGTGCACAAGTTACCCTGTGCATGCACGGACTTGGTGCATGTGACCCTATAGCAAAGTACCATATACCATATCCCCATATATACAGTAGTTATATGACAGTTGTAGTGGTAGAGCAACCCATCAGTGTCTGTCCGAGCAAACCCATCAACGGCAGGAAAGCAATCTCCCCAACAGGGCCATCTCGTTCTGTCAACCGATGTTATTTTGCGTTCAACAGCACCTCAGTACAGCAAGACATTGCGATATGACATCCACATATCTCGCCAGGTGACATCAAATTCAGTACTTTCAGGTAGGGCTGACTCTTTCCTTTTCATTAACGTCGAGTTCCCCTCTCTCTCTCTCTCTCTCTCTAACATAGATACACACACACACACACACACACACACACACACACACACACACACACACACACACGTGTAAAGGTGAGTTCTGTCTCTTTCCAATTGACACAAACTTCTTTTCCACTCACATAGACTTGTCCTTCACTGCAATTGACATCGAATTCCTCTTTAAAGGTGACATTGACTGTTTCTTAGGACGCTGCATTGTCTTCTGGTCGCTGATCATATCGACCTCTCGTTGCAGGTGATGTTGAGTTCTCTCTGCAATTACAGCATCATAGACTTCTTCCTGTAGGTGACTTCGACTTCTCTCTGCTGGTGACATCTCATTTTCTCGGAATGGGAAGTCGACTTTTCTCTGCCTTCTCTCTACGAGTGACACCGCCTTTTCTCTGCAGGTGACGCCGACTGCTCTCTACAGATGACGCCGACTGCTCTCTGCAGGTGACGCCGACTGCTCTCTGCAGGTGACGCCGACTGCTCTCTGCAGGTGACGCCGACTGCTCTTTGCAGTGGACACCGCCTTTTCTCTGCAGGAGACGCCGACTACTCTCTGCAGGTGACGCCGACAACTGTCTGCAGGTAAAGGTGACTACTGTCTGCAGGTGACGCTGACCACTCTGCAGAGATAACATCAACTTATCTCTACAGTTGACGTCGGCTTCTTTCTGCTGGAAACGTCGACTTCTCTCTGCAGGGATCACTCTAATGACTATCATCACTATTGTCATCCTCACTATTGGTTACTACTACTATTACTTCTACTACTACAACAACTACTACTACTACCACTACTACTATTACTACTACTACAACAACTGCTACTACTACTACTACTATTATTATTATTATTATTATTATTAAATTGTTGTTGTTGTTGTTGGTGTTAATTTAGTGGTAACATATTCATAGCAGTATTTTCCATGACACATTTTCTTCATTGTTGGATTTTTGGCAGAGATTCATGGCTTTCGGGCGGTTTTTAGGTGCATAGTTGATGTGTATCCGGGCGGTGTTTAGTTCCATTTTCTGGCGGGTGGTAGTTAGTCTGCCAAAGCTATATAAGGCCTGGCCGAAGCTTCCACGAGCAGTTCGGGTGGAGCAGCAGCCAGAGCAACATGTCCTTCCCAGCCTGCCAGGCCCACCACAGGGACCTACACATTCTCCACACCCCCCACTACTCCTTCCCCACCCACCACCACCTCGGGGAAGGTCAAGTGGTACAGCTTCAGGCCAGGTTATGGCTTCATCACGAGGATGGACAACCAGCAGGACATTTTGTCCACTGCACCGCCATCAAAAAGCCAGACCTCAGGAAGGTTGGAAAGTCCTTGGTGGAGGGGGAGAGAGTGGAGTGTACTATCAGAAGAGGGAGTAAGGGGCCAGAAGCTGCCTCTGTCACCGGCCCTTCTGGCAGCCAAGTGGAGGGATCTACCCCCGCCCCAGATCGACGCAAACATCCACGTTGATGTGCAGCTGATGAGGATAATACCACCCAGGCCAGCAATGCTGCATGCACACAATCTGCAGTTGCAATTTGACAAGAATGTCGGGCAACCCTCACCATATTAATCCCTCTGCTGCTCCGCCACAACAAACTGCCTCGATCTCCATCTCTGAAGAGGCAGTCAATGTGGTCACCCTTGCCCCCCAGCCTCCTCTGCCCTCTTAAATGGAAGAAGACCCAGAGAGTAAGAAGACACCAGGAACAAGATATCCCCGGGGCAAGAAGATCCGGGGAAATAGCCTAAAATCCGGAAAAAAGACCTCAGAACAATTGTCAGGAAAAATTTTCGGAGAATCCCTGGTAAGTTCCTACAGCTGAGATAGGATCTAGTTATGTCCATCAGGTAATAACTGGTCTGTCTAGGCACAGCTGAGATAGGATCTAGTTATGTCCACCAGGTAATAACTGGTCTGTCTAGGCACAGCTGAGATAGGATCTAGTTATGTCCACCAGGTAATAACTGGTCTGTCTAGGCACAGCTGAGATAGGATCTAGTTATGTCCACCAGGTAATAACTGGTCTGTCTAGGCACAGCTGAGATAGGATCTAGTTATGTCCACCAGGTAATAACTAGTCTGTCTAGGCACAGCTGAGATAGGATCTAGTTATGTCCACCAGGTAATAACTGGTCTGTCTAGGCACAGCTGAGATAGGATCTAGTTATGTCCACCAGGTAATAACTGGTCTGTCTAGGCACAGCTGAGATAGGATCTAGTTATGTCCACCAGGTAATAACTGGTCTGTCTAGGCACAGCTGAGATAGGATCTAGTTATGTCCACCAGGTAATAACTGGTCTGTCTAGGCACAGCTGAGATAGGATCTAGTTATGTCCACCAGGTAATAACTGGTCTGTCTAGGCACAGCTGAGATAGGATCTAGTTATGTCCACCAGGTAATAACTGGTCTGTCTAGGCACAGCTGAGATAGGATCTAGTTATGTCCACCAGGTAATAACTGGTCTGTCTAGGCACAGCTGAGATAGGATCTAGTTATGTCCACCAGGTAATAACTGGTCTGTCTAGGCACAGCTGAGATAGGATCTAGTTATGTCCACCAGGTAATAACTGGTCTGTCTAGGCACAGCTGAGATAGGATCTAGTTATGTCCACCAGGTAATAACTGGTTTGTCTAGGCACAGCTGAGATAGGATCTAGTTATGTCCACCAGGTAATAACTGGTCTGTCTAGGCACAGCTGAGATTGGATCTAGTTATGTCCACCAGGTAATAACTGGTCTGTCTAGGCACAGCTGAGATAGGATCTAGTTATGTCCACCAGGTAAATAACTGGTCTGTCTAGGCACAGCTGAGATAGGATCTAGTTATGTCCACCAGGTAATAACTGGTCTGTCTAGGCACAGCTGAGATAGGATCTAGTTATGTCCACCAGGTAATAACTGGTCTGTCTAAAAACAGTTTCGGGTAGGACCTAATAATGATTTTTTTTTTTTTTTATCAGGTAAGATCGATTTTCATGTTGGAGGGGACACAAAAGTCAGTCTATTTGGGTAATGTTAACTACTTTGATTTCATAAACGGCGACTCTCTCTCTCTCTCTCTCTCTCTCTCTCTCTCTCTCTCTCTCTCTCTCTCTCTCTCTCTATCGTTAACTTTATCTATCTATATATCTAGACCTATCTGTTTATCTATATTTTTTTTCACTCTGTCATCCAGTTTTCTCTCTTTTCAGGTGAATTCTACTTCTCTTTCCTTGCAGGTGTCACTGAACTTGCAGGCAGCATCGACTTCTTTGTAGATGGTATCGTCTTCTGCTTGCTCGTAACATTGACTTTTGTTTGCAAGTCACGCTGATTTCTCTATGTGAGTGATGTCGACTTCACTCCGTAGGGGACGTCGACTCTCTCTAAAAGTGACATCAGTCTCGCTCTGCCAGTGACGGGAACTTCTGTTTGCAGGTGACCGACATATCACGGCAGGCCAAACCGACGTCAAAATTTCAAGGTAAGGTTGCCTTCCTTCTTTTCTTAAACGCTGACAGTCTCTCTCCCCTTGTCCCTTTCTTTCTGTGTGTGTGTGTGTGTGTGTGTGTGTGTGTGTGTCCCTCTCTCTCTCTCTCTCTCTCTCTCTCTGCCTCTCTTTTTCTGTCTGAATGTCTGTCTGTCTGTCTGTCTCTGTCTGTCTGTATCTCTCTCTCTCTCTCACTTTCTCTCTCTCTCTCTCTTTCTCTCTCTCTCTCTCTCTCTCTCTCTCTCTCTCTTTCACAATATCGACTTCCGTATGTTTGCAGGTGACATGATCTTTAACGCTCACATCGACATGTCTTCCATTGCAAGTGGCGGCAAATTCTTGTCTGCAGTTGCCAAATCTCAATATTCAGAGATGGCATCGTCGTGTAGCAGCAGATGGCATTCATTTCTGTTTGCAGGAGACGTCGAGTTGTTTCTGCAAGGGACTTCTCTCTGCTAGTGACGCTCACAAGTATCTGCAGGCAGCTTCAACTTCTTTCCTGCAACTGACATTGGCTTTTTTCTTTAAGAGATGTCAAGTAGTCTCTGCGGGTGACGTAGGTTTTTCTCTTCATATATCGTCGGATCTATCTGCAAGTAACGTCCACTTCTGTCTACAGGTGACGTCGCCTTCTCTCGAGCTGAGACGTCAACATCCCTCTGTATGTAGCGTCGACTTTTCTCCAGGTGACACTGACTTTTCTCTGTAAGTTACACAAATTTCTCTACGCAGGTGCCTACATCCGCTCTCATGAGGCGGTATGACCTTCCGTCAAGGATTGTGTGCTTCTTTCTGCAGGTGAAGGAAATATCTTTAAAGATAAGCTCAACAGATCACAACAGATGGCACATAATTCAAAATTTTCTTAAACTTCTCTCTCTTCATTAAGGGCGAGCTTCTTTTCCCCTCTCTCTCTCTCTCTCTCTCTCTCTCTCTCTCTCTCTCTCTCTCTCTCTCTCTCTCTCAATATCGACTTCTGTTTCTTTGCAGGCGACATGATCTTTACAGCTCACATCGTCATGTCTTCCATCGCAAGTGCTGGGAAAGTGTTGTGTGCAGTTGCCACAGACTCCATCTTCTCTGGTGCCAGATGTCATCAGCTTCTTTCTGCAAATGTCGTCGACATCTCTCTGTTTTTGACGATGACAGCCATCGGCAGGTAAATTCAACTTCATAATGCAGCTGACATCGGCTTCTCTCTGCAAGGGACGTCTGTTACTCTCTGCGCATGACGTCGGGTTCTCTCTTCATGTATCGTCAGATCTCTGCAGGTGACGTTGACTTCTGTCTACAAGTGACGTCGTCTTCTCTCGGAAGGAGACGTCGCTATCTTCCTGCATGTGACGTCGACTTCTTTCTAGGTGACTCCGACTTATCTCTGCAAGTTACACAGACTTCTCGACGCAGGTAACGTTACCAGCTCTGAAGATGCAGCGTGACCTTCTTCCTGCATGGAATGCCGACTTTCTTCTGCGGGTGACGCAGAAATGAACATGCAAGTAATATCAACGGATCACAAAAGTTGACAAATAATTCAATATTTTCAGGAAAGTTCGATTTCTTAAATTAAAACTTCAAGACTGCATGTGACGAGTCTCTCTGTCTCTCTCTCTCTCTGTCTCTCTCTCTCTCTCTACCTACCTATCTACCTATCTATCTATCTACCAGTCTATCTCAAACTCTATCTATCTGTCTATATGACTATCTACATTTTTCACTGTGGCATAAAGTTTTCTGTCTTTTCATGTGACTTCGACTTCATTTTCTTTGTAGGTGTCGTTGAAATTACAGGCAGCATCTACTTCTTACTTTAGGGTGGTATTGGCTTCAGCGAGCTCGAGACATCGACGTCTCTTTGCAGGTGACGCTGATTTCTCTATGGGGGCAATATCGGTCCATGAGAGTATTATGGAGTTCAAAACTGATACAGAGACCTAATCAAGTAAGCAGTCTGATAGACCAAAACAGTGATACTGAAGAGAAGATAACCCAGGTGAACAAAGTGATGAGAAGTTGCTAAGATGAAGTAGAAACTATGTATGCTGAAATGGTGAAAGTAAGGAAAGACTTACAAACAAAAGTCGAAGAAAAAAAACATTATAAAGGAAGTGAAAGAAGTTATTAAAAACAACCCAAAACTGGTCAAAGATTAATCAGATATAAGAAAAATCTACAGTAATCACTGGTATAGATGAAGAAGAAAATAAGGAACAAAATTTAGAAAGACAAAAAGATGGTAAATATAATGAACATATTGAAGGAAGCATCAGAGGAAATATGTGATAAAGACATAGAACACAAAATGCTAAGGAAATGTGAGAGAAATAAGTCAAGGCGCCTGAAAGTAACTTTCCAGAATGCAAATACTGTGGAGGAAATAAGAAAAAATGCAACAAACTCATGGAAAAAGTGGAATTAAAAAAAAAAAGTATGGATAAAAAAGGCCTAATTAAAGAGGAATTGGGAATATTGAAGGATATGGAGGAAGCAAAAACAAAGAAGGAGGAAAAATCAGAAGAGAAGAGTTTTTTTTTTTTTTTTTTACAAAGTAATTGGATTGCAGGTAGGAAATAAAAAGAAGGAAGGTAGTAGACTCAAGCTACGGCAAGTATGTAAACAAGATGATTAAGTTGATGTACTCAAATGTAGATGGAATGATGTTGAAATTATTAGAGATGACAGCCTATCCTATAGAAAAGGAACCACATATTATTTGCGTGACTGAAACAAAATTAACCCCAAAAATATCAAACTATTCCCTAAACTAAGAGGATTACGGTATGTGGAGAAGAGACAGAAATTTAAGAAAAGGAGGAGAAATTATAATCATAACAAAGAAAAATCTAAAAGTCAAAGAAATAGAACTAGATATACCCTCACAAGTAAAAGTGATTGCATTAGCGATTAACACATCAGAAGGGAAAGTAACTGTGACAAATTTATACATGCCACCCAAATCAAACACATGGGAAAGAGGTGAATACGAAGACCTGGCAGAAAGTATAATTCATAGTTTAAGAACATTACGGCATGGAATGGAAGAGGAAGCTAAAAGAATTATATTAACTGGGGATTTCAATACAAATATAAATTTGAATACTCTAGATGTAAGAAGCCATGAGAGCTGTTGGGATCAAAAGCTCCTGGATCTTGTGCAGGAGTTTTTCCTAACACAGCATGTAACGGAAAACACCAGAAAAAGTGGACTTGATGATCTATCAGTACTAGATCTTATATTTACTAGGCAGGAAAATGATACTGACAGTATAATGTATCACCCTCCATTCAGCAAAAGCGACGATGCAGTATTAAATTAAAACTTCAAGACTGCATGTGACATAGTTAACGGAAACGAGAGTTACAAAAAAGAGTATAAACTACAAAAAGGGCAACTACCGTGGCCTGAAGAAGTACTTGTTAGAAATAGATTGGGAAAAGGAGCTTAGAGGATAAGATTTAAATGTTATATATAGAAAATTTTGTGATTTTTATGAAACAGGAGTCCAAAATTACATCCCTCAGCACAAAGAAACAAAATTGAAAATTAAGAAATGTTTTAATACAGAACGTAAAGAAAAAAAAAAAAAAAGACTTGTTGTGGAATAGATACAGAAGAAACAGTAGTGAGAGGGCATATAATAATTACAAAGAGGCAAGAAATGATTATACAAGGATAAGGAGAGGAGCTCAAAGACAGTTTGAAGAAGACATTATAAATACAAGTAGTGATCAGCCTAAGCTACTTTACAGCTACATCTGACACAAAACCAATGTTAAAGATAAAATACAGTCTATTATAGACGAGGGGATCTCTATATGGAAGAGAAAAATATTTGTGAAGCACTAAATAAAAATTTTCAATCAGTTTTAACAGAAGAAAATAATTTTGAAAGAGATGATAATTATGGAACAATTCATGCCCACACATATTACCAGGTATACAAATATAAGAAAAAGAAGTACAGTACAGGAAGAGTTAAGTAAATTAATCAAAGGAAAAGCATATGGTCCTGACGAAATTTCAGGTTGGGTGATACATGAATGTGCAGAAGAGTTAAGCAGATCATTATATTTAACATTCAAGGAATCCTTAGGTCAAGCCAGCTACCTGATATTTGCAAGAAAGCAAACATTGTTCCCCTATTCAAGGAAGGGAATAGACAGAATCCACTCAACTACCAACCAGTATCACTGACCAATGCTGTATGTAAAATACTAGAAAAGCTGATAAGAAAAGTTTCGGTAAACCATCTACAAGAACACGGATTGATGACAGAAAAACAGTTTGGTCTTAGACAGGGAAAATCATGTGTTACTAATCTATTAAACTACTATGATACAGTTACAAAAACGTTACAGAAAAGAGAAAGATAGGTGGGCAATACCTATTTAGATTTCAAGAAAGCATTTGACATACTTCTACCTCTACCTTCAACTGTCTACACCACACTACATGCGCATAACATATCACACTTTCTATTCACATCTTTAGTAATGGCCGCTGCACTCTTACCATCAAATGAGGTGGTACCTCGGATTGCCACCACTGGCAGGATAGGGCTGGAGGCACAGGGTCCTCCCGGTCGCTATCAAGCGACTGTGCCGGTAGCGACTGTTGCTATTTTCGGGAATGCTCGTCGGCGAAGAGGTGACGGTGCGGTCTTATTCTTTACCAACATCCGCGGCCTTACCACAAATTTAAACTCAGTTCATTTTTTCCTTCAGTCCATATCCCCTTTGGCCCTTTTCCTCACAGAAACACAAATCTCACCCTCTACTGATATATCTCCATTTTGTTTTCCCGGTTACCATCTCCTTACAAACTTTCGAAACAAGGACGGCACCTGTTGTTATATCAAATCCCAATATGCAGTTGACACTATTTTAAACTTCACTTCATCCAGTTTTGATTACTCGTTATATAAATTAAATTGTCAAAACATTACCAAATATATCTGTGTAGTTTATCGTTCCCCCAATGCTACTTCGGAACCCAGTGTATTTGATTCCATATCCACTCAGTTGAGTAACCTTGACCTTGCCCTTGGCAATGAAATTACCATTTTGGGTGATTTTAACATACACAATGTTGAATGGTTATTGCATTCTGCCCGGACTGACGACGATGGTCTAGAATGCGAGCTGTTTGCGGAATCGTTTAATCTCACCCAGTTGGTAAAGCAACTAACCAGAATACCTGATAATCCTGACCATAATCCCCATCTCTTGGATTTATTCTTGACAAATAATCCGAATCAATACAGGATAGAGGTACTGTCACCACTTGGATCCTCTGACCACAATCTCATCAAAGCCTCATTAGTAACCCTCCTACACCTCTCCATTCTGAATCTGTCAGGGTGACCCGATGGCACTTTGACAGGGCAGACTGGGATGGATTTAGAAATTATCTTGCTGATGTTCCATGGCAGTCTTTCTTCTCTAGTGATCCCAATTCTACCCAGTCCCACATTTGCGACTTAATACTAGCTGTTATGGATTTATTCATACCAAGTCAACAATTCACCAAAAGATCAAACTCTCCAAAATGGTTTGATGGCAATTGTGCCAGAGCAACAGCCCAAAAGTCATTAGCATATAACTCTTACTTAAAATAAAAAACATCTGAATCACTCTCCCAATTTAAAATTGCTAGAAATCATGCAAAAGCTGTATTAAATCTATCTAAATCAAACTTTCTTCAAAAGCAAGCATCAAAACTACTTAACAACCCTAATGACAATAGAATATTCTGGTCAACTCTTAATTCTTTCAATAATAACTTTAACAAGTCATCTTCCATTCCCCCACTAAAATCTTCAGATGGCAATATTACAAATGACCCACGTGGGAAGGCAGATATCTTTGCTAGTACCTTTGCAAGAAACTCTACCATAGATGATACCAGCCAGAATGTCTCAGTACTGGAACTTGATTCTCCCGAAATTGCCCCACTTAAAATACAGACAAGATACGTAAAATCCATCCTAGACAATTTACCTACCAACAAAGCTCCAGGCCCAGATGGAATTCCGCCAATTGTTTTGAAAAAGTGTTCCCCTGAACTTGCCTCTGTCCTAGCTAAATTATTCAGACTATGCATACGTACTTCTTTATTCCCAAATTCATGGAAAGAAGCCAATATCCACCCAGTTCCGAAGAAAGGAAGTTCGTCTGACCCCTCCAATTACAGACCAATAGCTGTCACATCTTCTCTTGGTAAGGTATTTGAAACTTTAATTAATAAGCATATTGTTAAACATCTTGAATCCAACAACTTAATTAGTGATAGACAATACGGTTTTCGCCACGAAAGATCCACCATTGACATGCTCAATCTCTTAACTCATACCATCCATCAATCAACTGATCTTTTTGGAGAAACTCATGCAGTAGCTCTTGATATCTCTAAAGCTTTTGACAGAGTATGGCACCGTTCCCTGCTGTCCAAACTCCCTTGCTATGGACTAACGTCTTTTGTTCCTTTGATTTCTTCTTATCTTAGTGACAGGAAAATAAGAGTAAAAGTAGATGATGTATATTCGAATTTCCACTCAATTAACGCCGGCGTGCCGCAGGGATCAGTTCTGGTGCCAACTCTATTTCTGGTTCATATTAATGATCTCTTATCTGTCACTCACAATCCCATTCACTCATATGCAGATGACTCAACACTACATAGTTCATTCACACTCAGACATCCATTTACAAAGTCTAATATCTCTACCTCTCAACTCAGTACAGCCATCTCCATAAATCAAAATCTATCTACAATCAGTGAATGGGGACAAAACAACCTTGTCTCTTTTAATGCTAGTAAAACTAAATATATATAGTTTACTAATAGACAGATATTGCCAGATTCGTACAGTACCTTCAATGCAACTAATATTCCCATCTCCAAAACTATTTAAATTCTTGCTGTCTCACTTAACAGTGCCCTCAGCTGGACCTATTATGTCAGATCACTTGCTAAAACCACCTCAATGAAACTGGGATTATTGTACAGAGTCCATAACTTCTTCGCCGATGAGTAGTTAGCTATAATTTATAAGAGTCATGTGCGCTCTCAGCTTGAATATTGCTCACCCTTGTGGAATGGTTGTGGAGAGGTTGCATTAAGACAACTAGACAAAATTCAGAATAAAGCTGTTAGAATCATTAACAACCCTGCCATTACATAAAAACTACCTCCCCTGCAAGTAAGAAGGAATGTTGCCTGACTTGCATTATTTTACAGATATTTTTTTGGCAAATGCTCAGACGAAGTTGCGTCCATGGTGCCACCTCTCCATGCCTTCCCTCGTGCTACACGGGCATCTGGTAGCGCTCATGACTGGAATGTCAC
The DNA here is from genome assembly GCF_032717465.1 of Coenobita brevimanus. Taxonomy (NCBI): domain Eukaryota; kingdom Metazoa; phylum Arthropoda; class Malacostraca; order Decapoda; family Coenobitidae; genus Coenobita; species Coenobita brevimanus. The sequence continues at coordinate 3,118,942 of NC_137062.1, read as the reverse complement.
TCAACCATATTGCAGAACTTCTGCCTATCAGAATTCTTTCATTCCCCGAACTGCATCTCTCTGGAACTCGCTTCCCCAGAGTTGTTTTCCTCCAAATTTCAACCCACAACTGTTCAAGTCTAACTGTTACAGATATTTTATGAACAGAGGACACCAGTAATCTGGTGTATGGATTTTTTTTTTTTCCCCATTTGTTTTTCCTTCCTCCGTTCTGTTATATATATATATATATATATATATATATATATATATATATATATATATATATATATATATATATATATATATATATATATATATATATATAAAGAGTACTGCACCAAAGACGTTTATGGAAACTGCACTATCAAGGAGTTATCCAAGGGAAATAGTACTGTTGGATGCAGGATTTTCTCAGAAAAAGGGAAATGAGACCAGTACTAAGGGAAATTACTCATCATGGAGGGAAGTGACTAGCAGAGTTCCACAGGGCTTAGTGCTGGCACCAATTATGTTTTTAGTATATATAAATGACACAGTAACATTGGAAATGGAGACTGTCTAAATATGTTTGCTGATGATGCAAACAAATGAATATTACTAACACAGATTCTTGCAGAGAGCTACAAGAAAAATTAAACAGACATCATGAATGGAACTATAAATGGCAAATGGAACTCAGTGTGAACAAGTGTCATGCAATTAAATATGGTAAAAGTGGAAAAAGACCAGTTTGGGATTATAAGTTAGGAAGTTCAATCCTACATACTGCATATCAAAAAAGGAGGACCTCGGAGTGATTATCAATAACAGACTATCTCCGGCTGACCACATTAGTGAAAAGGTACGTAACATGTATACACTGCTTGCTAATATAAGAATAGCATTCACATATATAAATGAAGACATGCTGAGAAAGATAATAACATCATTCACCAGGAGTCTGGAATCCTCATCTAAAAAAAAAAAAAAATAGATAAGACTGAAAAAGTACAAAAGACAGCTACAAGATGGGTACCAAACTTAAGGGATCTAAGCTGCGAAGAAAGACTAGAAAAACTGAATCTACTAACACTACAGGAAAGAAGGAAAAGAGGAGACATGATTATGTTGTATAAATGCATCCCAGGGACAGAGAAAATGAATATATAACCTATGGGAAAGCATCAGCAAGAGGACTGCAAATAACTACGTGAAAAGAAAGATGATAAAAACGTAAGGAAATTCAGTTTTCCACATAGGGCAATTGATCAGTGGAATGCACTACCGAATTTTTATGCCAAAACTATTCATAAATTTAAGGATATGTATGATAACAATTGTTTCATACACGGGACAGTACGAGCTTCACTTATTCCTGTAAAGATACAATTAGGTAAGAACACACACACACACACACACACACACACACACACACACACACACACACACAGGGAACATTGACTTCCATCTCTTTGCAGTTGACATGACCTTTTTTTCCGCTCATATCGACTTCTCTTTCATTGCAAATGACATTCAGTTCTTCTTTCCAGGTGACATCGACTGCTTCTTTGGAAGTTGCATCGTCTTATGGTTGCAAATGACATCGACTTCTCTTTGACGGTGGCGCCGAGTTCTCTCTGCAGATGACATTGACTTCTCTCTGCAGGTGACATTGCCTTCTCTTGGAACTGGATGTCTAGTTTGGTTTGCCTTTGACGTCCCCTGGTCCCTACAAATGACTCCGTCTTTTCTCAACAGGTGACGCCGACTACTTTCTGTAGGTAACGCTGACCACTCTTCGGAGGTAACGTCACATTATCCCTACAAGTGAGGTCGGCTTCTTTGCAGGAAACATCAGTGTCTCTCTGCCGGTGACGCCATCAGCTCTCCACAGGTAACTTCAACTTTTCCCAACAGGTGTCAGATTTTCATTGTAAGGGACGTCAAATTCTCTTTGCGTTTGACGCCGGATTTTGATTTGTTATGTTTACATATCACGGCAACTGAAACTGAATTCAGTACCTTCAAGGAAGATTGATTTTTATTTTTTTTAACGACGAGTTTCTCTCTCTCTCTCTCTCTCTCTCTCTCTCTCTCTCTCTCTCTCTCTCTCTCTCTCTCTCTTATAACATCTACTTTTGTCACTTTGCAGGTCGCATTAACTCCATTTGCCCAAATATCGACTTTCCCTTCATTGCAAATGACAGTTTTGCCTTTACAGGTGACACTGATTGCATCATCAAAGGTTACATCATCATCTGGTCCGGGATATGATCGATTTCTGTTTTAGGATGACGTCGGGTGCTCTCTTCGGATATCGCTGGGTGCTCTCTGCGGGTGACGTCGCCTTCTGTCGACAGGTGACGTCGCCTTCTCTCAGGACGGGACGTTGACTTCCTTTTGCACGTGACGTCGACTTCTCTTCAGGTGACGCCGACTTTTCTCTGCAAGTTGCACAGATTCTCTACGGAGTTAAAGATAAAATCTCTCTAGAGTCAGAGTGGGTTCCTTCTCTTTCTACAGGTGACGCAGAAATCTGTTTGCATGTAACATCAACATGTCACAACAGGTGACACATAATTCAGCATTCTCAGGTAAGGTAGACTTCTCTCCTTCCATCAACGAAGAGTTTCTATATCTCTGTCTGTCTGTCTGTCAGTCTGTTTGTGTGTCTCTGTCTCTCTATCTGTCTGTCTGTCTCTGTCTCTGTCTCTCTGTCTCTGTCTCTCTCTCTCTGTAAGCGAGCGGATGGTTGTTGCTTAGTCGTCAAGACTCAGATGCTGCCAGAATATCATGAGTTGGCAGTGGCCAGTGCCTTTCCGAAATCTGCTGAGAAGACTATTTTATGTGTATGCAGAGTAGCCAAGACACTGGGTCACACACAAAGGACACTGTCTTACCTTTTCCCTGAATGATTCTATGAACGACAGCGAACGACTAGACTCTGGGAGTGTAGCACAACCCTCTCCCTGTACAGCATCCAGCAGTAATAATTTGAAGCCTTACGAATAACCTGAAATGCTGATGGTACATCTACGGGCCTAGATTTCACATTTTGGTACTAATAGCTGTTAATATTTCTTTGTACTTACATTTTTCTCTTCATTTAGTGACATTTCCTTATATTAAGGGGAGTAAATTATCTGAAGATGATACACATACTTCCGGTGATGAAATAAAGTCGACCCATATTGAAAGGTTACAATCTTACTCGTTTTAGAAACGGAATGACTTATTTGCGAGAAATAGGTCAAACCCACAGTACATCACATATCTGTTCCCTTGTGCTGTTCTTTAAGTATGACGTCACAACCTGCAACCCCTCCTGCCCCCGAAATGATCATCTCGAACGATGCACCGCGTTCTAAATTTACGGGGATGAATCCTGCTATTAGCGCGTATGATTTCATTAGTGATGTCCATTCTGCAGTTACAGTCAAAGGACTTGCAACAGACAGTGTTATAGTCGCCTATCTTAGGAGTAGATTTGATGATGGAGTTATCCCTCGTAAGATGTAGACTCTTGCAGACGCTTACTTCCTTTGATGAATGCTGCATATTCGTTTTTTTTTTTTTTTTGTAACCACACGGAAGCAGGATGTTTCATCAGCATCTAGAGATTATTGCAAAGTATTAGACAGCTACAGGAAAAGAAATTTTCGAGGCACTGTGATATAGGCCGTGGACAGAAACTGATGAAATGGAAAAAAAAAAAAAAAACTAACACTTAGTAAAGTAGCAATGATATTTAGTTATATCTGGTTAGTAAATCGCCTATCAAGGATGAGTCAGACGCTGCGTTAGAGATCCAGTTTCCTCCTAGGGATGACATAACCATGTTAGCTGTACAGACAGAAGAGATACTTGGTATCATACCTACTCAAACAGTTCGTACAGTTACCAGCCCAACACCACCTAAGTCACAAGGTGAAGGACACGTTTCACGTTCATTCAGCAGTCAAAACGTCATATCACGTTCACCAGCGGGCGGCACTTGACTTAATAACAGTGTTAGTAATTAGTGAGTTAATGCTGTCAGTGTCTCCTGGAAGCCGAGGCCAGAGTTACTGCAGCAATAAGGTGCCACAACACAGTCACTGCACAACATATTTGCTGCGGTGTCAAAGGCCATAAATTAGTAGCATACTGTGTTGTTGCTGAGGCCACTAAAACACTACGTCACTGAATTTACTGTATATGAATGCTCCCATTCCAGCTTGGAAAGCAATACAGTGGTTCTTTCCTCCATATGCGTTATGAAGGACATTATTATATACAGAACCATCTCTTGGAGGAGCCCGTTCAGTCAGTTACACCCTAGTTTTTTTTTTTTTTTTTAAGGCACGACGTTCTTCTCCCTTAGACTTTTACGACGTTCCATATTATGGCCCTCGTGGTCTCGCATATATATATATATATATATATATATATATATATATATATATATAAATCGGTAGAGAGGTGGCCTGAAGTCCTAATGGACCCAGGTTCGAATCCCGGCTGGGGCAGGGAACAGTTTAAGGATTTGAATTTCATTAAATCGGGCTTTACTGATCTACCACAAGACCCGCCGACATGTCGTAAAAATACCCCCGCTAATACCAATACACCAGTCCTGTATGAGACAGCTCTAGCATGAATTCAATATGGACGGTGGGTGTTAGTGCTGAAGTGGTGACAGGTAGAGGTGTATGGTATGTAGGAGGACTACTGGGTCTTGACAGCAGGCTGTGAAGCCTATGCCCAGAGTCGGACACATAAAAATATATATATATATATATATATATATATATATATATATATATATATATATATATATATATATATATATATATATATATATATATATATATATATATATATATATGTATATATAGATATATATATATATACAGTAGGCTCGCACAGTGCGCGAGAGATTGGGCGATCCACGACCTCATGCACTGGGAATTCGCGTACTGGGAATACATAATCTTATGGGAATAATTACATATGGGCGGTACCCTCTCATACCTGGACATTTTTTGGCCCTTAGAGACATAATAAAGGTCATATTTTTCAGACATTGTACTAAAGCTATAGCTACAATAACAAAAATATGGGTAGTCACCTTAACAACAGTAGACAACAGGCCTGATGACCTTAAATAACAGGGGTTCCAAGGTGCGGCAACACTTACAGCGCCGCACTCCCCACCGCACCTGCCACCGCACCAACACTTCCCTCCACAGACTCCTCTTGAGCACCTTCCCCAGGAGCATCAAAGTCACTCACTTCGGCAATAAACCCTTCAAAGTCCATTGCTGACACTTCTGACATTGCATCCTCTTCACCCTCAACAGTAGAATGCCCAGGAATTTCTGCACATCAACATGACGACAAGTGACGCGCTGTGTGAGGGGTGGTCGCGCACTAATAGAAAATGGCATTTTTGAGCCACTCCTTGCCTCTGCCTCGCGTTCTGTGCAGTGAACTCGCGCATTCGAGGGTTTTTGTTATGATTTTTGGTCACTCGCGCACAATGCAAATCGCGCACTGTGATGACGTGCAGTGTGCGAACCTACTGTACATATATATATATATATATATATATATATATATATATATATATCAATCAATCAATCAATCATTTCCTGTGGCACCCTCGGGGATGCATAGGGCCTCGATGAACTCACACCACCACATCCTATCTTGTGCTAACTCCTCAAGATCTCCCCAACACTCATCTCCAGCTTCCCGTCTCATTGTCCTCACCCACGTCTCTTTTGGCCTTCCTCTACCTCTCCTACCAAGTGCCACCCACCCTGGTGTACCTCGTACTATTCCCTGTCTCCTATACACATGTCCTAGCCACTTCCATCGTGAGAACCTAACATATTCATCGACCGGCTGCACTCCCGTTATTTCTCTAATTCTACTATTTGGTATCCTTTCCCACCACTTAACTCCTAATATTCTTCTAAGTGCTTTGTTTTCAAACACCAAGAATTTATTTTCCATAGTCACTGTGCTGTACCAAGACTCGTGTCCATAAATTAAGATACTCCTACCTTATAAAGTTTGATTTTTGTATGCATAGAAAAATTGTTATTATTCCAAATATTTTTAAGCATTCCCATTGCCTGATTAGCCTTCTTTAACCTTTCCTCGAATTCAAAGTTCAAAGAACCATCCTTGGCTAAATAAGTACCTAAATATTTAAACCTATCAACTTGCTTTACAACCATACCTCCAAGTACACATTCCTGCGCATTTTCCATATTCATATTGATTATTTCAGTTTTTCCACAATTAATAACCAAACCCACCTTGCGACCTTCACTCACCAAACAGTCCAACACTCTCTGCATCTCTTCTGGCCCATCACAAATCAAAACTATATCATCTGCATAATCTAAATCCAAAAGTTTCCTGTTCTCTCCCCAAAGTATACCTGCACCGGTTTCTGTTCCAACGCGTTTCATAATGTAATCAATGACCAATATAAACAGTAAAGGCGATAGAACACCACCTTGAATTACTCCGGACTTGACTTCAAACGAATCACTCAGACAACCATCAACCATCACTTTACAAAATGTGTCCTCATGCATGTTCATAACGACCCTCACAAACTCCTCTGGTATTCCATAATGTCTCATGATCTTCCCCATAGTCTCTCTCGAAACACTATCAAAAGCCTTTTCAAAATCAACAAAACAAAGACTTAACGGTACTCTCATTTCATTAACTTGCTGCATCAAATGCCTAACTATAAAGATCTGATCATTGCAACCATGTCCCTTTCTAAAACCAGCCTGTTCATCCCTCAGAATACCCTCAACCACCGGCTCCAACCTATTTAACAACACTCTACTGAAAACTTTCAAAGCTATCGGTGACAAAGAGATTCCCCTCCAATTACCACATTCACTCAGGTCTCCCTTCTTCGGAACTTTAACAATTACACCATTCTTCCAAACTGATGGTAGTAACCCCGTCACCCATATCTTATTGAATAGCTTGGTCAAGATCATTATTAATCTATCCCCCTCCACTTTAAACATTTCCGGAAATAAACCATCCTCCCCTGGTGCCTTATTATTCTTTAACTGTTTTACTGCTTTCTCCACTACTGCAAGCCTCAACTCTCCTGTTTCTATATTTAAATCTTAAATATATATTAATATATATTTTACTCAAGAGTCGTCTGGTATATTAAAACGACATATACTTATTTCTGTTATATAAGATGATGATGATGATGATGATGATTACAGTTTGGGTTTATGCCAGGTAGGGGGACCACTGATGCCATATTCATTGTTCGACAGCTTCAGGAAAAATATATTGGTAGGAGAAGGTATCTGTATTTTGTTTTTGTTAATTTGGAAAAGGCTTTTGACAGAGTCCCTAGAGAGGTGGTGAAGTGGGCAATGAGAAAGCTTGGCTTGGAGGAGTGGCTGGTTAGGGTGGTTATGGCTATGTATGTGGGTGCTAGCACCCAGGTAAGAGTGAATGGAAATTTGAGTGATGAGTTTTCCGTAAATGTTGGTGTGCATCAGGGATCAGTTTTGAGTCCCATGTTGTTTATCATGGTACTTGAAGCCCTCTCACGTGACTTTAGAAACGGACTTCCGTGGAAGATGTTGTATGCTGATGATTTGGTGTTGATTGCAGAGAACGAAAGCGAGGCGGAGGAAAGGTTTAGGAAGTGGAGAGATGGTATGGGGCACAAGGGCTTAAGGGTAAATGCAGATAAAACAAAAGTGATGATATCTAGGGTTGGTGGCGGTACTGTCAAAGACGAGGGAGAGTGGCCATGTGCAGTTTGCCACAAGGGCGTGGGAAGTAATTCTATCTTGTGCGGTGTTTGTGATAAATGGGTGCACAAGAGATGTAATGGTATCAGAGGTAGACTGCGAGATAATGCTGATTTTATATGTACGGCGTGTCGGGGAGAGCAGGTGGAGATTGTCAGGCGTAAAAGGATTGAACTTGCTGGTGAATCTCTTGAGTGGAAGAGTTTTGTTATTTGGGAGACATGTTGTGTGCTGGAGGTGGGGCTGGAGTTAGCTCTGTGGCTAAGGTGAGAAGTGGTTGGAAGAAGTTCAGGGAGCTCTTGCCTCTTCTGACATTGAGAGGGCTCTCCCTACGTGCTAAGGGGTCTTTGTATGCAGCATGTGTTAGGAGTGTAATGCTGTATGGTAGTGAGACCTGGGCAGTAAAAGAGGAGGATATTCGCCGGCTCAGACATACAGAAATGACAGTGATTAGATGGATGTGTAGTGCGTCTCTGCGTGCAAGGTCCGGGGGGGCTGGGTTTACGATGGAAGAGTTGAGAGGTAGGATGGGACTGGAGTTTATTGGTGTTGTGATGAGGAGAGGTAGATTGAGATGTTTGGACATGTGGAGAGGATGGGGGATGATAATTGGGTGAGGAAGGTGAGAAGTGTTAATATTGGGGGTGGGGTTATGAGGGGTAGACCGAGAGAGACATGGGACGAGGTCATTAAGTGTGACCTCAGGGTTAAGGGACTGAACAGGGAGGCTGCAACGGATCGTGCAGCGTGGAAAGCCGACATTAGGTGACCAAGGCCGACGCATGCAAGCATGTTGGAGCCTTTAAAAACGAAACGAGACGAAACGAATGAAACGATTATTATTATTATTACTATTATTATCATTATAATTTTTATTATTATTATTATTATTATTATTATTATCATTATTACTGTTACTAGTACTATTACTGTATTATTATTATTATTATTATTATTATTATTATTATTATTATTTGTGGGTTTCTTAGAGAAAGTTTTGAAATAAACTATCACGCCCAAACCAACCAACCTACATCAGTCAGCTTTACGGTGCTTTTTACTCTCATCTCTCCCACCACCTGCCAACATCCTCTCCCACCACCTGCCAACATCCTCTCCCACCACCTGCCAACATTCCCGACCATTCATCTCAATTTCCCGCATCGTTTTCTACCCCACCACCAGCACCGAATTTTCAAAAGGAATCTGATCCCACCGTCAACTCAGCGCCTTATACAACTACCAGTTTCACCGATTTTACTCCTCCAGTCCAGCAGTCTTACCCTCCACCATCCCACCCACTCCTCTGTAGCCACATCCAACCAGTTTTCATCCCTTACCTTTGAATAATGAAGGCTTGAATGATGAGTATGACCCATTTCACTGGACACCTTGTTCACAGCTCTGTATATGTGCTTTCCTGTTCATATTTTTGGATCTCCCCCTCCGAATGTGTTAGTGAGAAACAGGATCGACATGATGATGATGATGATGATGATGATGATGATGATGATGATTGCCTGAGCTCTGAGTGAGTTTTCAACAACTTAATATCAGTTGCCAAGTAAGAGTACTGAGACTGACGACAGACGACTTTATTTATATGAAGAAATTAAGTATGTTGTCAGCAGTATTTCAGGAGGTGTATTCTAATGTACGCGAGGGAACTGAAATATCACTGAATTTCAGTATATACTAACAAGGATACAGAACGTATGTTAGATCAGTCACACACACTTGGCCCCTTCAGTAAGATTAACTTTACTTGACTATCATTGTTGCTACCTCAGATTATTTTATTCAGCTTTTGTGGAAGGTCATTCACAGTGATGGATTTTTGACAGTCTCTATGAACCCCTTTATTCTGGAGACGTAGTGGAGAGTACTGAGGTATGTAATCACCTGCATCACATGATAAATACCTGGTCTCCCTACAGTAGCCTTTGACTCTTATTAATCCCATCATTATGGTAATTTCTCTTTTATTTTGCTTTCCTCTTGTTATATGACTTCATTAAACTTGGGAAAGATTTTCATAATGGAGTTGGTATAAGCCTTACTAAGCTTGCATGTCAGAACACATTTATTTAATGAAATACTTCAGTGGTACTGAAAGAAAGCTTTAAAAAAGACATCACCGTACTGAAGGGATAAATGTATAACGCTGTGGTTCTCATTTCACAAGGGTTAAATACAAACGCCATAGCATGAAGAGAAGCTGTGATGTGCCCTCATTTTACTGTGTAAGTTACGTTCAGGGTGTCACTGAATATTTTTTTTCATGATTAATTGAGCAATAAATTATAATACTCCTTATTAATAAAGCCACAGATATTTCCCACAGGACATCCAGTGTTCGTTATGCCGTCATTTTTGTGCCGGTTATTGTCCGTATATCACTGAAGTAGTAACTACGCAGAACCAACGTGGCAAACATGTTAAGACCCCAAGAGCCTCACAACATACATATATATCAGTCAAATAAAAAGGTCTGGATATTGATTAAATGATTATAAGACTGTAAATAAAACTAAAATACCCATCAACGGTAATATGTTCAGTGTCTCACGTCATCACAAACACCTAAAACAATGTAACAACCCTTTACTACAGGCGATTTTACACATATCGGCAAAACTTGGCTCCTAGTAGCCTAGTGATGGGACTTATATTGGCTATATCTAACTCCTCCATTTCAAACAGCGTACGTTAAACTAAACAAAGCCACCTGGAGGTAGGAAAATTATTTAAAACACTTCACTGCGGTTAAGTGATGAAAAAGAGAACTAAAATAACATTATAAAGAATACTCACAAAGAACATACATCCACCAAGGCATAACCATTCCTCCTTATAACCTTTGTGGGGAAAATGTTAAATCAGTGATTGAAATTGCTGAGGATCAGTTACGATTTGGAGAATGAACAGGTAGATAATGTTATTATAGAGATCCCGTTGTGTAGCGGGTTTTGATTTTTTATTGGCCAAAGCTTCATTACTATTTCCTGCTACTGTCCTCACTCCTCAATAATGTATTTCATATTTGGCACAGTCTCATTTATTTTTTTTCCAGACTGAAAGACATGATAAATGGAGCCTTTCCGGAGATATATGTCTGAGGAGCATCACATAACAAAGAGCCATATGTGGTTATCAGTTGTAACAACGTCTCTCCTTAACGTCCAGATAACGAGAAGCCACTGCCCTGCTGAATAATATTGTATGCCGATAGTAAGAGTTAAATGAACAAGCCGGTAGGCCACGATGGCCAGCTCCACTGCCCTGCTGAATAATATTGTATGCCGATAATAAGAGTTAAATGAACAAGTCAGTAGGCCACGATGGCCAGCTCTAAGCTGGCCTGCCATATTTTAGCCACTGCTGTTCAGACAGTACAAACAATGGAGGACGCTTATCAGGTTAAAGTCTAAAAGTCCCATATCTCGCCTCTCTTTACACACAAACTAAACCACCCAGACAAGAGAAATAACTCGATACCAGCAGAAATGCAATAATCATCCAAAAACGTGAAAAAAGAATCATATCTTTTTATGAAACTCCCACATTATATACTGATTTGTTTCGTAAAGCACATATCTAGTCATTCCAAACCATTTCAGTACCACCGAAACTGGAGGGGGGGGGGAATGTGGATATTTCTTAGTGTGATGTTCTTTCGCTCCTCTGCTTATTTTTCTGTGGCGTGGGCACAGTTGTTTTGTGACATTTTTTGTGCTTAATTTCGAAGCATGGAATGGGTTCAGGAAGCTAAAAATTGCATTGCCAGGTGCGCCAGACGTGTCTCTTCAGGTTGGTAAGGAAAAAAATCGATTTTCTATTTAAAAAAAAAAAAAAAAAAAAAAAAAAAAGGTGCCTGGGCAGACCACTGGGTCCTGACAATTTCTGGACCCACAGCCAAGGAGGGGCAAGAGGGGCGGTTGCTAGGCGACTACTCGTTGCCTAGCAACCAAAACATTGCAGACACAATTGGTCAATGACCGGTCACTGTGTCCAGGTTTGGTCGGAATCGGATTAATTCTGAAGGGTAGAAGTGCCTGCCACAATTAAACAAGCCTCCTAAAAACACTGAGGTCAATGTTCGCAGGGTTGTCACTGGAAAACTAGAGGAAAGAGGGAAAAATGGATGGAACATTTCCGACAGGGAATGGCCTCAAGATTACGCTTAAAGAAGTCAAAGTTTTCTACTCCCATTAATAATTTTTCTACACCTCAAAACGTAATAAGTATCAAAGAAACAAAAAAAAAAAAAAGCTGTTTCTCGGCCGTTACTGAGCAACGAGTGGTTGCCTAGCAACCAAAGCCTTGCTGACTCTGCTAGGTCATAGGCTGGTCAATGTGTCCATGTTTGGGCGCAATCGGACATTTCTAAATGTTATAAGTGCCTGCCACAATTAAACAAAATAAATTACAAGACAACAAGAAAGAAAGAAAACGCGACAAACAATAAGGACATTACGGAGCTGGCCAGTGAGATATAGTGCCTTCAAAAATAGGTGTTGGTAACTGTCTTTAACTACGCTTTTATATTTCTTTATGATCTGTGTGGGTATTGAATCGGCTGTCTATCTGCGTGGAACAGCATTATAGTTTCCCTATTTACATGTATACTGCATTCCTTACCTGATGTGACAAGGTATAGTTATCATTTTCAACAAAAAAACACGTAAGAATGCGACAGCGAACAGGACGGGGAGGCGTGGATGTGGGGAGCGTGGGAATAACTGGATTTGATGGGAGTGAGGCTGCGAGAGTGGCCTACCTAAAATGAACAGATTTTAGGGTTAAGTAACAACAACAAAAAACACCGGACCACACAACATTGCAACTAAAACACTTGTATTAGTATGCAATTCATATATTTTCGTTGTTGTTGTTGTCGTTGTTTAAGCCAGGTTCGTCTGACCGAGCAAACCCAACAATCGCAACCAAGCAATCACGCCGGGAAACCCGTTCCGTGCAGTGAACCGAAGTTCCCTTGTGGCAGACAGCGCCTCGCTACAGCGGGGCACGGGAAGGCGTGTGTGGAGCAGGGATGGAATTAATTCAAACTCTGAACATTCGAGAAATCATAAGAATTCTTCAAATTTCTAGGAATACGAATACGAATACACAGAAATAATGTGAATTCTAATGCTAATACGAATACTTTATGAATGTATTCATGAATGCATTTATGAATATTCTTCGTTATAAAAAAAATTCTAGCTATAGGTCAGCCTAGCACCGTACCAAAGTTATGTAATGGTACATGACCTCATGACTGGCGAGAGTTTCTGTACCGGGATATCAACTTATGCTAAGTACAGCAGTAGACATACTAGTGTGTGTTTTTCTTGTAGGCTAGTTACAACAGAAACACAAGATATAGTAAGTCAAGTTAGAAGTAGTCTCATCTTGTAGGCCTCACTTTTATTTTTCAGTTTTAAATATAGCTATGTAAGCAATTATCTCTTACTCCGGATATTTAGAGTGTAATGCTAGGTGTAAATAGGCTCGACTTCTCGTTCCTAAAACACCTAATGTGGAGCGGGGTCCTCTTTCGAGACCAGAGTTTAGTGCAATAAAGAGAGGCAGGACACAAAAACTCTAGGCAATAACCTTTACACGTATATTACCACAATCAGACACAGGACAAATCAGCAGATATTATAACATAATATATAGCAATATAAAACCCTTATCTAGGACACGTGTATCTCGCAGGATACTTGCTTATCTGATATTAATGCCAACCAATCAAACCTAGTGTATTCAGGGTACAGTGAATATAGGCGCGTGCATGAGGCGCGGGGAGTGAGTCTCACAAAGGGGGGAGGAGAAAAGGGGGGGATGCGGGGAGTGACTTGTGACGGCTAGGAGGGAGTTATGGTAATACTGGAGAGAGGCAAAGATTAACAATGAGGATTACACGTTTTCCAATAGCAAAGGGACTTTGGTAATTGATTCTATTCTTGGTTTACACTTACACTAGATACTGGGACAAGAGAATGTCGTACAGGATATACGGGTAGCGGGAGTGGGGGAGTATCACTAACACTTTCTTGTATTACGTCTTTAGAGCTCACAACAGTAGGGGTGTATTACTACGGAGGAATTTCCGGGCGGCACAGTCTTACTAATTGTATAAGGGACGTCACTCATAAATATAGTTTATCAGATCTTGGTTCGCACACTCGTCCTTTATTCTCTCACTGTGATCTTACTTGCCCCGATATTCACTATATTAAGTCACTGCACGATACTACACTAGGCAAAGTCACACTTAACCTAAATCACTTGCGCTGTTTCTGGGCAGCATCACACGTATTCATCGTGAAGGGCAGGGGCGGGAACACGCCGTCGGCAATCCTGCCGGGCTAGGGGCACCGCCAAGGGGAGGCGTCCCAAGAGGGCACGGGACAACTCGTAGGGGCGTCCTCTCGCGTCCTGGGCTACCCGTGGCTTCCGGGCTGGGCTCAGGAGTATGGCCCTCGGGACTGGGGCCGAATAGCTCCAGGAACCTCTGGTGTAAGTCTCGGCCGGAGGTGGGAGCCTTACGTCATCATAGGGGCGTATGGAGATCGCGCCCGGGTGTCCTGGGGAGGATCGGGAGAGACTGCGGACTGCGGTCTCCAGCGTCTAGGGGTGCCAACAGGGGAGGGCTGCGGCATCGGCTTATGCTGGGGCCCGTCAGGTGTGCCTGTTCCAGAGCCAGGCGTAGGGAGCGGAGGCCAGGGGAGGCTGTGAGGCCTGTCTGGGCCACTCTGGTATGGGAGGCCTGGGCTCTTGTCTCCTGCCGGGATGACGTCTCACTCCTTGCCTCCTTCCGTGCACCTTCGGAGTGACAGTGGGCCGTCTCGCGAGGGCGGGAGCGACAATAGGCCGTCTCTACCGGGGCACCTTCGGAGCGACAATAGGCCGTCTCTACCAGGACACTTTCGGAGCGACAATAGGCCGTCTCACGAGGAGGGGAGCGACAATAGGCCGTCTCTACCGGGGCACCTTCGGAGCGACAATAGGCCGTCTCTACCAGGACACTTTCGGAGCGACAATAGGCCGTCTCACGAGGAGGGGAGCGACAATAGGCCGTCTCTACCAGGACACTTTTGGAGCGACAATAGGCCATCTCACGAGGAGGGGAGCGACAATAGGCCGTCTCTACCAGGACACTTTCAGAGTGACAATAGGCCATCTCACGAGGAGGGGCGCCGTCTGGAGTGTCTAGAACAACTCCAACCCTAGCTGGTTCAACAATCCCACTCCGTGAAGGCAGTGTCCTTCTCCTACAATGGCGACGGCGTGGTGGCTGCGTGACATGGGGCGCACGGCCAGGGCTGACATATGCTGTTGTTGCCAGGGGTTGTTCCGACTGGTGGCGGCTACCCCGTGGGGTCCGTGTGGGGGTGTTGGCACGTTCCCAGGCATACTGGGCTGTATCTTGCTTGCCCCGTTGTCGGATGCACTATGGTATTCTTCTGTTTCCATTTCGGGGGCACTGCTTTGTAAGTCACGCATTTTACCACTCTCCCCCTGTAAAAAGTCACGTCCTCGTGGCTGGAGGTGGAATGCTTGCGTGTTGTAGGTGGTGTACACGGGCTGAAGGTGTTGCAGCATGGTTTGCCAGGCGACGGTGTAGGGGTTTTCTTCCTGCTCCGGGTCGCAGGTGAGGAAGAGTGTCGAGGCGGTGGTGGTAGACTGGAGGAGGGTTAGCAGGTGGTGTGGCCCGCGGAGTCTGTAGTTCCTGCCAAGGGTAGGTGCCCATACGGCCTACTTCACTCTCATCTTGGTTGGTGTGGCTGTCGGAAGCTGAATGCTGGATACCGAGGGTAAGGGCTGGGTTTTGTGCTGTGGTAATGTGGCATTGAGTCTCTGAGGAGTACAGGTAGAGGGGATTTCGGCCTGATGTAGCTTGACGGTGTGAAGTCGTGGGGAAGTGGGTGGTGTAGGAGTGTGTGTGTATCGGGCGGGCGGGCGTGAGAGGCGGTCCGAGCGGGTGGTGGTGGTCTGGAGGGTCGGGGTGGGAGAGGAAATGGGCATATGGGGTGGGCGGGTTGTTTCGCGTGTTGTGGGCGCAGTGGGGCGTGGTGTTGGAGTGGGTGTAAGTATGGTGGGTGGGGGAGGGGTGGTGGTAGTGGGTTGTGGTGAGGGTGTGGTGGCGTGGGCGGAAGAGGTGGGAGTGCGCATTGAGGGGGGTGCAACAGAGGGAAGGGGTGAGGGTGAGCGAGGGGTGGCGGGGGAGGCGTCAGGTGAGGTGCTGCGGGTGGTGGCAGCCGGGGAGGCGGAGGTGGTAGGGGGGGGTGGAGTGGGAGGGTGAGGATGAAACGTAGCACTCATATGTGAATGTAGAGGGTGGTGTGGGGGCTGGAGGGGGCTGGGGGGTGTGGGGCCGGGGCGGGGGAGGTGAGCGTGTGGAAAGGCCGCACGTGGCGGTTGCGGAGGGTACAGGGAGTGCCGTGGTAGTCTATGATCACCTGGTATGGGTTGGGGACGCGGGTGATTGTGTGGGGCCCAGTGAAGCAGGGGGTGAGCTTGTGGGGAGTGGGGAGTTGGGCGATGATGACTGTGTCACCCGGGTTGAAGGGGTTGGAGACTGTGTCGGGTCCAAGGTCCAGATTCTTTTGTAGGAGGTGTATCCGCCCTTTTAGCAGGTGTAGCGGGTCTGTAGTGGGAGCGGAAGCTGGCGGCTGCTGGTGGTGGCGTAGGGGTAGTAGGAGGGGAGTTTCCCCAAAGATTCTCTCATGGGGGGAAACCCCGTCTTCTCGGGGGCATGAATTCATGCCCCACTGGACAATTTTCACATGCGCCAGCCAGTCGTCGTTCTTTGTAGCCTCGATTTGGGTGCATAGCTGATTGATAAGGGTACGATGGCTACGTTCACATACGGCGTTCCCTTGAGGCCAGTATGGTGGGGAGTGGGAGATCTTATATCCGAAAATTCTGGCTAGCTCCTCCCAGACTTTTCTGGAGAACTCAGGGGCATTATCGGAATGGATGGCCTGTGGGATGCCAAAGTAAGGGAACACGTGTCAGAGAAGGGCATCGGCGACAGCGACGGGATGATGTTCCTTAGCCGGGCAGGGTACTACGAATTTTGAATATGTGTCTACAAAAGTGATCACGTATTTATATCCAGATTTGGGGGGAAGAGGGCCTACTACGTCGATCGCCAGGAGTTGCCAGGGCTTGTGGGCGGCGATATGGCCCGATGGTCCGGCAGTCTGGGTGATATCTTTCCCAAGCGCGCAGGTGCGGCAAGTCTGGATAATTTCCTTGGCGAGGGTGGAGGGATTTGAGACCCAGTAAATGTCGTTGAACACCTGTAATAATTTTTTGGTGCCCAAGTGGATGCTGTTGTGGGCATGTTGTGGGCATGGAGATGGCGCAGGGTGTCACGTGCCACATCGGGGGTCAAGAGGATATGCCCGGACGGGGTTAGGAGGTGGTCGCCCTGTCGGCATAGCTTAGGGAATAGGTGGGCAGGGATCCAATGGGGCCGTTCCTTGTAGTGCCAGAGTTGTAGGAGGTCCGGGTCTGGCTGTACCGCGTGGATGGGGAGGCGGAAGAGGGCATCTGCATTGGTGTGGAGCTTTCCGGGCCTGTATGAAATTTCATACTGAAACTCCTCTAGGGTGTCGCGCCACCTGACGAGTTGGGCATTATGGGAGTCCGACTGGCGTAACCACTGTGATTGGTGGTCAGTGATTATCGTGACTTGGGTCCCAGAAAGATAAGCCCTGAAATATTGGAGGGCACAGATTATGCCGAGGCATTCTCACTTGGTGGCGGCATAATTCTTTTCAGCCGGATTCAGAGTGCGACTGGCGCAGGCAATGATGTGTTCTCTGCCGGCCTGTACCTGGGCTAGGACGGCGCCTATCGCGGTAAGGGACACATCGGTGTATAGGCGAAAAGGGAGGGCATAGTCGGGGAAGGCTACGATGGGGACAGAGACGAGCTTGTCTTTTAGCTGTTGAAGAGCAGCTCGCCGGTTCTCGGTCCAGAGAAAAGGTTCCCCTTTCCATGTCAAATCGTGAAGAGGCTTGGCAATCTGCGCCAATCCCTTCACGAAGCGACGGTAATAGGACGTGAGTCCCAGGAAGGCGGGGATGCCGTGGACATCCTGCAGCGGTGGTATGTCCGCTATGGCACGGAGCTTGTCAGGATCTGGGGAAATTCCTGCTTGGGAAATAGTATGTCCCAGGAACGAGACGGTTCTAGCGGCTAGGACACATTTAAAAGGATGTAGCTTGAGGCCTGCCTGGTGAATTCTGGTGAAAACTCGACAGAGGTGCTGCAAATGGTCGGCCCAGGTCTGGCTAAAAACAATGACGTCGTCAAGATAAGCTAAACATATTTCCCAAGTGAGGCCACTCAAGACAGATTCCATTAGTCTGGAGAAAGTGGCAGAGGCGTTGCAGAGCCCGAATGGCAGAACAATAAATTCGTAATGTTTGCCATCACTGGCGGAAAAGACCATCTTCCCTCGATGGTCCGGATGGACGGGGACCTGCCAGAATCCAGACTGGAGGTTGAGGGTAGAAAACCAAGACGCCCCGTAGAGGGAGTCTAGGGAATCGTCAATGCGGGGGAGGGGGGTGGCATCTTTAATGGTGACGTCGTTCATGCGGCGGTAGTCGATGCAAAATCGCATCGTGTCGTCTTTCTTTTTTACTAGAACGACGGGGAAGGACCATGAGCTGGTGGAGGGGGAAATAACACCTGCCTCTACCATTTTGCACACCTGGCGGTCCTCCTCTTCTCTCTGTCTGGGGTTCTTACATCGGGATGGTTGTCGTATAGGTGGGCCGGTTGTATGAATTTCATGCGACAGGTATGTGGTATGCCCTATATCTGCTGGTCCTGTTGCAAACAAATCCTGGAAATCCAGGAGGAGGCGGCGTAGGGTGTCTGACTGCTGTTCAGAGAGATGGTCGGGGATGGGGGGTAGAAGGGTGGGGAGGTGGGAGGAGGATGGGGCACAGGGCTCGGCTTCCTCCATCTCTCCAATGATAAGCCCCTTGGGGAGGGTGAGAGGGGATGGGGCGAGATTGGCGATGCGGATGGCGGCGTGGTGGGGTGGGAGGAAGGTGAGGGACACAAGGCAGGCAGAAAGGGCTCTGGAGGGGAGGAGGGGGGAGAACAAAATGGAGGGACCTGAGGGCCTGTTAAGGGGCACCCAAGCCTCATGGTGGGAGGGGATGGTAACAGCGGCGGAGACGGTGGTGGGGAAAGAAGGAGCAGGAGTGGGGTGAAAAGGCACGGGAGAGGGAGGAGAGGAGGGCGGGGGAAGGGAGGGGAAGGGGGGCACTGGGGGGAGGAAGGGGACGAATCCTCCGGCCGGGGCCACGGCGTGCATGTGCAAATGGCTGGGGTGGAACGGGGTGGGGGGGGGAACTGAAGTTGTCGGTGGCGACAGTCGATCGTAGCTCCGAGTTTTTGGAGCAAGTCCAGTCCTAAATATCTGTCATAACTCCGGCAGGAGGAATAAAAAATGATGAATGGATGTTGGGTGGACACCGGCTGGTGGGTGTCGACCTGTAAGGCCCGAGTTTCCCCAAGGATGGGCAGGGGGCCATCCCCCGCATCCACAAGGTGAGTGGTAGTAGGGCGGAGTGGGCCAAACCGCGATCTGTAGTGGGAGAAATAGTGGCTGTAAAGGCAGGACCTGGCCGCTCCCATATTGACTAGCAGTCTGGCCTTCACGCCGTTTATTTTCATCTTGTGGTATACTGGGGGGCGATACTTAGGGGTAATGGCCCCTGCCACCGTGGGTTGGTGCAGGGGCGGGCCTAAAAATCCAGCTGGCTAGGGCTTTCATTCTCCTGTTCCTGCTCCAGTTCTCCTGAATGGGGCTTGTCCATGGGCATCAGCTCGTCCCCTGGGGCCTCGCCTTCTAAGGCGGACACTTTACGAGAACCCGGGGCTGTGATTCTGCAGCGAGCAGCTTTAAGCTGGTCTCATATGTCATGAAGGGGGCAGCGGGAGTTGCAGGCTGTGAATTCCCACGGGTTGACAAGAATTAGGTTCGGATTTTCTCGCGGGGCGGGGCGCCGACAGGAGGGGTGTGCCCTGGGCGGGCTAGGTGTCAGGGTTGGGCTGGTGTGAGGCAGAGGTGGACGTGGTGTGGCTGGGGGAGCCGGGGGTCGGGTGGGGAATTTCTTAACAACATTGACTTGCTGTGGAGAAGGGCAGGCGGTCAGGAGGCACCATATCAGCTGTATATCTCTATCCATGTCTCCTGTTGGGTCATGGATAGTGAAGTGTTGCTTAACAACACTCAGGAGCACTCTGAGCAGAGTGTTAAATGTATGCTGATCCCGGGTTTCCTCATCTGCCTCCGGGTAGGCAGCAGTAACCAGGCGTCTTGCCTGTATCAGGGTATTATCTAAATCCCCGTCGAATGAAAAACTATCCAACTGGGATAGAGCCACCACTTTCCCTAATGATGGGGTGATGGCTTGTGCAGTGAACTTTGTTAAGTTCTGCCAGGTGAGTTCTGGGACGATTTTCAGTGCTATGTTCGCCGCCGCTTTACCCAATAGTGGTAGTGTGACTGCAATTTTCTGTTGGTCATTTTCAAAGCCAATATCAGCAAGGGTTTAATTATTGTCAGATATGTGTGTATATCACACTGGTCGGGGTCAAATTTGGGTAACTGAACGTGCGGTTTAGTTGCCATTTTGCCAAATATTCCTGATTACTTCTCTTTTACACCCGGGTCAAGAACCACCGCTGGCCACCAGTGTAATGCTAGGTGTAAATAGGCTCGACTTCTCGTTCCTAAAACACCTAACGTGGAGCGGGGTCCTCTTTCGAGACCGGAGCTTAGTGCAATAAAGAGAGGCAGGACACAAAAACTCTAGGCAATAACCTTTACACGTATATTACCACAATCAGACACAGGACAAATCAGCAGATATTACAACATAATATATAGCAATATAAAACCCTTATCTAGGACATGTGTATCTCGCAGGATACTTGCTTATCTGATATTAATGCCAACCAATCAAACCTAGTGTATTCAGGGTATAGTGAATACAGGCGCGTGCATGAGGCGCGGGGAGTGAGTCTCACAAAGGGGGGAGGAGAAAAGGGGGGGGGTGCTGGGAGTGACTTGTGACGGCTAGGAGGGAGTTATGGTAATACTGGAGAGAGGCAAAGATTAACAATGAGGATTACACGTTTTCCAATAGCAAAGGGACTTTGGTAATTGATTCTATTCTTGGTTTACACTTACACTAGATACTGGGACAAGAGAATGTCGTACAGGATATACGGGTAGCGGGAGTGGGGGAATATCACTAACACTTTCTCGTATTACTTCATTAGAGCTCACAACAGTAGGGGTGTATTACTACGGAGGAATTTCCAGGCGGCACAGTCTTACTAATTGTATAAGGGACGTCACTCATAAATATAGTTCATCAGATCTTGGTTCGCACACTCGTCCTTTATTCTCTCACTGTGATCTTACTTGCCCCGATATTCACTATATTAAGTCACTGCACAATACTACACTAGGCAAAGTCACACTTAACCTAAATCACTTGCACTGTTTCTGGTCAGCATCACACATATTCATCGTGAAGGGCAGGGGCGGGAACACGCTGTCGGCAATCCTGCCGGGCTAGGGGCACCGCCAAGGGGAGGCGTCCCAAAAGGGCACGGGACAACTCGGAGGGGCGTCCTCTCGCGTCCTGGGCTACCTGTGGCTTCCGGGCTGGGCTCAGGGGTATGGCCGTCGGGACTGGGGCCGAATAGCTCCAGGAACCCCTGGTGTAAGTCTCGGCCGGAGGTGGGAACCTTACGTCGTCGTGGGGGCGTATGGAGATCGCGCCCGGGTATCCTGGGGATGATCGGGATAGACTGCGGACTGCGGTCTCCAGCATCTAGGGGCGCCGACAGGGGAGGGCTGCGACATTGGCTTATGCTGGGGCCCGTCAGGTGTGTCTGTTCCAGAGCCATGTGTAGGGAGCAGAGGCCAGGGGAGGCTGTGAGGCCTGTCTGGGCCACTCTGGTATGGGAGGCCTGGGCTCTTGTCTCCTGCCAGGGTGACGTCTCACTCCTTGCCTCCTTCTGTGCACCTTCGGAGCGACAGTGGGCCGTCTCATGAGGGCGGGAGCGACAATAGGCTGTCTCTACCGGGGCACCTTTGGAGCGACAATAGGCCGTCTCACGAGGAGGGGAGCGACAATAGGCCATCTCTACCGGGACTCTTTCGGAGCGACAATAGGCCGTCTCACGAGGAGGGGAGCGACAATAGGCCGTCTCTACCAGGACACTTTCGGAGTGACAATAGGCCGTCTCACGAGGAGGGGAGCGACAATAGGCCATCTCTACCGGGACAGTTTCGGTGCGACAATAGGCCGTCTCACAAGGGCGGGAACAACAATAGGCCTCTCTACCAGGACACTTTCGGAGCGACAATAGGCCGTCTCACGAGAAGGGGCGCTGTCTGGAGTGTCTAGAACAACTCCACCCCTAGCTGGTTCAACAATCCCACTCCGTGAAGGTAGTGTCCTTCTCCTACGATGCCGACGGCGTGGTGGCTGCGTGACATAGGGATGCACGGCCTGGGCTGACATATGCTGTTGTTGCCGGGGGTTGTTTTGACTGGTGGCGGCTACCCCGTGGGATCCGTGTGGGTTTGTTGGCACGTTCCCGGGCATACTGGGCTGTATCTTGCTTGCCCCGTTGTCGGAGGCACTATAGTATTCTTCTGTTTCCATTTCGGCGGCACTGCTTTGTAAGTCACGCATTTTATGTAGTAATATTAATATTTGGGACAAGTTTCAGAACCGTGTGGGAAAATATGTGAATATTTGGCTACTAGGTGGAAACCGCAGCTGCTCCACCCAGGATACACTGCGGCAACACGTGTAGGTTCCTTGTCAACGTCTTGTACTGATAATGAATGAACCCAAACAATGACCATTAATCCTTTTGGTTCAATGATTTTATTTCATTTTTGCTGCCCTCAGACAATTTTTTTTTTTCAACATAACAAGAACCTCTTAGTGACAGGACAAAGGGGGTTGGGATGAGGACGAGGAAAGGTGATATAACTGTAATAATGACCTAACGGGCAGCGTTAAGGCAGTCGCTGATGGGACGCTGAATAAATCTGTCCCATATGGAGTTTCTGCATAAACAGGTTCTGAGGTAAATTTCTGCATTCCGGGTTGCGTGTTTGGAATCAACCTTTCATATTATTCTGGGGCTTCTCAGTGAATTAAGCAACATTTCTCTTGACCAAACCCCGATATATACTAAGTTCATTATTTTGGAAACGGTCCATGTTCCTCTTGTTTTGAAAGGAGAAAACTTTGAATTAAACCAATGCAGCACCTGTTCCGGTCCACCGTCAACGTCGATCGTCACCCTGTCCCATCACGTCTGATACCCTGCCACTCCCATGCATTCCTCTCCTCTTACCTCTCTACTTTCCTCATCTCTAAATCCACACTTTGTTCCTTTCTCTTCTCTCGCCCCATTGCCCACCCTCCTCTCATACCCTCTATCTCATCTCCTCGTGCCCCTCTCGTCTCACTCTTCTCGGTTCTTATTCCACATCTGTTTTCTTACGACTGTGGGTGTAGTCATCCCATCTTCCCCCATCACTCACCACCAGCTAGCCAGTTCTTCTCCTCTTACCTATATAGTTCCTGCCCATCCCCCCATGTAAGTTTTAAGGTTGTTGGCCAATTCTAAGTAGCTGTGGAGGAATCGAATCACCTTTTCCAAAACATGCATTTTTCCCACAACATCTTTTTTTTTTTTTTTTAATCTACGCTACTAAGGCAACCTGTGTCGATGTCAGGCCCATAATTTACACTAAAAGGACCATGGGGTAGAAGAAGGATAATTAATTGCAAGGGAAAAGATGCCTACAATGCCTCTTAGAAGACGACCCTTACACCTTCCTATGGCAAGGTCATCCCTCATGTAACATCTTTTCTTCACAGGGTGTATTGATGCCATCCTGTCTACCCATCCACCACACTGCCACCCACTCCACCTACTCCTTCATATCCAGTCCACCCGTCATGGATCTCATCTTATCTGGCCTGACGTGGTAATATATGAAGTTCTCTCAGTAGACTTAAACTCGACCTCTGCTTAAGTCTATGAACCTGAATGGGTTTGGTTGGGTTCAACGTAATGTAAAAAGGTAAAAGTAAAGGTGGGGGTAGGCGCCATGCTGGACTTAGCCGCGGTGCTCATATCCATAACATAAGCCTTTGAGCCAGTGGTGAGTTATTCACCCATTATCCTGGGCTACAGAGCCACTGCATGATCCAGGTTACCACAGTTACCTTCCCTAGGTGTTCCACCAGGTACTCATTTTACCTGCCAGCCCACAAATAGTGGATGCACACCTGAGTCCAGTGATGCCACCTGACCGCACCAGAATTCCAACCCTGGCGTTAACGGGCCGGCAGCTTTGCAGTTAGCGATGCTAACCACTCAGCCACCGCGGCTGATCCTAAGGCCTTCAATAGTCTTAGCTGGAACTAAGTAGACCTTCTTGGAAGCAAATGGCCTTGAACTGACCTGGCCGGGCCAGAATTGATGAAAAGGACCTTGACTGACATACCTTGTTACTGGCATGAACAGATCTACCTGGTTCAAAATGGAAATAAAATAATTTGAAATATGGATTAAATGTGAAAGTTCTGGATGTATCTTGCGTGGTCTGCCTGGTTGTAATTGGGCCAGCCTGTGACTGTGATATACCTAATGAATCAGCACTGAACTGACTGCAGTTAACTGACAAACACTGACGGAGATATTCTGAGTGAATCTGGCCGTGGGTGACAGTACCAAACCTGTATTGCTAGCACAGTGTATAATGGTGGTGGGTACTGGAGGTAAACACCCTCCCCTCACAGACATTGACGACATACAGTATATGATATATACCTGTATGGGCACACAGACCGACAGACATATAGACTGATAGATAGGTAGGTAGGTAGGTAGGTAGGTAGGTAGAGAGAGAGAGAGAGAGAGAGAGAGAGAGAGAGAGAGAGAGAGAGAGAGAGAGAGAGAGAGAATCCAAAGTAATCTACATCATTACATCTGTCTGTCTGTCTGTCTGTCTGTCTCTCTCTCTCTCTCTCTCTCTCTCTCTCTCAAGAGCACTAGATGTTGCAGCTTACCGCTTCAGTAGTAGAGGTGTTTCTAAAGCTAAGTAACATCGTCAAGTAATATCGTAATCAAGACGTTGATGGAGATTGTCTCACCTCTTCATTATAAATGGTCTCTTATTCTTTCACCATAATCCTGTGTCGGTCACAAAAATTACACATAAAAAGTCTTCACAGTAGCGGGAGCTGAAGGAAATTGTCTAACCTCTTTTTCTTGAGAGGTGCAAAGACAAATCTTGGGATGCGTAATGGCAGTGAAGTAGGTAACATCACCACCGATGCTCCGCCAGTCTAAAGGCCCTCTCCCACTTCGGCGAAAGTGTGGAAGATAAAGTCACGATGTGTCAAAAATCCCTAATCGTGGGTATTCGTCATCAAAATCTTGTCCATTCGTGGCATGGCGCCGATACGTCGCACGAGGTGGAAATTTGTCGTTGGGGACCACGACGTTTTCATGCTGCATGAAAACGTCGTGGCCCTCCACGATTTTGTAAAATTTCGCAGATTAGTCGCCTCGGCGACATCGGCGATTACCCTGCGTATAAACCACGTATGGTCGCCGACATCGGGGAGGCGTCGGCGGTGAAAAAAAACGTTGAGATGTCATACGGTCATACGTCGAAGCGTCGGCAATGTATCGGCGATGCATCGGTGAGGTTAATACGACATAGCCTACGTAAACCGTACGATATGTACCGGGTTGTGCGACAGTAATATTTCATCTTATGAATGTCGGTGATATATCGCCGACATTTCGCGGATGAACCGTCGATTAATTGCCTTAAATACGCCGATGACGGCGAGGCACCTGCGATGGCCTAGGCGTTTTGTCTACGAGGTGCGTGCGATGTATTCGCCGACACATCGACGATACATCGTCGACAGCACGCCGCCGTTGTACATTTATCGCCATTGAGTCGCCAAAAAAAAAAAAAACGTTAAAATTTGAATTTAGAATAATGCTTGTGCATTACGCCGACATATCAGCGATATGTCGGCTACTAGTCGCCAGTTATATCGTATACTCCGCCGAGGTTTCGGCGTTTCGTCGTACTGGTGTCGCAGGTATTACGCCGACACCACGATTCTTGGTCAGAATCGTCGACACATCACCGACTTCAGCCACGATTTTCATCGTGGCTTCATCGTGCCTATTTACGCCGAAGTGGGAGAGGGCCTTAATGCTTCCCTGAACTAGGTATGGAGCCATTCACACACACAGGACTCATATATGTATCGACCCAACATCTCTTTTATACTATTTGGCACCGCATGATTGCGGGAACTTATAAATGTATTATAGATTACAGCAGCTTACATTAACTTAGTGAAATATAAAACAATAATCCTGTACTGAAAAAAGTTGTTACATTAATTGCATAACTGATATGAGTTGTTATCCCTGTGTTTTGTTTGATGAAATGCAGGCAACAATGCAGGGTTTTGTAACAATAACATTGGGTGGGTTGCATATTTGTTACATGTTTACTCAGACACAAAGCAGCATCCAACCAGAAGCCCATGAAGCTGATAAATGCTGCCTGTTTATCAGATGGCCTTTTACACAATGGCATATCCTATCACAGTTGGCCAGTGGAAGGTTTCATAACAGTGACAATAAATATTGTAAACAGTGCTACTATACCTGCCTAAATGATCAGCAAGCAGTCAACAGGTATAACAACTTTTCTTCGTCATTCTCAGTTCACTCCCTTCATTTCCATGACTTACATGTACATTACCACTCGCGAAGCAATATCGGTGTTGTGTGTGTGTGTGTGTGTGTGTGTGTGTGTGTGAACTAAAGAAAAAAAAAACAGTTTTTATCCGACCAAGACAAACATCATGGAGAAATTAAGAGGCAAACACTATTTAAGCCCATCGTTACAGAGAATAATAGATTGGTCATGGTCACAGGGCTAAGTCAAAGTATAATGCAGCCACATCAACATCAGTAGTTTTCAGTCAACAGGCCAAACCTGGGGGAAAACAGTGATTTGATTCTGAAAACAACCAGTCAAAAATCAAAGTTATAGAGCAAGAGCAAAATTTTAGCCTTTTGTGTGTGTGTGTGTGTGTGTGTGTGTGTGTGTGTGTGTGTAATTCACCGGGTCGGTCAGGATCACTTGATGGTCGTGATGGTCAGCTTTTACCCTCCCGGAAGGGAGCTGAGAGCTCATATAGTCCGATCTAAGGGCAAGGCTGTGACCTTCACACACGCACACACCCGTCCCCTTGCTCAAGGGGGACAGTAACCACCCACTTCGTCAGTGAAACTTTTCGCAACCTGACCGAGGCGCGAACTCCCGTCCACCAGTTGGCAAGCGGGAACGTTACCACTGCACCAGCGAGCGGTGTGTGTGTGTGTGTGTGTGTGTGTGTGTGTGTGTGTGTGTGTGTGTGTGTGTGTGTGTGTTTAAATATCTCAGTTAAGACACAGTTTTAACTATATTTGGTGTTCTTACAGAGGGTCAGCCAGGAAGTAAGTTTTTTTTTTTTTTTTTTATAGAAAAGTAGTGAAAAGGTCAAAATCATAAGGTGAGGTCAGTTTAAATGGTTTATATTGGAATCAGACCAACATTTGTGTTCATGTTTAGGATAACACAGGAATGAATGATTCTGTCTGTAGGCCAGTCAATCAAAAGTCAGGGTCACATGGGTAGGTCAAAGTTCAAGGTCACACGGCAGGGTCAACGCAACAGTTTTTATAGCTTTGGAACCAAACCTGGTCGAAGTGTTCATAGTCAGGCAAGAATGACGAGCTTCAATTTCGAGAACAATCATCAAAGATAAAGGTTACAGGGACATGGTCAAACTTCGACTAATGCATCTGTGTGTGAACAAAACAGTTTTGATTTGATATCGATCAACCATGGTGGATAAGCTGAGGGTCACCCAAAATGATGACTTACAGTAGTTGAGAACGATTGGTGACAGGTCAATATCACATGGTAAAGTCACCCTAAACAGTTTTTATCCGATATAATATTGTGTTTTGTGGAAGGGTTGAAATTTAAGCCACGATAAAGAGATTTTGAAAACAATCAGTCAAAAGTCGAAGTAACACGAACAGGTCAAAGGTCAAATAAACCGGAAAAAGGCATTTCAGTTTTGATCTTGTCTGAACAAAGGTTGGTGGAAGAATATAAGGTCAGGCAAGGATGGAGTAATATGATTTTGAGAATAATATGTTGAAGGTTAAGGCCACATGGCACAGCCAGAAAAAAAAAAAAAGTGCCTGGGTGAAGGGGTTGACATTCAAAAGAGCTGAGAGGCATGTGTAATACATGCCACTATTAGTACCGTACATATGATTCTGGTGGGCCCAATATATATATATATATATATATATATATATATATATATATATATATATATATATATATATAGAGAGAGAGAGAGAGAGAGAGAGAGAGAGAGAGAGAGAGAGAGAGAGAGAGAGAGAGAGAGAGATTTTTTCATGGCGGGCCCACCAACAGGGACACTGTCTTGCTGTGGGAAGCAGAATGTAATGATGGTCAGCAAAACCAACATGATGACATACATGGTTTACTGAGGTGATGTTTCGGTATGCACATACACCATCTTCGTACCTAAAAAACACTGGTAAAACCAGTATATTATTATTTTATAACATTAGACTGAGATTTATGTGGAAGAAAATGGAATGATACAGTGTTACATAATATATGATTTACTGGTAAAAACCAGAGTAACTGTGCAGAGGAGTCGTGTGAGCTAAGTGATGGTAGTAGATCTGCTGTAAGTAAAGACTCGGCTATTAGTCTCGTCAGGTAGGCAGGTGCAGTGAACAAAATTCGTAAATTTCTCCTATTGTGGGTGAACCAGAAAGTCACCCTACACGTTGCTGGAGCCAAACTTAAGTGCAGTGACCACGATGTTATCTCATTTACAAACTATTCCTTATAATACCAATAAAGTGAGTTTTGTGAGCACGTGACGAGCGAGCGAGCGTTTGTACATACGCCAATCACTATAATTTCATCTTGGTGTAAACTTCCGACATTTCTGGTGAGATAGTTGAACAGTAACAGAAGAAGGTTTGAGCTAAAATATTTACTTTCTCACGTTTTCTCTCTGGATGTGCATATAGCTAGGCGCCGTAGCATTTATCACATGCGCAATGTTCAGTTCTCCGCTCCCAACTTGCTGTGTCAATGAACTGCTTCAGTAAACGCTTGGCTATTGAACGAATAATACGGTTCAGAAATGGGGCGATTACTCTTGTTGATTTCACCCCCTGAACATAGAAAAAACGTTCTTGTAAAATTATAAGCGTAATATCTGATTTTTTAGTTTTTGCA
Source organism: Coenobita brevimanus (assembly GCF_032717465.1). Taxonomy (NCBI): domain Eukaryota; kingdom Metazoa; phylum Arthropoda; class Malacostraca; order Decapoda; family Coenobitidae; genus Coenobita; species Coenobita brevimanus. The sequence goes on along the minus strand of NC_137062.1, from coordinate 3,089,701 downwards.
GTTCATGCAATAAAGCATAGTGTTGCAACAGGAAATTGTTTTTTAATTCGATCTTATAGTGGAGTATGTCAACTGAAGCCCTCGGTACATTCCCTTGGAAAGCTGGGATTCCAAGGGTTTCTTTGTTCTCGTGAGTAAATATATCACTAAAAACAAAATTTACTGAATGTATCTACTTCCTGCTGAAAGAATATCTTCTCTGTCTCACATACTGTACTAGAAAAGTTATTAGCCTCTGAAAACCATCGCGGTCAGGCCGTCCCGTGTCAGGGAAGGCCGGGTCTTGTCTGGCCGTCATTTTCTCAGCTAAACCTAAACATCGTTTCGCTCGTTCGTGATCAGAAATCAAGTTCGCCATCACATTTCCAACCCACACGTGTGTCCACTTGATTACCGCCTACATGTTACGCATTACCCTCAGGGGACTGATTAACCTTGCGCCCTGTCCGATAAGATGTTCACGCAGGCATAAGATTTATGGTTGTACTCTAAGTGGCTTCAAGAAATTGGTTGCCTCTCTTTCTTATTGAATTATTTTGCATTTTACACTACAGTATCCTCTTGTATGTTCCCCAGACAAACTCTGTCCATGCAAATACCGAGTAACTAATACTGTACAAGGGATTTTTAAGCTACGATATGCATGACATACTGTATCAATAAGAAAGAGGCGTTACGAGATCTACAAAGTCACTCATAATACAACCCCAAACCAAATCAATGACCTTTGAGCAGAGTGAAAAACAGTTACTTTTAAATAATCTTCCAAGCACTGAATGAATCATATTTCTCGAATATTACACCTTTTTTTTTTTTCTGTTTTTTTGTTCAATATTTTGTCTTCACTTAGCTCGTCTTCGGTAATGAGTTATTTATCTTTTTCCCCAATTTCCGTCTGTTCTCTTATCCTACTGTTTATTTTCAGTTATTTTTTTCTTTTTCTTTCCTTTGAATACCACAGTCCCCTTCTTCCAGCTGTCCCTCCTCCTCCTAAAATCCACTTTTTCCTAAATCAGAAATGCAGTATTCTCCTGTTCCTCTTTTCATCTCACTTTGTACACTTTTATCCATTTTATTCGACTTTTTGATCTTAACATTTTTTGGAACATTATTCGTCTCCCTTCTCCTGCCTCACATCAACCAAATTTTCCTAATATCCTCATTCCGTTATTTTCCTTCCATTCTTTCCTTTCCCTTTCTCCCTCTCGTCCATTATTCCATGGCATCAAACTTTCTCATTTCTCCAACGTTAAATAGTCCCACATGCAATCCGGACTCGTTGATTTAGGCCTAATTCCCTTCCTTATTTCTTCTGTCGCCACTTCCTCCATATCCCTTCCCTTCCATCTCACTTTCAATCTCTTCCAGTCCTCCAGACACCAGACTTGTTCTCCTTTCCCGAGACTAATTACCTCCGTCAACGAAGTTGAAGGAGGTTATGTATTCATCCATGTTTGTATGTTTGCTTGTTTGTTTGTCCACGCAATATCCCCAAAAGTTCTCAGTAAAATTTCAATGATTTTGTGGAAGGGTGGGCCATGGGCCAAGAAAGAATCAGTTAAATATTGGGGAGGCTCCGGATCCACATTCAGATACTGCAATGGCATTGCCGAAGGTATTCGCTCTCTGAGCACTTTCTAGTTACAAATGTGTGATCTTGTTTCACGTTTTTTTGTTCCCTCATATTTTTCCAGTTCCTTTATTTGCCTTTCTTTCCTTCATCCTGTTCGCCTTCCCGCAGCATTCACCTTTACCTATTTTCCCCACACTCGTTCCATATATGTAATCACTTTTCATATTTCAGAACACTTCCTTCTTCTCACTTCCCTCGTCTCACAGATACCTGTCTTTCCTCCTTCCTTTGATTTATTCTTGTCCACTCCCAGACACTTCTCAAAGTGATCAAGTTTAAATTCCCCCACTTGATCATCTAAGTCTTTCAGTGAACTTCCCTCCATTCTCTCTAGTTTCTTCGTCATTTCTCTCCAGTAATCATTTTTTTTCGAATATTGCCCCTCTTTCAAGCTGATTCCCTTTCATTCTTCTATCGTATTGTAATATTAACCATCATTAGATAGGTTGAAATTCTACATTCCGCCAGTTTATTCTGCACAAGTGGAGAATGTTTCGGGCAGGTAATTAGAGGTGATTTAGACCGCGATCCAGGGCCCGAGGCGAGAGGAGACGTAGATCTGCACAGGTTCAAAAGAAAGACAAGACCCGCCTCTCCCACTTCATCACGTACCTCTGTCAATCAATGAACCCCTCCTCCTTCCTTCTTTCCTCCTATGTCGTTCTTCCCGTCATTCTTTCCTCTTCCTTCTGTCTACGGGTGACTCTACACTGAGTGACATACCAAATGGTTTCCTGTACGCCAGGAAACCATTTACTACTCTGGGTGGTAACCATATAACCAAACTACGGTGCCTGGTAGTTTACTGGGTAATTAAGGCGCTCCAACCGGATTGAGCCTGTGTCGGTTCATATCCGAGGGGGGGTTGGGGTGTATTGCTCACGTAATGCCACTCAGAGATAAGTGAGGCTGGTTACTCTCATCTTAAATGTCAGGACCAACTTGCCTAGCCCCGGGCTCCTACGTTCCTCATGGGGCAACACAGGTTTAGATGATGGATGGATGGATGGATAATGATTTCTCCCATTATCCATTTTTGCGGAACTGAAAGGTAGTGGGGAAATTACCTTAACCACACTCATACCAGAGGCAACGGCGAGGGGAACGGGGACGTCAAGAGAGAGAGGGGGGGAGAGAGCAGCGTTACACTGCATCCAGAGACTACGACGAGTGATTGTCTTCCTGCCTCGACATGATAAAAAGATCAACAACTCTTTCGTCCAACATCAGAAACAAGCAACAATATCATAGTGAGACATGCCTAACACTATTTTGTCTTAAAATTTTACTTATTTTCTCCAGACCAACTTGTGTCATTGAAGTGTTATCCTGTCATGGCAATGTACAAAGGTCAGTGTGTTTAGTGTTTCCATATCCCCTTTGATAAACTAATATCACCCGCCACCCTTTCCTTTCGTCAGAGTGCTCTCTTAAAAGATCAGAAAACCGACACAGCCCTTGTGTCTTAATCATATATGTACGAGTACTAACCAAAGTGCTTAACTGCATGCCTACCTACTTGTCTACATTCATACGTAGTCTTCTTTCTCCTTTATTTCCTTTGTCAGATGGAATGAAACAGATTTCTCATGCACCCCTTGTCCTTCTTCCTCAATCTCCACTCATTGACTTTGCCTCGGCATATTATCGTCTTCGTCTTACATAAGGAGTCGCGTCCTCCTTAGTCTTCCTCTTCCTCCCGTCTCATGTACTGGTGAGAAATTGGGTGATAATTATGATGAGGATGATAATGATGGTAACAGAACTCCCACATCATTGTCTCCTGTCCACACTGTCCTTTCCAGAACCATGCAGGGAGATGATGATGATGATAATGCCAGTAAAAGTTTCCACACAAGTGTTCCTTGATCACACTACCCTCACGAGGCCTATACCATGTTATCACAGGAAACTAGTCGACTGTAAACATTTACCTAAAGACTGCAGCCATCTCAACCCAGTTCTTCTCATCCCTTCGCTCGCTCTTTTATATCCCATTACAGCCTCACTTCCGTCTAGCTTTACCAGCTACATCTTCCCCCACTCTCTCATCGCCCTTCTTGACATGTGCCCTTAAATCATCCTTACTCTCTCATTACTGTCAGATTTATCTACCCTCAACTGATTTCATCGTCGCGGCTCCCCTCGTGCCACTTCACACCATCCTTTTGCTCACATAACCAATCCATTTGTCACGTCACTTCCTGCACTTCATCTTCCACACAACCTTATCACACACACACACACACACACACACACACACACACACACACACACACACACTACTTCGTCCCAAACACCACCACATTTCTAGCACGCACACACACACACACACACACACACACACACACACACACACACACACACACACACACACTACTTCGTCCTACACACCACCACATTTCTAGCAAACACCATCTTATCAAACTCTCTCTCTCTCTCTCTCTCTCTCTCTCTCTCTCTCTCTCTCCAACCGCTCATATTTTTGCTCCCGGTATGTACCACTTCACCCGTCACGCTTCCCTCCTCGGCCATTTTTCCTCTTTCCTCCATCACCATCGTATCATACTCCTGATTCATTTCCTTGCATCACAGTATCATCTGAAATACTAAAATCTTTACACCTCCAGATATGTGTCTTTTTGCGGCTTATTGGATTTAACTTACCTGCAGAGGGCAGTACTACGGGCCTATATCTTTGCCACAATGCTTCGCTAAACTGTTGCATAACTGGACAATCAAATGAGAGAAGGCAGTTATAGGCCAACTTATACTGATAACAATATAACACTCTGTAGGTCGTTACGTAATTATTTTACAGAGCCTTTGCTGTAGTCCCCATATTGACGGGAGATAGTTGTTCTTGTCGTTGTTGTTGTTTTTCTTGTAACTCCAGGTCCATTCTGACGTGACCTCAGTACACTTTATGCTGAAACTGTTCTTCTGAAGGCCATCATTCTCCTTTCGGCAGATAGTTAAAGAGTTGTAGGACGTTTGCATAACTGAGCTGTAGACCAGTCCTGTTATATCCGTGCCAGCTCGTGAAGGCGTCCTAATCTAGCACCTGACTAGGAGCAGAATCCATAAAACGTACAGCCAAGTACCTTTTATGACCCAGATTTTGATTTACAGGATAAAATAAGACCTGGAAAGTATCTACATTCGTTTTGTTTTTATGCCTGCACAAACAGCTCGTAATAATATCCTACCGCCAAGAAGTCTTTTTTCGTAAGAAGAACTAGAGACATGGAAAAATCCACACTGTCCTTGCGTCATCCTTCATTCACAAGTCACAGGTACGGCAAGGAAGTGGTCATGAATTTCTCTTTGAATCCTTACCCCAGGGACCGTGGGCGCCATTATCGCATGTGAACCAAAGGTATTTTTTAACGGCTACGACACCACGTGTTTGTTGTCCAGGCTGCATTCTTGTGATACCTCACCGGTTGGTCACACTGGTAGCGGCAGTATTGTGTGTGTGTGTGTGTGTGTGTGTGTGTGTGTGTGTGTGTGTGTGTGTGTGTGTGTGTGTGTGTGTGTGTGGATGGGGGGGGGAAGTGGGTAATCGTATAGCCTGATCATCACAGACTGAAGGGGAGAGATTATGGGTGGGTGGACAGAGAGGGAAAGATGATAGTTGTATGTACCAAAGGTTTATCAAGTGGTGGGACGCCTTCAAGGGTTCGTGTGTGGTCTCAGTTTTACGAGCCACGTGGCTGTGACGTGTGCCTTGCTTTATCGGTTTGCAGGGGTAAATCTTTTGCAAATTTCTCGAAACAATATGTATTAACGAGGATTTGTAGGATACACCGCGGCCCACCAAGATAATAACGAAAACTTTATGCCACCACCGCTGCCACCAGTGTACTAACGAGGATTTGTAGGATACACCGCGGCCCACTGCTGTCACCAGTGTAATAATGGAAAATTTTTGAATACATCGCTGCATACCAGGATAATAACGAAAATTTTGATAGGCCACCAGTATGATGCTGAGAATTAGTCACCAGTGTAATGATCAGAATTTAGATATCTCCGGTGTAACGCCGAGAATTTGAGATATTATAGAGAAACAGGGTAGCGTGATCTTATTTGAGAGAATATGCCCTTATGAGAAATGAGGTAGTGTGATCTTATTTGAGTTTATGGGAAATGTGGTAGCATGATTTTATTAGTGAGGGCGTGAGTAGTTAGATATTAGCACACCTTGCGGGCCACTTAATCTTGTCTACACTACTCCTTAGAGGACAACAAAATTCATACTCACAATGACTTAACCTATGATTTACTATATTAACACTGAGATACAGATTACTCTTCAAACTGGGAATGACACCAAACAAAATATAAAGATGATCTATAGCAACAGAAATACGAATCTTCTCAAATTTAATATTCAAAGAATACTGTTACACTTTTCAAAAATATGAATCTCCACGAAATAAATTAATATTCAATAATGAGGATTTACAGTATAACTCCAGATATAATATGTATCTTTACACACTAGATTAATATCCCAAGAATACCATTACGCATGGATATAGTCCCGTGGTCTCTGATGGACTCGTCGGGAAGGAATCTAAAGATTATCACCAAAGAATATTCTCTAAGACTAAATGCACAAAAACTGAAGATTCTTATATAGACACAATAATCAAAAGGAAGGACCAGTAATCACATGGACAGTAATCAAATGGACAAATGGACCAGCCGATATTTACATTGATTCCATGAACTAAAGGGGGGGGGGAGAATTTAGTGTGGTAGAGGTTAGGCCGAGGCTAGAACGCTCGAATCCTCCATAACTCTCGTCTGTAACGATGAGAGGAACAGCGATTCAGCACAAGAAGGATCAGGGGAAAATATCATTAATTTAACTCACGAACGTATATGATGACTTAATACACGAGGGAGAGAAAAGAGGGGGAAGGGGGTTGAGAGCTTGGGCACTAACCTGCAACGATGAGAGGAACAGCAATCTGGCGGTTACGCTGTCCCCTTGCCTTTTTATAAGCATCACAGATAGTATTCGGTAATCGGCTAAAACTTTAACTGACTGCTTTATACTACTATCGATTCTCTAGGATCTTCAAAGAATGCAAAAGATACGTTTGCACTCAACATACGTAGAAAAGTGACTTACGATGTTGAAACTTTTGCAATAACCGTATAGGAACTTTTGCAATAACCGTAATGAAGCCAAATCAATTAAGAGCTCGAACAGTTTTATTACCCGTGTCGGTTACATGCCTACGTGACTGTAAGCAGGACTCAACAATAGTGGCGTACCTGAGGGGGGAGCGGGGGGGCTATTTGAAACTGCCCCCTGAGCCCCCAATTGAGGGGGGCCCAAAAGCCTAAAAAATTTATAAGCTTTTTTATTAATATTTAAAAATATATATATTTATCATCACGTCAATCCCGGCTGAAATATTAGATAAGTTTTGAGAATGTGGGGGCTAGGTTCCAGGAGGGGGCCCCTCAAAGAACCTAGCTCTCCATGCCCCCAAATCTCTAGGTATTCCCCTGCTCAACAACATGAATTTCACGCCTCACAAATGACAATCTTCAATACTCTTACATCAGTCGCCTCTTAAATACCACTGCATAGTTCAAAAGGGGAAATCTATTAATTTCGGCAGGTAAATCTCTAGATTAGAATATAAAGGAAGACATTCGCAGTTTTTAGTCTCTACTAAAATTCCTGCGGTTATACGTCTTTGTTGAAATCGGTTGGTTCACTATGCATAAACACTAGTCATATTCACATCAAAATTCGACTTAGCATTATCAATAGCAGAATCATGTTCAGATTATCAATATCAACTAAGACTAGACTTAAATGTAGAACTTAACGGTTAAACTATGAGCTATACTTATAATACTTAAACTTAAGATTACATTTACAATACTAGCTTATACTAACTTACACTAATACTTAAAATTATGGCACTACCATTAAATGACAACATTGAAATGAAATGTGTCTGAATAGTTTTGCCTTTCAGGTGAAAGTCAAAAGTGGGAAAGCAAAAAATCGGTAAGGTAGATATAAAGGTGTGGGTATAATGGGTCAAGAAGGTGGTGGGGGCAGGAGCCTGGCGGGATGAGTACACTCGTTGAAGAATAGCATTGGGGAAGTCGCAGCGTAAGCAATCAGAAGAAGAATGTCATAGATCTCTGATGGAAATAAAATATGTGTCTGAGGACAAAGGAAGGAAGAGTGTGGTGGCTTGGGCGAAGAACAGGAGCAAAACTTTCTGGGATGGTGGCACAAGGTGGGGCTGGATGGAGTAATTCTCTTTGTGATAATGGGAGTTGTTGGCTGGCCGGTATGGGCGTGTCGATCATAAAGCAAACTTTTACTCTTAGCAGACCTAGAAGAAAAACATCAATAATGTAAACACGTGGCCATCATTCCCATTTTTCTGGCGTTTCAAGACAAAGGTAAATAAATGTCATTGCATTAAAGGTGTAAACTATTTCACCACGATAACGTAGTTTTACTTTTTATTAAGCTATGATTACGTAGTTTTATTCAATTTATGGAGGACCCTCTAGCTGTCAAGAGGTAAATGAAGGTTATATATGGTCTTTTCAGCACCAAAGCTTCTTTTGTGCTGATAAAATCATTCGTTATCAACAGGACTGTGAGTACGAAGGACTCGGGTTAGCTGTGTTACACGGAGGAGGGTAAGTCAGGCAGGTCGTGAAGAAGCTGAGTTGAGCAGTTTAGGCTCCGAGCAAAGAATAGAGTTTGCAGGTCAGTTACAAATGTGCATCGTAGCGAAAAGAGGAGAGAAGACAGAAAGACACAAGAAGGTAATCAGTTGAAGGCATAATGCATATCAGGGAGAAAGCATGGTGCTGACAGATGCAAAAGAAAATGGCAGGTAGAGAGGCAGACAGAGATAACGGATACTTAGAATGGAAAACGAGAAGTATAAGTAAAAAGAAGTGGCTTGCAGAGAAAAAGGTAGGCAGTCAGAAAGACAACAAGCATGTAGGAAGGTAGGCAGACAAGCAGGCATAATGGGTGAGGCGATTGTTGTAAAACAACAGACAACAGACAGGCTAGAAACTCCACTGATCTGAACATTGATGGAAGGCAAGAACAGAGGCAGAACAGAAAGGGAATAGTATCGCTGTGTAGGAGGGAGGAATGAGGAAGAAGAGAGGCAGATATGTGGTTCAGGGAGAGGCAGGAGGTTGGCAGGAAGAAGGAAGGCATGAGGAAGGGTGAGAGGAAGCAAGAAAGAAGGAAGAAGAGAGAAAGCAGGAATGGAGAAGAGAGAGTGGAAGCAAGAAAGAAGATGGGAGAGAGAAGGAAAGAAGGATCGCACTGTGAGGGAAGGGAGAAAGTGAAAAAGGATGATGAAAGGAGTGATGATAGGAAGGTGGGAGGCAGGAGGAGCAAAGGGAAGGAGGAAGGAAAGATGGGATGAGAAGCGAGGGAGGAGGAAGAAAGAAGGAAGGTACGAGGAAGGAAAGCGGGAGTCAGAGCAAAAGCAGTGTGTTGTGTATTGCCGGATCTGCTCAGGGGAGTAGGATGTGTGTGTGTGTGTGTGTGTGTGTGTGTGTGTGTGTGTGTGTGTGTGTGTGTGTGTGTGTGTGTGTGTGTGTGTGTGTGTGTGTGTGTGTGTGTGTGTGTGTGTGTGTGTGTGTGTGTGTGTGTGTGTGTGTGTGTGTGTGTGTGTGTGTGTGTGTGTGTGTGTGTGTGTGTGTGTGTGAGTGCCAGAGAAAGACAGGGTAGAGGTGAAGAGAATCAAGGAAACAGGAGAGATGCAGGGAGACAAGACATACGAAGGAGGCAGGCAGTAACCCATGCCAGGTGAGGTAGGTAGGTGGGGAGGCAGCAGGCAGGATGGCAGGCGTTGTTGCTTGACAGGTTAGGTAGGTAGGTAGGGAGGCAGCAGGCAGGGAAGTAGGCATTGGTGAATGACAGGTTAGGTAGTGGGATGCAGCAGACAGGGAAGTAGGCAATGGTGCATACCAGGTTGGTAGGCAACGAGGCACCAGGGAGAGAAGGAGGTAGTTGTGCTGGTTAGGTGAGGCAAGCAGGGAGGCAGCAGGCAGAGAGGCAGGTACTGAATCTTATTCAGTACAGTACATCGTCGTCATAACCAGAGTGAAATACATTATTGCTACTTCATCAACAACAGTTAACAGGAGAGTTCTTAAGTAAAATAAAATACATGACATATTTATTGTCAATGAAAACTTCTGACAACAAGTGAGAAAAATATATAATTTCAGTAATGCAGAAGGATTTGTAATGGCCACTTAGTTAAGTAACTGATGACAAAAGTTGAGGGGAAGGGTGAGTGCTTGAGAGGGTAAGGGGAAAGGATAGTAGTTAAACGAGAGTGAGGGGAAGGGAGTGCGGCTGAGGAAGAGTGAGAGAAAGTGTGAGTGGCTGAGGCAGGGTGAAAGGAAGAGAGAGTGGATGAAAGATGATGAAGGATGGGGAAAGTAGTTGAGTCAGCGAGATGGAAAGAAGGAAGGTCAAGGGAGGGGAGGGGGAGAACGCAAGACGAAGAGACAGAGTGGTGAAGTAAGAGTAAACAAGGTCAGAAAAGGATCTACTCTGAGGGAAGAGTGAAGCATGAGAGAGAGAGAATGTGAGATCAATTAGGGAGGGGAAAGGGAAAGTGGAATGATAAAGAATGGAGGGATGGTGGATGAAAGAGATAAGAGTAACATTTCAAGGACAGACGAGAGAGAGAGAGAGAGAGAGAGAGAGAGAGAGAGAGAGATGTAGCATCAAAAAATGACATCCACTGCTACCTTTAATCAAGTTGACAGAATAAATTTTAAATAAAGTTGGCATAATATTTGACTATAGGAGAAACCATTAGATGAGTAACAAAAATAAAGGAGACCCGCCCCAAATAGTGTTGGTGTTTGGGAAATGTTACGTTGCCTATTGTTAACTGTTACTGTACATAATAGTTTATTTTAATATAATAAAAAATCTCTTCACTTATACTCACTCATTTAATATTTCCCTTGTACTTTTTTTTCTCTCCAACTCATTTTTACTGAGATTTCTAACCCAGCAAGATCGAAATCTTACACGACAATCTTACTTGTTTAAGAAACGGAAAGACATTCAGGAGAAACAGTTCAATCAGCTGAGTATCATACCCCAATACATTACACATTTCTCAGTCACCTTCTGCTGTAGGCATTATAGGCACTAGTATATATATCATATTCCAATGTGCAGTACATAGTGTCTGCTGGAGACATACACAGCTTCTCAATAGGAATGTCAATCCACATGATGTATATCCACAATCCTGTTGTCCCAGACCATCAAGAATGTATTAACACATGATGTATCTCAAACAATTTCTTTGTAGTCCAGACGATCCAAGAATTTCGTGACAAGAGCTGGTTAACAAGACTTAGCCAGTTAACTGACGTCATGGAAACTAACCATGGAAATCTACCAGACACTACATCCCCACCGAGCCGTATATATTCTCAGATTTCGGAGAGCATAGGGAAAGAGTCCGAGAGTACGACCGAGGGCAGAAACCAGGAGATAGGGTCAGCTAGGAGGTTTGACGTCACGTTACGTTACGCAGTCACATTTCAGTATAACTGTGTACAATAAACTCCATAACCCAAGAAGTGACCATAACTCACCTCACTGACGATAAAATGATACACAGAGAGGGAAGATGAGAAAGAGAGAGACCTAGCCATTCACTGTACTCGACAACGCACCATTTTACTAGCTGCAGCCCACGTTACATTCCACTGGCGATAGAGGGGAAGCCTAATCTACGATACACCTACAATCTCCCCATCTAATCCAACCCCTCGACTACGTTTATTGATGCTACATGTTTTACTTCTGTCAGTATGACAACCCCTCCTGCCCCCCAAACAATTAGGCTGTTTTGGAAGATGCATCACGTCCCAACTTCACTGGAATGAATCCTACAATTAGCGCGCATGATTTCAAGTGGTGTCCAGTCTACATTTACAAACAAAAAACTTACAATAGTGTTAAAATCGCTTATCTTCGGAGCCGATTAGATGATGGTTACTCACGAGTCGGGTCACTAGTCCATTGCAGATTTTTTTGAAAAGTGTTCTTCCTTTGATGAATGCTGTAATAAATTCGTAGAAAATTTTTGTAACCACACGAAAGCAGGGTGTTTGATGAGCGTTTACAGATTATTACAAAGTATGAGATAGGACAAGTTCATCCATTCAAAACAAAATACGTTGGTAGAAGCGGCAGCGGTGTCAGCAGCAACAAAAACAGAATGTCAGAGGCATTATGAAACAGTTCGTGGACGGCAACTGATATTAAGGGAAAAACCACCCTATCACTAAACAATGCAGCAACGTTATTTGGTTATCTCAGATGCTTAAATCGTCTTCGTAAGAATGAATTAGATGCAATGTTAGAGATTCACTTTTCTCCAAAGGATGACATAACCATGTTAGCTGTACAAATAGGTGAGAAACTCGGTATCATACCTTCTCAAACAGTTTGCACGGTTCGCCCACTCACTAACTCAGCACAGTCCTTGCAGTCACAAGGTCAGGGACGCATTTCACGTTCACTCAGCAAACAAAATGTCACACCACGTTCACCAGCCATATCACGTGCAAGACCTGCGTCACAAAGTAGTTCCTCTCATAACAGACCCAGATCTACAAACAGAATTAAGACAGTTTGTTGGTACTGTAAACGAATAGGTCATCGTGAAGTCAATTGTTATAAGAGACTAGGAGATGAACGAGGACACAGACATGGTAGTAGATAACCTTCATTATCACTCAGGAATTAGTACTGTGTTAATCATAAAAACCATTTCCATTCCACTAGAAAATGCCGTGTCCTTGCCAGTACACAGTCGCGGGAAAACTGGCGCAAAAACCAACAGAATCCTTCATAACCTCACAAAATGCTGAGCTTCCCAATCGCCAAATTGGCCCTCTGACTCGCTTAAGTATAGTTATATTAGGTGAAGGAGAGGGAGTCCCTACACCATTTTTCATGGACTTTGGGTCTGTGGTGAATTTTACGTTGGGGTCCTCCTCCTCCCTAACCAGTATTAAAGGAAGGATCAAACGGGTTTGGATCCTTAAGCCGCCTGAAATTCGTCTCTATGGTGTTGACGGCTCAGAATTTTATGTGAAGGGCAAGGTAACTCTTGAGATACAACCCAGTCATTTAATAAAACCCTTCACAGCTGAGCTTTATGTCGCAAACTCCGGTATCCTGCATATGCTTTTACTGGTATTGACACCATGGCTCAACATTCTGTTGAACTGATGCCTGTTTGTCTATCTTTCTACTGTATATACCTAGGCTGCTTCCCCCAAGGAAAGGGAGGTAGCCGGGACAGGACGACACACTCCCAATTTACTCATCCACTCAAACACATTCATTTGTATCTTAGCCCCAAAGGGGAGAAGGGACAGATCCTCACCACACCACACCGCACGAGAGTCGACTGCGCAGTGCAATCAGAGACATCCGGAGCAGGGCCCGACAGCAGAGCTGGTTTACCCCTGCCACATCATAATAGACCCATCCCCTTACCCGCACCTGACCTGACCAGCTGATCAGACCAAATGCGGGAGAATATCCACTCAGGGCTGCATCATCATTTATTTATTCACAATTTCTCTCCATTTATTTCTGTCACGCACAGCCACTCTTCCTTGCCAAACAGTCATCCCTTTCGCATCCAACGCTCTCTTCACACTGTCCATCCATCCTATTCGTGGTCTCCCTCTCAGCCTTACACCTCTCACATCAGATCTAGTTATCTTTTTCACCAATCGCTCATTATCCATTCTCTCCATATGCCCAAACCCTCGCAGCTTTATGTATCAGGCATGAATTGCCCACACCCTGTCCTTTCACAAGTAAATTCGATCACACATTCTACCGTAACTCCACCACCACCAATTGAGAGCAATGAGGATCATTTACTAATTTCTCATTACACCCTCTCTAACAGTAACACAATGGTTGACTCATCTACGTCTCATTTAACTACCTCAAATAATCTGAATGACATTTTGCAACACGCGGAGATAAAACGAGCAGTGACAAATTGGTGCACAATTTTGTTGCCGCAAGAATTCGCGAAAGTGTCCGTCCATGTTGTTGGTGTGAAAGGAATGAATGCATTAACATTACCTGAGACGTGTTGTGTGAATGGTTTAACACACGAGTCAGCATTGTGTTCCGTGTTGGAGGATAATTTGTGTTATCTTTACTTATCAAATATAACAAATGCCCCACTAAAACTTAAAAGTGGTACAAAGATTGGCGATTTCCTGGTCTACCCATCGGCCGTAAACGTATGACAGGCTATACCATGCTCTGTAACCACTGTACTAAGGATGATAATTATGATAATACACCTAGTGAATATACCACTGGAAACTCTATGGATTCTGCTACGACACCTTCAGCTGATCTCACTTTGCAAGTAGGCCCTGGCGACTTCCATCAGTATAAAGAACTATTAATAAATCTTTTGCAGACCTATAGAGATGCTGTGGCCTTATCTGATGAGTCAATGGGTAAGACTGTTATGATTAGGCATACTATTGAACTGATTCCAGGCACCCAACCATTTGATGTCCCTCAGTATAGATTACCCCACAGTTAACGAAGAGAAACTGACAAGATAGTTCAGGATATGCTAAATCAGGACACAATTGAACACTCCGTCAGTTCGTGGAATAGTCCGCTTTTCCTAGTCCCCAAGAAAGGAGGCGAATTTTGACCCGTATTTGACTATCGTAAACTCTATCACTGTCCCCGATCTGTTCCCAGTACAAAAAAAAAAAAAAATATGGAATCACTTGGCGAGAATAAAGTGGTGTTAACCTCTCTTGACTTACTGCGTGGCTACTGGCAAATAGAAATGGAAGAGTCGTCTCGCTCACTAACTGCATTCAGGACTCTTTCTGGCAGCTGTCATTTCAAAAGGCTTCCCATTGGTCTTAGAAATGCTTCATCAGTATTCTTGAGGCTTATCCATTCTGCATTTAGTGGTATGATCGGTCATTCTCTTTATGCTTATCTAGATGACATGATAGTAGTAGGTAAGTCAATCTCTGAACATTTTACTAAGATACAGCAAGTTCTTGATCGCCCCCAAATGGCAGGTCTAAACGTTAAGCTCAGTAAATGCAAATTTCTACGTAATAGAAATAATTTCATTCCTTTTAATTCAGCTCTACTACCTCTCTCCGCTTACTTCTCTCTGTCTCTATCCACATCTATTTTATCCTCCGACGGTTCGCTCCTCCTTCCACTCTTTTACCAATATTATACTTCTCTTCCTTGTCCTTTCCTATCCACTTTCTCCTCCTTCTCCTCTTCCTAGTCCTTTCCTATCCACTTTCTCCTCCTTCTCCTCTTCCTTGTCCTTTCCTATCCACTTTCTCCTCCTTCTCCTCTTCCTAGTCCTTTCCTATCCACTTTCTCCTCCTTCTCCTCTTCCTAGTCCTTTCCTATCCACTTTCTCCTCCTTCTCCTCTTCCTAGTCCTTTCCTATCCACTTTCTCCTCCTTCTCCTCTTCCTAGTCCTTTCCTATCCACTTTCTCCTCCTTCTCCTCTTCCTAGTCCTTTCCTATCCACTTTCTCCTCCTTCTCCTCTTCCTAGTCCTTTCCTATCCACTTTCTCCTCCTTCTCCTCTTCCTAGTCCTTTCCTATCCACTTTCTCCTCCTTCTCCTCTTCCTAGTCCTTTCCTATCCACTTTCTCCTCCTTCTCCTCTTCCTAGTCCTTTCCTATCCACTTTCTCCTCCTTCTCCTCTTCCTAGTCCTTTCCTATCCGCATTCTCCTCCTTGTCTTCCTCTTCCTCCTCCTTCTTGTCGTCGTTGTCCTCCTCCACCTCCTCCTATCTCAGAAGGAAGTGTGGATTGGATGAAGAAGGAAGGCCATATCTCGGGCCTTCTCCTCTTCACCCGCTGAGTAATTGTCAATTTGGGTCCAGACAAAAGGGGAGGAGGAGGGAGGTGAGGGGAGGAGGGAGAGAAGGAGGAAAGAGAGTGGAGAGGAGGAAGAACAGTGTGAAGAGATGAAAATGGATGATGATGAGGAGAGAGAGAGAGAGAGAGAGAGAGAGAGAGAGGATCAACAAAGGAAAGAGGTAGCTGTGAATTAAAGAAGAGAGAGCAAAACGGTGGAGGGATAGGAGAGAGGAACGAGAGAGAGAAGGAAGGAAAAAATAATAAGACGAAAATGGGGTGAGTGGAGACGCAGAGAGAGTAAAATACTCAAGAGAAAGAGGTATTTGCGTAAAGGAGAGTTGGTGGTATGTTACTTGTACAATTATTTTCTAACATTATCACCCTAACTCTAGTTCCTTTCGGACTCTCTCTCTCTCTCTCTCTCTCGTACTACCCAGTCCCACTCTCCTCGTCCATCTCACTCCTTCTCTGCCACTATCCTCTCTCTCCTTCTCCCTTGCTCCCTGTCCTTCCCTCTGCCTCACTCCCACACTCCTGAACCAAATCTCGTAACAGGTCAAAAATCGAATCCCTCTTAACTGTATCGTTAACTGGCCCAAGCCTTCATTTTCCGCCCTTCCTACACCGCTTATTCCGCCTCCAATTCACGTCTCTCTCTCTCTCTCTCTCTCTCTCTCCCTTTGTTTTTTTTTTTTTAATATTACCCTCATTTTCTTAATCCTCCTATTTGTTGTTAATTCTTCCTCTTCCATCAGTCACTCCCTTCTTATCTCTCCCCCTCCTTCCCTCTCTATTCTCAAACTTATCTTCCTTACTCCTTTCTCACATCTTATATTCCCCTCTACCACACCCACTCCTCTTCCCTGCTACGTAGGTTACTCTTTCCCTATGTTTTCTTCAACAGTGTTCCTTCGTGCTCTTATTTCTTTCCTTATTTCTACACACACCATTCTCTCCTTCTCGCACTAAACTGTCCTGTTTCTTCCTTCTCTCATTTTTCTCTTATATTATCCTGTGCATGCCACCTAGCCCACTCCCTGAACCCTTTTCGCTAGCGCATATATTGTGTATAAAATGCTTATCTCTTCCCTCCTACCTATCCTTTTCACATCAAACCATTCTTATTTCTTCCTTCTCTTTTATTCCCTCTTATATCTTCCTTTGGCACCACGTACTCTTCTTCCTTGTTCCACAACTCACTTTCTTTCCTGTTTACCTCCACAGTGGTTTGTGCTTCTGTTCCCTTACTCTCTTGGAAAGCATCTCTCATCACCTCCCTCCTGCTCGCTCAGTCGCGTCCTTACTGTATATATATATATATATATATATATATATATATATATATATATATATATATATATATATATATATATATATATATATATATATGTAATACTATTTTAGCACAAATTACTCCTTGTAATGCTTCCTTTTTTCGCATTTTTCATCCTTTTTCAACTTAAGCATTTTATTTCAAACATCCTCCTGTTTTCGCAAATCTATATATATACTGTCATGATATTGCTCTCCATTTAATTTCATCAGAACACTGGGTATTTGGAAACTTGATTATCCAGATACCTGTTTCCCAACAATATGATAACCTAAAGGTTCATCAGGCTCTGTTCAGTAAATCTGCAATTGAGTTCACCCGTTCAGTGTTCTGTCCACACTCATTTTTAAATCACCTATTTAAATATGCATTCATACTGCAATACCATTTTCAGTCTTCAGTTTGTGTGCTAAAAACAGTGAGGTGATTTGAAAATACATAAAACGGTAAATAGACGCCACTGTGTTAATATATAAATTCCTTAATCCTCTTGAATGTCGTGGAATGAAGTCATTATGGATAATGAAAAGTATTGTCACTTGTTCGTTCACGAGACTGGATTAAAAAACCAAGACTAATGAACATTTAAATTGCTGTTTTGTTTATGCCTGTGACCACTGCTTTGTTATCCTTTTCTGTTACACAATTAGAAGTAGTAGTATTCTCCGTAATAAACAGCTTCGAAATTACCTTTAGGTCTGCTGCTGCTTAAGCTACAGCCATTTTGACTGCTGTCAAGCAAAACGGTAGTGTAGGCCGTCTCATGTGCGTAGGTAGGCATTGCGTACCTCATCCACCCGGATCTGTCCTTCGTCGTTTATTTGCTTCTTATCGTCTTTTTTTTTTGTTTTTTTTTTGTAACTTTACCATGCCCATGCTATTTAAATACTAACACAGATGTTGAATGAAACAACTGATACCCTTGTTAACTTGTACATGGCCAGCATCGGTAAAAGCAAAATTTGGGTATCATTCTCTGTCAGCAGAGTGGCACAGTCCTGTAGTGGACCCCATACAGCTCTGCTACTAGAGAATGAATGCTGTGGTCCCATATACTATCCTACCGTAGCTGTCAGTCCTGTGAAGCAGGATGGTATCATTTTCGGCAACGCACCCTATTCCACTACGCTAGACTCAGGCTGTGTGTGTGTGTGTGTGTGTGTGTGTGTGTGTTTACCTACACATGAGTATATATATATATTCTTAAGTTCGCGTTTGTGTCTGTCTGTCTGTAATGCGAAGTTTGTGTGGAGTATCACTGATAATTGGTAAGAGACATAAAGGAGCTCCAGAAGCAAAAGCTGCTAAGGACCCTATGGAGAGTGCTGTAGGTCCATCGCCTCCCCCCTCCTAGTATATATATATATATATATATATATATATATATATATATATATATATATATATATATATATATATATATATATATATATATATATAATATATATATATATATATATATATATATATATATTATATATATATATATATATATATATATATATATATATATATATACCAAGTGGCTTTGGCTGTCTAGTAGATATATATCATATTGTTACGCTGTCCGCCTTTCCGTTCCCACGGGTGCAGCTGTTACAGCTGGGCTAGGGGATTATGCAGTATCCGTGTCATTCGCGGAGTTTAAATTAGCGAGTGTTACAAGTTCTTTTGTTTCTTTCGTTCCTGCCACTGAGGGCAATTTTTTATTTAATACCATGCTGAGTATGCATTTGATTATTTTGATTGTCTTATGTGAACTACCATTATATTTAATGATGTTTTGCTTCCATTAGAAGTACCAATTCATTGTAGAGAGAAAGAGAGGGAGAGAGGGGCACGAATTTAAGTTCCTTGTTAATTAATCTGATTCATGCGTTCGCGCTTGGCTGCACACGAGCCAGCCTTTGTGCAGTGTCTTCCCAACCAGCTGCAGTATCGGGTGTTTGTACACTCTCTCTCTCTCCCCAGTCATTTTTTTGTGCCGAGTTGGCGTTTCCATTTAAGTTTATTTTATTCTTTTGTTGCTGACTGAGGAAAGTAGTTATTTTATTTGCTTTTGTGACCTTGTTGTCTTTGGAGGGCCAGTCTGGCTCACCGTAGTCTCTCGCTGCCTTAATTAACGTTCCCCAACACACGTACATACACACACACCCCTAACCCCTACACATTTTAATCCCATCTCCATGCACAGGGCTAGTGAGAACTATCGTGAGCCGTCAACTGCGTTCCCCCTTGGACACGGGTTAAGTAGAAAGTCGTCACCACCGGAAGTAAGTGGGAGGTGTTCCTGTAGACTGTCTCGGGCGGTATTACTTCCGGTAGTGACGATAGTAGGCTAGATCTATAGGTAGGCTGTTCCGTTTTGCTATCAAAGTACAGAGTGTTGCATTCTTAAGTAAGTACTTTTCCGTTGCGCAGTTTTTTCTCTAGTTTGCGGAGTGTCAGTGCCGGGGTCTGCGTTATTTTTGCAACGCAGTGGAGGCCGACCATCTAAGGCTGCCTTGTTGTCTTTTTGTAATAGCCCCGGGCTGGCGCTACCGTAACAGTAGTGACCTCGCATCAGGATATCCTAACAGTGCCTTCTTGCTAGGATATCGTTACCTTGGCGTTCTCTGTGCTTTGAGGTGAAGTTGATGTGTGTGTAGTTTCTCAGTCAGCATTAGTATTTCATTATTTAGTACTGCCATTGAATTGTCGCCATGGAGTCACGCGTGTCTACACCAGATCGCGTACGTGCTGAGTCACCTGTGGATATGGAAAATATGGAACAACGAGAGGCACATAGCAAAGGTACTCCCCGTGTGAGATGCCGCCGAGCCAGTTTAGAGCAGTTCCCCCAGGTATGTCTAGTGCTTTCCCTGGAGTTGTTCATTCCACTCCCATATACCCTGGAGTCTTGTCACCGGAGGCTCAGTTGCAGTTGGAGTTGAAAAAGATGGAGATGGAAATGCAGCGTGCAAAAGAAGAGAGGGAGATGGAAATGCAGCGTGCAAGAGAGAAAGAAGGGAGGGAGATGGAAATGCAGCGTGCAAGAGAGAAAGAAGAGAGGGAGATGCAGTGTGCAAGAAAGATGAGATGGAGATGGAGTTGCAGCGTGAAAAAATGCGATTTGAGCTGGAGAAGACTCGCTTGGAGGTGACTGCTAATAGAACAACTTCAGATACCCAAACCTCAGACCGTGCAGAGGATAGGGAGAGTTGGCTCTCAAGGAGTCTAAAATTAGTGCCGGCATATGATGAGTTGAAGGTGACAGAATGGTTTGTCAGGTTTGAAAAGAAGGCTAGGGAGTTTGAGTGGCCCAGGCAGCGCTGGGTGGGCTTGGTATCTAATGTGCTGAAGGGAAAAGCTTTGGAAGCGTATAATAGGTTGAGCCCTGAGGATGTAGATGATTATGATGAATTTAAAGCAGCCATCCTGAAGGCATATGAACTTAGACCAGAGGCTTATCGGTTGTTGTTCCGTGGTGCTCGGGAAAGACCTGCTGACACCTATATGGCGTACGCCAGGTATCTGGAGCAGACGTTAGACCTAGTGGTTGCTGAGTGAGAGCGCCACTTCGTATAACGATGTGCGTGAACTGCTTTTGATGGAACATTTTACCAACATGGCTGACAAAGAAATTGGTGTTAAAATTAGGGAGAAGAGATTTAAGACCTTGAAGGAAGCAGCAACGTGGGCTGATGACCGGGTGTTTGCCTTGCGGAGTATGGGGGTCAAGTATGCTAATTTTCAGTATTCCAGGGAGAGGACTGTGAGTGGCCCTGCCTGGGATAAATCTCCCATGAATCAGTCCAAGGGAAGTACAGAGGAGAAAAAGAATTCAGGGAGAAAGAGCCTTGTATCCAGTTCGAAGCTACTTTGTTACTTTTGCAAACAGAGTGGGCACATCAAGCCTAACTGCCCTAAGTGGAAGGCCTCCCAAAATGCCAAACCAGTGGCACTAGTTGTAGGTTCGAGTCAGGTGAACGAGAGGAGTTGGGAGAGTGGTAACGGTGAGGGAGAAGTCTGTGGAAAGCTGGAGTGCAGCCGGCTGTGCTCGCTGCCAGCTCAGGCTGAAAAAGTTACCCAACATGCTACGCCACCTCCGGATGAACTGCCTCAGAAATCGTCCCTAGACTGGTGTAAACCTTTTATGTTTCACAGCACAGTGAAAATTCATGGGATTAGTTATCCAGTTACTGTGGTTCGTGATACGGGTGCACAACAGTCTGTGTGCAGAAACGTGACTGGAGGGCCTGTAAACTCAGGGAAGTATGTGCTGTGTAGAGGCATGAACTCAGATGAATACTATGATTATGTTCATGTGGAACTCAATTGCCCCATTGTTCAGGCTGCAGCTCAAGTAGCTGTTGCTGATGTAATGCCTGTAGAGGGGGTTGATTTTCTGCTGGGGAATGACCTGGCTGGGGAGAAAGTATTTCCATCTCTTCCCCCACCAGTTGTTGTGGCAGAGAAGTGTTTTGATGCCCCAGAAATTGGTATTGAAGTTGATGCAGAAGTGGAAGCCATGTTCCCAGTCTGTGCAATTACAAGATCTATGGCACAGGTTGCAGCCTGGGAGGAAGAACTGGCGAAGTCACAGGTTCTTGGGATCGACTGTGATGAGGCAGGGCCACCAATGGAGGAACCTAGTGAGCAGAGTGTTGCTGTGGTGGGTGAGGAGAGTGGGAGTGTGTGCATGGGCGCCGCCCCACTTCCCACTCAGGACACTAGAGGTGGTGGTGAGTGTGTCTGTGTGGAGACTGAACCCAGCCCACCAACTGAATTAGAAGAATTTCAGGACGCTGGGGTCGACTGCGGGGATGCAGGACCACCGTCAAACGCTCCTGAGGAACAGAGTGTCACTGTTGAGGGTAGAGGTGATGATGTCAGTGTGAAGTCTGACATTCCTCCCCCTGTCGAGTGTACTAGAGGTGATGCTGAGGTTGATCGCCCTTCGCAATCCAGTGTCCCGACCAGTCCCTTATCTCAGTCCTCAGTAGAGCTGGCGGGTGTTGGGCCAGCAGAATTGAGGGTGAAGCAACAGGAGGATGGAACATTAAAGCCCTTGTTTGCTCAAGTAGGGGAAGAAAGAAGTATGGAGTGTGGTAAGGAGGAGTTCCTGATTAAAGACAATGTTTTACATCGCCGATGGACGCCCACTGGCGCCACGGTGGATGGAGGAGTGGGTGAGTTAGTGCAGGTGGTGGTCCCTGTGCAGTATAGGGTGCCGTTAATACAGTTAGCACATGAGGGACCTCTAGCAAGTCACTTGGGAAACAGAAAGACAGTGAAGTGCTTAAGATATAACTTTTGGTGGCCAAGTATGCCGGGACAAGTTGCTGTGTACATCAAGAGCTGTCACACGTGTCAGATAGTGGGCAAGCCTAATCAAGTTCTTCCTGTGGCCCCTTTGACTCCTATTTCTGCAGTTGAACCTCCGTTTACCCGGGTAATCATTGATATCGTGGGCCCTTTACCTCCTACTTCTGCTGGAAACAAGTATTTGTTAACCATAATGGATGTTACAACGCGATACCCAGAGGCTATACCAATCAGAAGCATGCAGGCGAAGTCAGTAGTCAAGCAACTTATCCTGTTCTTTACTCATTTTGGCCTGTCCAAGGAGTTGCAGTCAGACCGTGGAGTAAATTTTACATCTAATTTGTTTAAGCAGACAATGACAGAGTTGGGCATCAAACACATTTTGTCCAGTGCCTACCATCCGCAGTCACAAGGTGCCCTGGAGAGGCATCATCAGACCTTAAAGACAATGCTGCGCATCTTCTGCTACGATAGTGGAAGGGATTGGGACCTAGCGGTACCCTTTGTTATGTTTGCAGTGAAAGAGGTACCAACTGAGTCATTAGGGTTTTCACCCAATGAGTTAGTGTTTGGGCACAGAGTCCGTGGTCCCTTGGATGTGGTGCGAGAGGCCTGGAGTAACAACAAATCTGGCAACCAGGAATCCATGCTTGACTATGTCTGCCGCACTCGGGAGAGACTGCATTGTGCTTTAGAGCTTGCCCGTGACCATCTAATCGGGGCTCAAGCGAAAATGAAGGCTCATTACGATAAGAAGGTCAGAAGTCGTGAGTTTAAGCAAGGAGATGAAGTTTTGGCACTGCTGCCCATGCAAGGAAAACCTCTGGTGGCTAGATTCAGTGGTCCTTATCTTGTGAAGAAGAGAGTTGGGGAACTTGACTATCTAATTGTTACCCCAGATAGGCGGAAAAGTACTCAGTTGTGCCACATTAATATGTTGAAGCCATACTACCGCCCAGTTGATTCTCATTGTGGGATGACTGCTGATGTCTCTCACCTGGGATGTGAAGGACGGGGAAGGGAGGACGTGGCATCAAAGGAACGTGCTGTGGAGGGAGCTGTTGGTGCCAGTGATGTGAGTAGTGGACCAGGGTTACAGCCACAGTCCCTGGAAGGTGACTTTGGAGTGGACGTTGAGGGAACCAGGGATAAGAGCGCTCCTGTAGTTTTGGCGGTTGGTAGTGAGTTGGAGGAGCAGGAGGAAGTGCTTAGTCGTGGTGAGATGTTACCAGCTGACCTATGGGAGGGCAATGGTTATGCAGCTCTGGTGGAGAAATTGCGACACCTTGATCCAGTAAAGCGAGAAGAGCTGTGCAACAGATTATGGAAACATCCGAAAGTTTTTGGAGATTCACCGGGATTGACAACTTGGGCTACTCATGACATTGACGTTGGGGATAGTAAGCCTGTAAAATTAGCTCCCTACCGCATCAACCCTATCAGACAGAAAGCTCTCGATAATGAGATCAAGTATATGTTGGACCATGGATTGATCAAGAGGAGTTTCAGTGAGTGGAGTTCACCAGTTACCTTACAGCCGAAGCCAGATGGGAAGGTTAGGTTGTGTGTGGACTTCCAGAAGGTTAACTCCCTGTCTAAGACCGATGCTTATCCCTTACCTCGGGTCGATGACTCCGTGGACAAGGTGGGAAATGCCACTTATATCACCAAACTTGACTTAGTAAAAGGATACTGGCAGGTCCCGCTGACGGAACGGGCTAAACAAGTGGCTAGCTTTGTTATCAGTGGTGCAGTATATCAGTGCCAGGTGATGCCTTATGGATTGAAGAATGCTCCAGCCACTTGCCAGAGGCTTATGGATAAAGTGGTGGATGGCATACCTAATTGTGTCGTTTACATCGATGATGTCATTGTGTATGACACCAAGTGGGAGGAGCACATTGATCATGTGGAAATGCTCATTAAGCAGTTGGAGGAAGCTGGCTTAGTAGTCAACTTGGACAAGTGTGAGTTCGTACGTGCTAAGGTCCAGTACCTTGGATTTGTTGTAGGACATGGGCAAGTGGCTCCACCTCGGGCTAAGGTGGATGCCATTTCCAACTTTGCAGCACCCCAGTGTCGCCGTGCCCTCCAGCGATTTTTGGGCATGATCGGCTATTACAGAAGATTTATTGGGAATTACTCCACAGTGCTTGCCCCTCTTACTGACTTATTGCGCAAGGAGAAGTGGCAGTGGACAGCCGAGTGTGAGCAAGCTTTTACTACTGTTAAGTCTCTGCTGTGCCACCACCCTATATTGCGTGCACCAGATTTTGACAAATCTTTTGTGCTGGCAGTTGATGCTAGCCGAGTAGGGGTAGGAACAGTGTTGATGCAGCCGGATCAGGGTGTCACGGGGTTTTTATAATATCACTGTGTTTTTTTAAATAAATGGTTAAATGTTATTTAAATTGATAATAATATTCAATAATATTGAAGAGCAGAGACAATGATTGTCTTGCTACATCAAGCAACGATTACTTTACGCTGACTTGCTACGATTCTCTAAGATTGAGAATTTATAAACTTTCTCAACAGTACACAGCAGAGACTAATTACTCACAATTGCTGAATTACTGTACTGTTAGCCTCTGGAGAAAGTTACTTCACCCCTGACAATAAATAACTAATACTAATAATAATAACAGGTTCTTGCTGATGCATTAACTCCTGGCACAACGGATTTTAAGTTAATACAACAAGACTGGTCTAAGTACCAGTTATGAAAGCAAACGTTTATGCCAGCTAGGAGCTATATGGAAAATAAGCTTAATTTGGATTAAATGAAACAAGATTTTACTTTACATTGAGCTCAAGAAAGGAACTGTTAAATTTATTAATCACAAAAAATAAATTTAACGTTACAATTCAAATCAAATTAAATGAGACGCACTCACTCACTCACACAAAAGCTAAATACTTACGCCTAGGAAAAACACCTTAACTAAACTCTTATGACTACAAAATACAAAAAGGAAATACTAGTCAATGAATGCGGTGTATCACCCAAAGCTGGAGAACTAAAGGTGGGAGCTTGGAGAAACTGTAAGCGGAGTTTGGGTACTAGCTGACCTCTTGCACTGCTGCACAGGTCCTATTTCCGTCACAGCAAACACTAGACTGAGTAAGTCTTGGGAACAAAAGCGGAGCACTAGGCCGCATTTTTAACGGTCAAGTGCAAGCAGGGGCGAACAATAAAGAAAACAATAGTATCACTCAGTACAGCACTTAGTGACGTGCATTAAATCGGTCACTTTTGAAAACAGTGACGAATGTTTTGAAAAGTGTACCCCGAAATGGAGGGAGAAACGGTTAGCTGAGCGATACGCAGTGAGTTTTCCACTAATAGTTCGTGGCTTCTCACAAAAGGGAAATGTCGCGAATTGATTCGTGACATTACGCCCTTACAAAGTTAAATTTTTTCCTTATGGGAAAAAATTTGTGGATATATATATATATATATATATATATATATATGTACACATCCTATGTCATTTGCACAAGATTCACACTGTGGTGTGTGTGCTATCCTGCTACAGGAGAAAGTCGCAGTCGCCAGTGAGCGAAAAAACCTCATATTTACGTTAATAGAAGCAAGCTTGAGGGAAAAACTCCGTGACGACGGTGAAAATCCTGTACTCAGGTCAAACTGAGCGAAAAGTCGCTACATTTACACTGACAACTAATTGTTGTGTAGCGTAGTGTATGTAATACATGGTGTAGGTGTGACAGTTGTAGTGTAACTGTACCTATGTGTAAAATGACATAGTAAATAATAACATGGCGACGACGAAGACAGAGGAGAAGAGGCGGCAGCGTGCGGCAGACGATCAGCTGGCCCGCACAGCAAAACTGCTACACCCATTGCTGAACCTGCAAAACCAATTGAGGTGGAGCATCAAAAGTGTCAATGGGACAAAATTTTATTATGTTACAATTACTCTCTGCCTAGCAGTCAGTGCTACGACGTACATTCGAGGTCGCCATTAATTATAGTACACAATTATGGTCGGCAAGTTGAGAATCCTTGTGCAAACTCGGGTCTTCCATAGCCTCGAACTGCACACGGGTCCTCAACCTGTGCCTTAACCTACAGTACTTATATTAGTATCGGAGAGCTGAGAATCCTTGCAAACTTGGGTCTTTCATAGCCTCAAGTCGCCTCTGCGGAATTCTCACTTCCCCCTTAACCTACAGTACTTATATTAGTATCGGGGAGCTGAGAATCCTTGTGCAAACTCGGGTCTTCTATAGCCTCAAGTCGCCTCTGCGGAATTCTCACTTCCCCCTTAACCTACAGTACAATACTTATATTAGTACCGGGAAGCTGAGAATCCTTGTGCAAACTTGGGTCTTCCATAGCCTCAAGTCGCCTCTGCGGAGTTCTCTCTCGAACTTCCCCCTTAACCTACAGTACTTATATTAGTACCAGGAAGCTGAGAATCCTTATGCAAACTTGGGTCTTCCATAGCCTCAAGTCACCTCTCAACTTCCCCCTAAACTTACGGTACATAATATGTATGTACAGGCCCTGGACATAATGTGTCCTGTGGGGCCAATGGGCGAGACGTCAGGTCTGCACCCACTTCACCACTACCCTGTCTCTCAACTGTCTCAGAGATTTCGGGCGTGGTTACAAATGGCACAGGAAGGGCATGTCCCTGATCAGTGGTGATACTTTGGCACACACTGCAGGAACGGACAAAACTATCTATGTCCCGTCCCATCCCTGGCCAGAAAAAGTCAGCTCGGATACGGCCCTGGGTCTTCCTTTTGCCCATGTGACCTCCTGAGACTGAACAATGACCCCATTGTAACACTGCTAGGCGGTACTTGGCGGGAATGACAAACTGCAGTCGAACCTCGCCCTCGGGTGTTCGTGACTCAGAGCCGTCCTTGTTTGCGAAGGAACTTGGCTCGACCTCCCCGTGAATACTTAATCACTCGACCCTTTTGTTTGTTCCGCACGGCAGCAAGTGTCGGGTCAGAATGTTGTTCTTGCACAACAAGTTGACTACACATCAGATCTTGCGGCGATTCAATGATCACTGGGGTGACACAGTCTAGAGCCTCAGTCATGGCTCGTGTTACCGCAGCAGCCGAAGTCTGAGTAGCGTCATCGGAGCAACTATCCTTGGCTCCTTGAATATTGCCTACTATAAGATCAAATAGAGGCTCTGGCATGACAACTGCAAGTGTCGTACCAGTATAAAATGGAGATGCCACCTGGATACATGCCTCAGGGAACAATCTCACTGATCCATCAATAAGCTTTGCATGGATCTGTCGACCTGTATACTGCTCAGGCCGAACTAGACTCTGCTTGACAGAGCAACCTGAGGAACCATTGTCTCTCAGGACCTTCACAGGAATGTCTCCCACAAACCCTGGCTGTACAAGGAAGGTACTGTCACCTGTGGGAGGGCCTGTGGAGGAAGCAGCTAGCCACTCATGAGGCTGCTGAATTGATGCGGCAAACATTGTGCCTTGAGGATTATATACTTCAGGCGTCGTACTCACTGCTTGTGGAGATGGAACATTGGCCATCTGTGGAGGGGAGTTCACTGTCACTGTGGGACTAGTGAACTGTGGGGAAGTACCCATATTGGTAGGGACGTGACCACCGTGCTGCTGCTGAGGAATGAAGGCTGCATTCGCTTCCTGCCTCTTTTGAGCTGGTGGTGAAAAACTTTGTCCCGACGGTCGGTTGCGTGGCTGATACTGCTGCTGGTTAGGGTACTTGTTGTACCTCTTCCACTCAGGTTTCTGAGTGTTTTGCCCCTGGTCCTTCCACTGCGGTTTTGGACCTTGGCCATTACTCTGAGAATGGCCTTGTTGCTGGGGTTCAGTCTGAGATGACTTCCCAGATTTATCAGGTTTTCTGTTCCAGGTGTTTTGCTTACGAGTTTGATACCCGTATGCTGTAAAGAATGCATCAGCCTTCTCTGCCATTTGGCTGGCATCTTTCACCTGGCAGATCTTAAGCTGTGCTATGAGCTCAGCAGGCCACGACCTCTCTAGCTGTATACGCAGCATAAGGTCAATTATCCCCTCACGCGTGGAAGGAGTTTCATCTTTCTCCATCCACTCATTTAAGTAAGCTGTGAGACGATCAAGGAACTGAACAGCTGTCTCCTTGTCTTGGAGACGAGCTTGCATGAACTGAACTTTGGCGTCGTCTACTGTGAGACCATACGCCTTAATGAGTGCAGCTTTCATCATCTCATATGTGAGATTGTCTCCACGAATTCTGTGGAGAATATCGAGGGCAGGGCCCTCAAATAGGCTAAGAAACTGAAGCCGCTTAGCTGCCTCATCCAGTTAATATAAGTCTGCCATGTCCTCAAAACGAGCTATGTACTGCTCGATTCGCTCGCTTTCCTTGTATGAAGGAAGCTTGATGCGTGGGGTCGCCAGGACATGTGCAGGGAGAACGCTCGTGGAGCTTGGACCAACTGCACCAGACGTGTCTGAAGCCAAGGAATCTCGCTTGAGCTTCAGCACTTCAAGTTCATGTTTTTCGCGTGCTTCTCGCTCGGCACGTTCGTGTTCTTGTTCTCTGTCTCGTTGTTCACGCTCGTATTCGCGCTGTTCTCGCTCTTGTACTAGCTCGTGTTCGCGCTGTTGTCGCTCATATTCGCGCTGTTCTCGCTCGTATTCGCGTTGTTCTCGCTCACGTTCACGAGCGTCTTTCTCACGTTCTTGCTCGTAATTAAACTGTGAGAGAACGTAACTCTGTATTTTCTCTGGGTCAGTGAGACCCATATCTTTGGCTTCCTGTACATAAGCACTGGCTGCCATGGCGCTAATTTATTAAGCAAACGAACTGAGCACTGACTGCTTAGCGAACAAATGCTAATAAACACAAGTAATGAGTACAGACACAAGTTAGTGGTGACCAGTCTTATCTAGTTAACTGGCAAAGATTAAAGCAAAAATGCAAATGACTGGGAAGACTCAATAATAAACACAATGGGTATGGCGACTTCCCAGGAGTGAATAAAATCGTCTGGCGTTACCAAAAATAAACTAGAGTTAAGTACTCTATGGATTGATAAAGCAAAATTCACTTGCTAAATTAACGGTAAACACCAGTAAACTTGTGTCTATAAACTTTAATGATAAATACCTAAATATGAATGAGTGAGCATTATCTCGTGAATAGCTTTAGGGTTAGGAGTTAATATCCTGGAATGAGGTCGCCAATTGTCACGGGGTTTTTATAATATCACGGTAATTTTGATATAAATGGTTAAATGTTATTTAAATTGATAATAATATTCAATAATATTGAAGAGCAGAGACAATGATTGTCTTGCTACATCAAGCAACGATTATTTTACGCTGACTTGCTACGATTCTCTAAGATCGAGAATTTATAAACTTTCTCAACAGTACACAGCAGAGACTAATTACTCACAATTGCTGAATTACTGTGCTGTTAGCCTCTGGAGAAAGTTACTTCACCCCTGACAATAAATAACTAATACTAATAATAATAACATCAGGTTCTTGCTGATGCATTAACTCCTGGCACAACGGATTTTAAGTTAATACAACAAGACTGGTCTAAGTACCAGTTATGAA
>NC_137062.1:2934868-3057368 GCF_032717465.1 Coenobita brevimanus | reverse complement strand
GAATGATATTAATATTCTTTTTGTATCTATTTCAACAGTGTCCGAGGGATGTTAAGAGGGATAACTATTAATATTCCTTAAATACTTGTATGAATTTATCTGACACTAGACAAAAAACAGAGAAGGTACATGTGGGGGCCTCCAGTATAAACCCGCTTAGCTCTCCCAGAAAGCTACGACCAACACTGAATGGGAAAAACAGCGAGAATACGCGTTCATTCAAAAGTTTGATTTTCCCACGCAGAGAAAGTCAAACTCAGCGAAAGTTCAGTTCGAGATTAATGAAGGCATTGTGGTTGAAAGACTGGAAGTTACGGGAAATGGGAAAGAGTCTGAGGAAATATAGATCCAGAGCTGACCAGCAGGCAACTTGGGTGTTTTGAGCTACAAAGAAGTTGAAAATATGACATTTACAATTTTCGTAGTGTTAGCATAAATCACGTTTAAAATAGATAAACATTGACATATAATCACGTACCTGTTTGGCAATGTTATGTTTCGATTTGGCTGTAAATAAGGAAAACAATAAGCAACTTCTCAAACACAGTGAAAAGATGGACAGTGTTTGATATCGCACTACTTTAACGACAAAGAGAAAGCATAACATTGTTAACAGGTACTCTGTATTTGGTCAGTGTTATTGTCACACGATTTTTACTTATTTTAAAAGTGATTTATGTTAATTCTACGAAAATGATCAGTCTCGCGAGTCTCACCTTCCTTGTAGGACAAAACTTGCATGTGGCCAATTATATACTGTACATGAAGGACTGAGAATTCTGGTATACTGTTGTTTTACTTTGGCTACTCCTTTTCACGTTCTCTCTCATATCCTTCTTTCTATTTCTCTCAATTCGGTTCTTGCATTTTCTCATTCCATCTCATCTCCAACTTTTCCTCTTCATTTCGACTGATTTTCCCCCGTACGTGTCTTTCAGTTTCCCACTTAGTTTATTTTCCATTTTTATTACATTTGGCTCCTTCCCTTTTATTTATTTTTCTTTTCTCTCATTCGGATATATTCCTTTCTCATTTATCTCAGTTCGATTCCCTCCCTTCTCCCGATCATTCAGCTTCTTTCTCTCTGCATTCTTTCATTTCCTTTCTACCTCTGCTTATTTCATTTTAGCAACCATATTTTCTCCTTTTATTTAAGTTCGCTCCCTTTTCCTTTTAGTTGGTTCTTCCTCTCGTTCATTTTTTTTTTTTAATACCTTCCCATTCACCATTGTCGCATTTCCGTCCTACTCATGTTCCTTTTACTTATTCTATTTTTGTCACTTTCCTCTTATGACCTCATTCGTCATTTTCCCTTCCTATCAACGCGATTAGCTTCTATATATTCTTATTTTCTCGTTTAGCTCTTCTGTCTATTTCATTTCAGCTTTTTTCACCATTCATATCAGCCTTTTTTTTTTATTTCTTTTCTTTTCCTCTTCCTTGTCTTTTCCCATCATCATTCATATTATTTTCTCCTACCATCGCATTTTGGTACCTCCCTTTTCATTTCACTTCGTTCCCATCCCTTTCTCCATTTATTCGGTTCCTTCATTTTCCTTTGCATCTCATTTCCTATCTCCTAAGCTAAATGTTTACATCTTTTCTCTCTGTTTAAAATTTCCACCCTCAAAGATGGATATGCCCCCGTTTAACCCACCGACATATTAAAAGAAATACTAAAAAAAGATCACATCTAACAGTGCTGAGAAAGAAGCATACAACGGGGAGTAAAAATACAGGAAGAGGTGTACTGAAGATGTGAATAACTGCTCCAAGTAGAACAGGGAAACGTAAGAAAAAATGGAAGAAGGAGAGGTGGGGAGACTGGTTCACAGTCCCGTCCTAGATGATCCTGGACATCAAAGGGCCTGCTGGACAAACACTGGACCTGCAGTAAGTATGTCAGGGTAGATGATGAAATAAAAGAAGAGTCTCTGGTCATTACTGGTGAAAGTACGGCTAGAGTAGAGTGGAAGGGAATTTTGTGTTAGAAGCAAGGTTCCCTTGCTCCTTTATACCTTTCTTTAACCTCTTTTTCACTTTCTTTTTCGTACACACTCAAATGCTCCCTGCCACGCTGAATCCCTGCGGCAAGAAATCCCACACTGACTATAATATGTGACAAACGTGTACTGGTGTACACACACACACACACACACACACACACACAAAGCTACTTTGAGGCACAGAAACCCACGTTTTGCACCCACCCTTATCGTGTGAACACCAGTATGGACCGTGACGATCTTCACAAACTTGGACGGCAGCCACGCCACCCCGGGCCGAATAAGATGACAGGTGCAAACATCCAGTTACACGGGTTCACTTTGCACCGCTGAGCTGCATCCACCACTCCAGGTGCACACTAGTCAATCAACCGTGTCACGCGGTTAGGATCGAAATCAGGTGCCTTTCCCCCCCAACTTTCATATAGGACAGTTGCCATTTGCTTGTCAATTTTGCCAACTAAATCTAACCTAGTCTTCGCAAAAAGGCAGTCGTGTATGTTGTCATAATTCATTTGTGATTAAACCAGTACTTTGGCCGATCCCTACAAATCTCAAGAAATCAGCCTGAGAGAAAATCACCTTGCCTTATCTCTGTCATCTTGTTGTCAGATGGTCCCTCATCAAAGGCCTCGCCGTATCCTCTCTCCTTGCTCATCATCATTTACATATCTTTACCCATAATATCCTTACTCTCTCGAGTAACGCTTTTTATGG
The DNA here is from genome assembly GCF_032717465.1 of Coenobita brevimanus. Taxonomy (NCBI): domain Eukaryota; kingdom Metazoa; phylum Arthropoda; class Malacostraca; order Decapoda; family Coenobitidae; genus Coenobita; species Coenobita brevimanus. Next base: position 3,054,645 of record NC_137062.1, on the reverse strand, counting down.
ATTCCCGCTCCACGTTAGCATCGCGGCCACTCCATCAATCATGACAACCAACTATGTCAGTCCCAACATGTCTTACTGTCTAACATTCCGCTACTTATGTTCTTGAACATTGTTGGTCCAGGTACAGAGGCAGGCATAAACAGGCTGGTCCATATATTATACAACCCAGCTCTCATGTGTTGTGGTGACGGCTCTGACAGAGTTACCAGCGTTCATCCTGCGGTACTTTATGCTTTCCATTATCCCTGTCATGCTTTTCGGTGCCTTTTTTTTTTTTTTTTCTACTGGTTGCTTATGGCGATTACTATTTTCATTCAAAAACTAAAATTGCATCACTCCTAAAAAAAAAGCAAACTGAGTCTCCCCACGCAACACAAAACAGGAGAATCTAATAAAAGAACCACTCTGTGTACTGATACAATTCATCACAGTAAAATGAAATACAGTGAACACTGACATTCGAATCACAGTGGTGCCATATTAAAACCCAACATGCTATTCAATATGCTATGCAAGACATTAAAAACTATCATATTAAAAAGTAGAACGATATTATTGTCCGCAACTGTACATCTGTAAGATGTAATTTAACTTTCTATTCCGCAATGGCGTTAATAACTACGAGAATTACCAAATATTTTCAGTCAAGAAACGTCACTACTGCCATCACTCCTAGTCTCTCTCTCTCTCTCTCTCTCTCTCTTTTAATCGCTTCACGGTTTTGCTTAACTCTGGATAATTCGTCGTAATGATAGTTAAAAACAATTCTGCACTTGTCCCTCTAGTGCAATGTCACCTTGTTCTCTTCTTGTTACCACCAGACGATTTTGTTCATCTTGAGAGAGATCCCTCTAGTGAAGCAGCCTCCTCCAGTTTCTTCACTATAATGACGTCTTTCACATTTTATTCTTCCAATCCATGGACGATTTTGACAATTTACGGGAGAGCCATGATTATACAAGACAGCTATATTAAAAAATCCCTCCACAAGGATATTGTCTCATCATTTCTTTTCCTGCTACCTCCAGGTACTTTTACTCAATAAAAGTATCACATGTACTTGTCAATGTTCAGTACACTCCAAAAGCCGTCCAGGCCTACACCCATGCTTGAAGAATTGGGTGGTGGTGGGTCACTTCTCCTGTGACACAAAATGGTGTTCCTCGGCCCAGTGGTTTAGTTGCCCATAAGCACACGCAAGTATTCATTAAATGTCATATAGTGCAGTTGTTTTAACAGTGAAGATCATTAATGCCTTTCAGTTCAACTGATAGCTTCATTCATTCAGAGTGGAACGCTAATTCAATCAGTAACTTAATACACCCATACATATGTCTTAACTAAGGATCACCGAATTTCATGCACCCACCACCTAGGATTCAAGAGGGAATGGCCTAGTTACGTCAGGTAAAAACAAAACGGGATTAGTAGAGATACTATGTCATGTAAGATGTGAGCAAGTCCCATTCTACACTACATCACACGTTTTGGCAAAAAAAAAAAAAAAAAGTTGGTTGGCATACAAAGGGTTAGAACGAAAAGGTAATATTTAATCAGTGTCATAGCATTATACAGTGCTACTTAACACAAGATACAAGCATCTGTTGGTATTGCCTCATTTTACTGCCATAATAATTTTTGCATAGTCAGGGTGGTCAAGAAAAGTTTAGAAAAAAAACATGTTGACGCAAATTGATGATGATTGTGATGACGATCATTGTGACGGAGGTAATAACGATAATGAAGACAATAATGATGATGGTCATGACGACATCTGTTCCATTCAGAGTGGGTTGGATGGGAGAAGCCTTTGAAAAAATGACATGGATTGATGATAATGATGATGATGATGATGAAAAAAGAGATGGTGTTTTTGGCGACAAGAGCCATGTTGATAATGACTTAATTACTGTAGGACAACAACATTCTTCCCTGCGATTAAAAAATCGTTTACTTTATTCAAAAAAGACTCATTACTCTGACAAGTGTTAATGGAGACTGTTATAACATTTTCACTTCAGAATGTAATTATTTCGAGGCAGTACAAATACACTATTAGTAATGGTACTGATGAGGTAAATGTTTCCTAATCTCACTAGCTCGTGGAGTTTCCTACATAAAACAATCGGCTGGCGATAACTAGGCTGAAAACTGTTAGCATACTAATGGAATATATGGCTTAGTTAATTATCCTATTATACGACGTTCAGAGAGAGAGAGAGAGAGAGAGAGAATCATAGTGTATTACGGGTTGGAAAGAGCGTTTATTTTTTTTACCTAAATCGATCTCCCTTCCATATGATTACCTCATCAACATCAGTATTTGTATATTAACTTCTTTAGTTTTTTAGTTCATATCAGTTATTATATGTTCAGTATTTTCATCCAGTACAGTTGTTTACAGATGATACTGTGTTGTTGAGTGAAGACGAAGGGGGAGCTGCAAGGCTTGGTGGATGAGTTTGAGAGAGTGTGTATGAAATGGAAACTAAAGGTGAATGTAGGGAAGAGTAAAGTGATGGTCTTTGAGAGAGGTGAAGTCAGCGAATGTAGAGCGAGGTTGGATGATGACGAATTGGAAAATGTGAGTACGTTTAAGTACTTGGGTAGTGTGATGAGTAAGGATGGAGGTTTGGAGGGTGAAGTGCTTGAAAGGGTACAGCAGGGAAGAAAGATTGTTGGTTCTTTGAAAGCAGTGATAAGAAACAGGGAAGTGAGCATGGAAGTGAAAAAGTTACTACATGACAGTATTGTGATACCAACTCTAACGTACGGAAGTGAAGCTTGGACGTTGTTGGAAGGACACAAGTCAAGAGAGAGAGCAGTGGAAATGAGTTATTTAAGAGGAGCCTGTGGAGTCACATGGAGAGACAGGTTGACAAATGAGGATATAAAGGAGCGTTGTGGTGTGGATGTGGATGTGATAGGAAGCGTAATGAGGAACACACTGAGGTGGTTTGGTCATGTGGAGAGGATGGAGGGTGAAAGACTGACGAAGAGAGTGTATGTGAGTGAGGTGGAGGGGGGAAGAGGGAGGAGGAGACCCAGGATGAGATGGAGGGATGGGGTGGAGAGGTATATGAGAGAGAGGGGTGTGAGTTGGGAGCAGGGCAGTGAAATGGTGGGGGACAGGGTGACGTGGAGGCTATTTGTTTGAGGCCATCCCAAAAGGGATTGAGGCGTCTGGCAATAGATAGACAGATAGATTTTCATCCAGATCTTGTATAAATTAGAAGTCATACACCTAACCTGTCCAATAAACTAACAGAAAACAACCTTCTGCTTAAAAGTGTATCATTAGTGAGCAACACTGTGTTTGGATTAGGACCAAACCACCTGGACAGCACCAGAAGACGTGTGTAGTTTGTGTATATATGCAACTGGTTCATTATGCTTTCTTGCTGTCTTACGATGATGATTATCCTTGATGAAACTCTCTCTCTCTCTCTCTCTCTCTCTCTCTCTCTCTCTCTGCAATATCACAAATATTGCCTACAGTGAACCAGTCATTTATATCTCGCATATTTTTGTAAACTGTTGCTTGGATGCCAAATAACATATCTATTGAGACGCTCTGCTCTGACTGACACAGGGGGAGGGAGGAGGTAGAAGCCGAGATACCGGGTATTCTTTGTGGTAGTATTTTCTACCAGCCGTGATAGTGAAGCTGGTACTGGTTTCAGTTTGTGTGTGTGTGTGTGTGTGTGTGTGTGTGTGTGTGTTAGCATGATAATTTCGCAGCCGCTCAAGATATCATCACAAAATTTTACAGGTGTGTAGTTAGGATAAAAATATCCAACGAGTATTGTTTTCAGTTTGTTTGTGCATCTGTGTGTCTGTTAGCATGATAACTTCGCAACCGATCAAGATATCATCACAAAATTTTACAGGTTTGTAGTAGGGATGAAAACCTCCTGCGAGTTCGAAATTAGCGAAAGTAGGTCAAGGTCAAGGTCATATTCCGAGCCGCAGGTCATATTCATCACACGAATCAATACTAACTAGGCATATGGGCCTGTTGTCCTCAAGAACTGTGTTTCTGGGCTTATACCCTACCTAGGTAAACTCGCCTTTGTCTATCAACTAGTCCCTTTCCTTCCTGCTCTCATTCAGCCAGTCCCAAAGAAGGGTGACCATCCCTAACCCTCTAACTATCGTCCAGTTGCTTTAACATCCTGTATCTCAAAGTTTTCGAGTCAATTCTTAACAGAAAAAAAATAAAGCATCTTTCCTATCACAACCTTCTTTCTGATCGTCAGTATTGGTTCTGCCAGGGATGCTCCACTGGCGATCTTCTCACTTACCTTTCAGACTCCTGGTCATCCTCCTTTCGGTACTTTGGCGAAAGCTTTGACACTGCACTTGATATCTCAAAGGCTTTCGATTGAGTCTGGCATAAATCTCAAATTTCCAAACTGCCCTCTTACAGTTTCTATCCTTCTATCTGTGCCTTCATCTATAGCTTCCTTTCTGATCGTTCTATAGCCGCTGTTGAAGACGGCCATCATTCTTCTCCTAGATCTATCAACAGTGGTGTTCCTCAGGGCTCTGTCCTATCCCAAGCTTTCTTCCTCTTTTTCATCAATGACCTCCTAAGCTGCACATCTAATCCTATCCACTCGTAAGCTGATGACACCACCCTTCACCTTTCCATTCGGTTCCCGCAACGTCCATCTCAGCAATTACTTCAACAAACAAGGGATGAGGATATGGCACACCTAATGTCTGACTTGGCTCGTATCTCTGACTGGGGTAAAAATAATCTGGTTGTTTTTAGTGCATCAAAGACTCAGTTCTTGCACCTGTCAGCCCAACGGGGTCTTCCACGGGAGTGCCCACCGATGGTTAATAATGTTCATCTTAATCCAGCATCATCCTTGAACTTGCTTGGGGTTTCATTCACTCGGGACTTGTCTTGGAAAGATCATATTATAACTCGTAAAATATGCTTCCAAGGGATTGGGTGTGGTAAGCCGACTCCGATTCTTCTTTACCCCTGCACAGTTGTTGACTTTATACATGGGTTTTATCTGCCCCTGTGTAGAGCACAACTCTCATGTGTGGGGAGGCTCCCCATATACAGCTCTTCTCAATAGGGTGGAGTCAAAGGCTTTTCGTCTCATTAACTCTCCTCCTCTTACTGGCTCCCTTCCACCTCTGTCTCTTCGCCGCACTGTTGCATCTTTATCTCTTTTCTATCGCTGCTTCAATGGTCACTGCTCCTCTGAACTGTCTGCATGCATCCATCCACCTCTACGACGGGAGGGTAGGACCCGTCTAGCAGCAAATTCTCATCCCCTTTCTGTCCAACTCTCTAATGCAAGAGTTAACCGTTACTCCCAGTCTTTCATTTATGCAACATGTCAACTCTGTCTATATATCCTGCTAGCTATGATCTTCAGCTTTTCAAAAGCAGTGTGTCCAGGCATCTCGAAATGATCGGATCTTGAATTTGGCTGTCTCTTGTATTTTGTTTTTCTCTTGGAAGGAACAGTATTGCAGGCTCGTGCCCTTTGGTTCCTTGTTTCTAGAATAAAAAAAAAAATGTTTCAGCTTGCGGCTGGTGTGATTATCCCCTTGGGGGGCCTCTACTTTTACTGTTGTTGTTATACTTACCATTGTTGTTCTTGCTATTGTTTTTATAGTTCATATTATTGCTATAATAGCCATAATAAAAACAAAAAGAACAACAACAAAAAGAACAACCAAAACAACCACAACAACAATAATAATAATAATAATAATAATAATAACAATAATAATAATAATAATAATAATAATAATAATAATAATAATGTATTATAATAATAATAATAATAATAATAATAATAATAATGTAGAGTCATTATGTTGCGTGTGGGAAGGAGGTGGAAGGAAACACGGGTGAACAGAGGTGAGCTTTATTCCCGGTTAGGTTAGTTTGTGGCTTCTTCAGGGGTGCCCCTGAAGAAGCCACAGACTATACCAGCCGGGAATAAAGCACACTTCTATTTCGCCTCTGATTCCTTTCACCTCCTTCCCAATAACAATAATAACACGATGCGGTGTCAAGGCACAGCAACCTGTCCCCGGCAATCATTTTAGTGCTGACATATAAACAACAGGATATCTACAGTAGTCAAAGATGTCACATATCAAACTTTGAGTTAATCACGTGAAAATTGACGACTTTATGCCAATCTGAAATTTTAGGCCCGACTCTCCCGACAATGATCCCCCTACCGCCAACTAGGGGGTGACCCCCCTGATGTAATGAGGCATGTTATGGGATGCAGATTTGAAATATGCACTTTTAGGTTTTGGTTTCATGTCGATATGACAAATCTGAAAAGAGTTATGGAGGAAAAATATATATATATATATATTACGTTTTGGGGCCTACAGCCTGAACCTTGGCCCAGTTTGGCCCAAATTTTAATCAGGTGATCAGAATATCATAGTCCATGATACCTGTATTTTTAGTCGTAATCGCACCAGTAGTTTTCGTTGAAAGGTGTCAACTGGCAGACAGACAGACAGACAGACGAACAAGCAAACAGACAAACCTAGTGAAAACAATACTTTTCCCCGAGCCCCTCCGGGCCGGGGGCAGAAAAAAAAAAAAAAAAAATAATAATAATAATAATGATAATAATAATAATAATAATAATAATAATAATAATAATGATAATAATAGTAATAATAATAATAATACAATAATAATAATAATAATAATAATAATAATAATCTATCTATCTATCTATTGCCAGACGCCATAATCCCGTAAGGGGTGGCCATTTGACTTTGAGTTATTTGTTTTACGGGGAGGTGCACTAACCCTCCACCAACTCACTTGCTGACACGTAGGGAGCACGTATGGTTTAGTTATATGTTTACCACCCAGCGTTGTAAATGGTTTCTTGGCTTACAGGAAACCATTTGGCTTGTCACTCAATGTAAAGCCACCTGTAAAGGAAAGGAAAGCAATTAGAAGTGACAGGAAAGATGGGAGAAATAGGAAGAGAGGAGGGCAGGCACAGGAAAAAAAAAAAATGATAAAGGGTGAGGAAGAAGTAAGCAGCACTACATCAAGTGAGTGGATGATGGTCGCCCACCACCTACCACAAATAATAATTTTTATTATTTAAATACAATAATTATATTTTTACTGCTGTTGTTCTTTAAACTACAGTTTTTGTTGTTGCTGTTGTTTTTGTAATTGTTCATATTATTGCTAAAATAACAACAACAACAATAATAATAATAATAATAATAATAATAATAATATTAATAATGATAATAATAACGATAATATTCACTAGAACACCATAGAATTTCCAAGGACAGTTTTGGTAAAGAAAAGCTTCCCTCAGCCATTGCGTACTACAGTAGAAGCCGAGCTATAAAGAGCCCTTGAGGTCAAGATCACTGACCTTGTGCATGTCACCTTAGATCGTTACAGTCTATAAACCCATCATGTTTGGTGGCACTAGCTTTAATCCTTCATGTAAAACTGGGTGATATCGGGAATATCCGGAGAAATCTCACAGTCTGACCCCAGATGATCTCAGCAAATAATCACCTGAATGGAACCATACACCCTTCCGGCCTGCGTCCGCTTTAACGCTATTTTGTTGCAAAGTTTCAGCTTCGTAGCTTAAGCGACTATTGAGATAGCGTGGATGACTCGCTTTTCTGTGATACGGGCAATGTCCAGGGATCCGGGTGACAGTATGGCAAGATATGTGGCCAAAAAAAAGAGGACAATTGTTTGACTAAGTTGACCAAGATTTAAGGCTCTAGGCCAAATACTTTTGAAATATCGTAATGTTAAAACAAGTAATAACAACAACAACCACAATAATAATATAAATAATAATAATAATAATAATAATAATAATAAAGATAATAATAATAATAATAAAAATAATAATAATAATAATAATAATAATAATAATAATAACCATAATAATTACCATTATAAACATTATCATTATTATTATTATTATTATTATTATTATTACAATCATTATTATAAGAAATGGCAGATAAATACAGGACCAAAGTAGGGGAGGATAAGAATCGGTGAATTGGAATGAAATGGATCTGGACAGCCTGGGAATGCATATAGGAATTAGTTAGAAATGCTAAAGCGGTGTGTGGTGTGGCAAGAGTAACAACAAAGACAGGTACGGCATGGAGGGATGATGAGTTTAAGATAGCAGTGGAGGAAAAGAGGAAGAAGTGGGTTAATTGGTTACAGGACAGGGGTTCAGTTGAAATAAGAACTGAATATATTGAGAGCAAGAAGCACGTAAAGAGACTAGTAAAGAGGAAAATGAGGTAAATGATGATCTAAGAAGAAAAACGAATGCAAACTAGAAGCACGTAAAGAGACTAGTAAAGAGGAAAATGAGGTAAATGATCTAAGAAGAAAAACGAATGCAAACTACTCTGGAAAGAGGAAGTTATTCTGGAAAGACGTGTGGATATGTAGAAATGAAGGCGGAGAGAAATGTAATGGTGTGAAGGATGTAGGTGGTAGATTATTAACCCACTGGGATAAAGTAAGGACGAGATGAAAAGAATATTTTGAAAGCCTGATGAATGGGAATACAGACAGCAGAGCGGCTGTAGACATGATTGGTTTTGGGGGTGTGCGGAGAAGGAATGCAGTGCCAGGAAATGTGACACTAGCTCAGGTGAAGAGTGCTGTGAAGCGGCTGAAAAATGGGAAAGCAGCTGGGGTTGATGAGGTGTATGCAAAGATAATTAAGTGTAGCGGAGCGAGAGGAATGAAGTACTTGTTGGAGATATGTAAGAAGGCATGGATGAGTGAAACTGTGCCTGCAGAGTGGAAAAAGGCTGTGATTGTACTCCTGTACAAAAATAAAGGTGAGCGACGTGATTGCATGAATTGTCGTGGCATAAGTTTATTGAGTGTGGTAGGGAAGGTATATGGAAGAATAATTCTAGAGACAGTAAGAGAGATATCAGAAGTCCTAGTGAGTGATGAACAGGGTGGCTTTAGGAGTGGCAGAGGAAGTATGGATCAAATATTTGCAGTGAGACAGATAGCATAGAAGGCTTGGGAGACGGACCATAGGGTGTTTATGGCATTCATGGATCTGGAAAAAGAATACGACAGAGTGGACAGAGAAGGAATGTGGAAGGTTTTGCGTATATACGGTGTAGATGGTATGTTGCTAGGTGCCGTCAAGAGTTTTTATGATGGTAGTGAAGTATGTATAAGAGTTAATGAGCATCTAAGCGAATGGTTCACGATCGGTGTGGGCGTCCGACAAGGTTTTGTGATGTCCCCATAGTTGTTCTCTCTCTCTCTCTCTCTCTCTCTCTCTCTCTCTCTGTATATATATATATATATATATATATATATATATATATATATATATATATATATATATATATATATATGTATATTTATATAATAGAGATAGATAGATATGTGGATGGGGTGATGAAAGAAGTAAATACACGAATCATGGAGAGGATGGCGTTGGTAATGAATGGTGATGGATGGAATATCTGAGATTTGATGTATGCTGATGATGCAGTACTCCTTGCAAGTACCGGACAAGAATTTGGTAGGCTAGTGCAGAGTATTGCTGTCTGTGAGCGTCGTGCCTTGAGAGTAAATGTAGAAAAGGGTAAAGTGATGGTTATTGAGAGAGAAGGTGACTCCCAGTGCGATGTTACAGTGAATGGAGAGTGACTGGAATTGGTAAGAGAGTTCAAATACCTGGGTACAGTGATAAAAGAGGAAGATGTGCAAAAGAAGGGGAAAGTAGAGTGACACAAGGTAGAAAAGTAGCTTGTGCAATGAAGGCCTTGATAAGAAACTGAGGCTTGAGTGTTGCAGCTGCACGAGGCTTATATGAAGGAGTGTTAGTGACAACTTTAACATGTGGATGTGAGACTATGATGTGGTATGAAAATGAAAAGTCAAGAATAAGAGCAGTGGAGATGAGGACTGCTGAGGAATGTATATGGAGTAAAGAGGGTGGATAGGATACGAAATAATGTGATTCGTGGAAGATGCGGAGTGAGGAGGTCTGTGGACACTAGAATCGAAGAGAGTGTACTGAGATGGTATGGTCATGTGGAGAAAATAGATAACAACAGAGTGGTGAAAAAGGCATATCCGAGCGAATTTGAAGCAGGGAGGAGGCGAAGTAGGCCAAGGAGAAGGTGGAGAGATATAGTGGATGATTGCGTGAGGAAGAGAGGTTTGGAAGTCGGTGAGGCAAGGGAACTGACAAGAGATCGAGCTGGCTGGATGAATGTTGTGAGAAGTGCATGATCAGGGATTTTGGCACCCCTTTTTAATGTGGCGCGTCCGAATTGACTCAGTCGGATACGTTTATGTGAAGTTACAGAACGTGGTGAATGTTTTTTGGCGTATCCAATGGAGCAAGGATTCCGGGGGCTTGAATGATGAGTGACTGGATGCGTGGTCCATTGGACTGGGCAAATTTGGGCTGTCTGGACATTGCTACTCCTCACACTGCCGTTGGGTGGGAAATGAGGTCCGGATGATGATGATGTTTTACATATATATATATATATATATATATATATATATCATCTCACTCATCAGCCGTTTGAGTGTCCACTGCAGGACCGGCCTATCCCAACCGAAGCGGGGACGATATATCTATCTATCTATCGTTCTATCTATCTATCTATTTATTTATCTATCTATCTATATACCGTATGTATATATATATATATATATATATATATATATATATATATATATATATATAGTTGTGGAAGCAATGAAGAAAGTTAAATCGGGGAAAGCCCCAGGAATTGATGGAGTGTGTGGTGAAATGCTGAAGCATGGGGGAGAGAGAGTAGTAGAATGGATGTGGAAGATGTGCAGATTGGCCTGGGAGGAAGGTAGAGTCCCGGAGGATTGGAAGTCAGGTATAATTATTCCCTTGTACAAAGGAAAAGAAGAAAAAGAAGTGTGTGGTAATCATAGGGGCATTTGTCTTCTTAGTATTTTAGGAAAAGTGTATGGTAGGATACTTATAGACAGAGTTAGTGAAAGAACAGAGAAATTAGTTGGAGAAGAACAGGGAGGCTTTAGGAAGGGAAGAGGTTGTGTAGATCAGATATTCATTCTTAGATCTTTAGTGGAAAAGTTTCTAGAGAAGGGAAAGAAGTTGTATGCGGCTTTCATGGATTTGGAGAAAGCATATGATAGGGTGGATAGACAAGGATTGTGGAAAGTGTTAAGAATATGTGGAGTAGATGGGAAGTTGTTGAATGCTGTGAAGAGTATGTACGATGGTGCGAAGGCTGCAGTGCGTGTGGATGGTGAACTAAGTGAATTTTTCTCTTTGAAAGTTGGTTTGAAAAAGGGATGTGTCATGTCTCCATGGTTGTTCAATCTGTACATGGATGGGGTAATAAAAGAGGTACAAGGTAGGGTAGTGGATGTTGGAGTGGCCCTGGTGAGAGAGGATAGTGTTTGGAAACTCCCTGTACTGTTGTTTGCAGATGATACTGTGTTGTTGAGTGAAGACGAAGAGGAGCTGCAAGGCTTGGTGGATGAGTTTGAGAGAGTGTGTAAGAAACGGAATCTAAAGGTGAATGTAGGGAAGAGTAAAGTGATGGTCTTTGAGAGAGGTGAAGTCAGTGAATGTAGAGCGAGGTTGGATGGTGAGGAATTGGAAAATGTGAGTACGTTTAAGTACTTGGGTAGTGTGATGAGTAAGGATGGAAGTTTGGAGGGTGAAGTGCTTGAAAGGGTACAGCAGGGAAGAAAGGTTGCTGGTTCTTTGAAAGCAGTGATAAGAAACAGGGAAGTGAGCATGGAAGTGAAAAAGTTACTACATGACAGTATTGTGATACCAACTCTAACGTACGGAAGTGAAGCTTGGACATTGTTGGAAGGACATAAGTCAAGAGTGAGAGTAGTGGAAATGAGTTATTTAAGAGGAGCCTGTGGAGTCACGTGGAGAGACAGGCTGACGAATGAGGATATAAAGGAGCATTGTGGTGTGGATGTGGATGTGATAGGAAGCGTTATGAGGAACACACTGAGGTGGTTTGGCCATGTGGAGAGGATGGAGGGTGAAAGACTGATGAAGAGAGTGTATGTGAGTGAGGTGGAAGGGGGAAGAGGGAGGGGGAGGCCGAGGATGAGATGGAGGGATGGGGTGGAGAGGTATATGAGAGAGGGGGATGTGCGTTGGGAGCAGGGCAGTGAAATGGCGGGGGACAGGGCGACTTGGAGGTGATTTGTTTGTGGCCAACCAAAACGGGATTGAGGCGTCTGGCAATATATATATATATATATATATATATATATATATATGGTATATAGATAGATAGATAGATAGATACAGTATATATATATATATATATATATATATATATATATATATATATATATATATATATATATATATATATATATATATATATATATATATATATATATATAAAACAGTATTTGGCCAATGCAGACCAGTTTTTGTGTGAAGGCTCAGCTTAGAACGAAGATTATGATCGTCAGCTTTTAAGGCATTCAGTTAAATGTCAATCTGTTGGGCGAATTGACCCAAACGGGTTTGATATGATTTCACCCATACTTGGTGGCAGGGTTGAGGGTAATGTAAGAGTGAAGTAACTCAGTTTTGAGAGAAATCAGTCAAAGGCCAAGGTCACAGGGCATAGTCAAACATCCATGCCTTAGACCAGTTGGTGGGCGCGGGACTTGCTTTCTCTGACTATTGTTTCTTACTGAACTTTATTCTTTATTTACTAGACGGGTTACGAACTGCAGCCATTGTAAGAAAAGTAATCTAAAAGTATATAATTATTTCTTTTTATCCCGGGATTGTGGCAACACCGCTATCGCTTTGTAATTACCACCGGTATTTCATAGAAATTCTTTTCCCTGATAGAATTTTGAAACGCAGTTTTCAGAATTATAATTAAATTGGACTCCATGGATTGATATTGTAGCAAGCTTCAAACAAATAAAATCTCTAACTGGAAATACATTTATTTTTACTGAAGCTACGGTAGGTTAACACAGAGTCATCTGTCCAGACACATATGTCTTAGGTATAAGCTTATAATTTTTTTCACTATATTCACATTCCCCACTGCAAGAAGAATCTATGTTAAACTCAGACTGCGAAAAAACTACGGTATATTTCTGCTTAGTGTCAAACAACATGTTAAACACTTTGGGTTCACGTTTTTGTTTATTTCATGCTGATATTATTCAGTTTAGGGGAGACAGTCTGAAGTAAATGAATTGATAAAGAATACATCAAGCCACTTAAGTTCAAATCTTTTCTCTTAAGCCGAGAACATCATCTAATGGTAAGAAGAATAAAATAAGAAGGACGTCCTCGTACTGCTGAATGAAACATACTGACAGCTGCGGCACCTGATATAGCTTGAGTTTATAGTCATAACAACACTGAGATGTAAGCACATAGGGCGATATTGACGTACTGTACACCACCATCGTTATCTCCAGAATTTATGTTACAAACAACGATTTCGTGCCATTCTGATTTACAGGCCAGATACCACAAAGTGAGCTTGATGAATTCTTCATTGGTTGAGTAAGGAAATACTTGACTGGGTCGCTGGAGATTGTTAAATGGAAATAAAGGGAATTTTCATTGCTGAGAAATATTCAAGCTCTCTTGAATTTCAGCCATTTATAATTATATAGAGGGTGTCCCAGGACTTACGTGCAGGAAGTGATCATAGAGCTGATTTTGCGTTTCAAAAAGTGGAGGAGGCACATCAACCTGAGTCCATTTTTCAACCCATACAGAGTTGCAGTTACCGGCAATCTTCCGTAACGGCAGAGAATCAGACACATGACAATATAATATTTTTTACTCAAAATTAGCCCAAGAATCTCCTCCCTTATATCACCAGGTCATGAAACACCCAGTACACACACACACACACACACACACACACACACACACACACACACACACACACACACACACACACACACGCTCACACGCGGTAGGAAATTTTCATATCAGAGCATCTTTATGCCTCATTCCTTCATAGTGCTCCTTTTTATAAATAAGTATCCTGGGAGAAATTTGAACAGAGAATATTGATATTTAGAGGTTGTTTAAAGGCATCAAAGTTTGTCCCTGCTAGAACCATTATGCACGTGAGCCTGGTGTACTGTACACTAATCAGGGAATTAGTTCAACTTTGTTTCAAAGCCAGATTTTATTACACTCATACATATTCATCAAATACAGTCATTCTTAAATACTGCACCAGGGAATCATGGTTACAATGGAAGTATGTCATTGATTATTTATCAGCAGTATTCATTTCTTGACATCAAAGGAGCTTTTCCGGCTCTGTTCAATAACTCATTTTGAAAGTGCCCTAACTGTGTCGCTTCTTATAACATGGTGAAGCCTCGGCCTGCGTGGTTGCTGGTCGTTGCTTGAGAGAGGATGATTGCTCTTGCAGCCCCAAAATATACCTTTTATTCCATTTGTCAGTGTCTTTAGTCAGGAATCCATCCAGAACAGGGTTATTAGCAACTTTTTCTGCACTTTTAACCAAATTGACGAACGTCTTCTGTCCCTCTGTGATATGGCCCATTATTGCCTGCTTTCATAGGTCATCTTTTCCCTCGTTTTGTGCTGGTTTCCAGCTTAAGCCGCTCCTCGTTCGACTCCATACCTAGATCAAAGAGACTGAGAAGTGGCAAGTCCTTCTATAGGTACCATAAATATCTAGTCATCTTACGTGGCGTGGCTGCACTGATACTTCACTGGGAGTATGCATGATGGTGCTGAACGAAATGAAGGTTGTTCCTAGCTGCGTAGGGAACCACTGGTGCCAGAAACCAAGTTTTGAGGCAAACCTTTGTGAGAAAAATGTTGAGGTTTCGGAGTTTCTGGGCTTCCCTTGCCTTCCAGTGAAACTGTGGCGTGAATAGTTAATAACTTTGAGTCTGTAATGTCATCCTGTATGCATGATGCATAGGTGAAGAAGCTTGGAACCTGGTCCCATGAGGTAGTATGCTTCCCATACAGAGCATCATTAATTGTGGATGCTTGTGATAACCATCACATGGTTGGTGGTTCCACAGTTGCTTGACAGTGAATGCAACAATTTTATTCCTGAATACGGTGAAATTCAGTGCAGCGAACTCGTCTGAGAAGGCGTCCTTATACTTTATTTTGTCAATTGACAGCCATTTTGCTTGGGGACGCTTGATAATGAGGATTGCTTGTACCCTGGTGGGCCCCAGGCATTCCCTTCAAGTGGCATCCAAGATTAACTCCAGCATATGATGCTGACAGCCGAAGTGTAAAAGATATCTGTCCAGTAGCTGCTCCAAAATTACATAACCCCTGATGGCCGTTCAGTGATGAAGGTAACTGCGTCAAAGCACATGGCATGGACCATACTATCCATCTCAAGTTGGTAGATAAATTGCTGTGTTTCGTCTGTAGGTGGCCTTGCCAGTCTCACTGGGTAGCTGTAATATCTGCAGCAGCTTCTTCCACATGGTCAACACCAAAATGTGCACCCTATTCACATGTATACTTCCAGTGAGATCAAAAGCCAGCTTGCAGTCCCAGTGAATTGTCAGGACCATATCTGATTTAAACGCCTCTTTGATGGCGACAGCCGTTTTCCTTGGTATTAATATAAGGATTACCGGTATGGCATTTATCTTATACATCCGTACATGAAAGGGCTGTACCCTACCTGAAGGGAAATATCGTATCATAATTTCATACCGTATTTAAATAGAAAATAATCCATACCGAACTGTACTGCATTATAGTCTTAGCGGTTCAGTGCAGCCAACACATGTGCGTTGACCAGTGCAAAGACTGCGGAGTGGTTCACTATAAGCTTTCAAAAAAGGAAGAAAAATTTAATACACTGGAGCCACCTCTAAATATTATTGTATCTGCTTCATATTTCACCCAATTTATTTTTTATGAAGATAGACAAATTTCACACGATCAGAGATAAAATTTTGTAAAACGTCAAAATACGGGTCACCCCAATACATACATTCCGGTATATCTATCTATCTATCTATCTATCTATCTATATTCATACATACATATATATATATATATATATATATATATATATATATATATATATATATATGTGTGTGTGTGTGTGTGTGTGTAGGCATATTTCTAAAAAATAATATACAGTAATCATATACAACAACGATTAAGCCTGGCTAGTATTATGCAGTCGTGCACGTCTAGAAAACTACAAGACTACTAACGTATGACATAGGGTACAACAGGAAAGGAAACACTACCAGTTCTGCTTGGGTGTATTAAAATACGATCATTTCATATTACATCACAGGGAAAGCAAACGGCAACCACAGCAGTGTAATTGAAATATTATATCTCTTCTTTCCGTTCAGACACCATCAACACTGGGATGAAAATTTCTCATCAACAATAGCATTTGCACATTCTTCCCTGGTTTTTAATATTGTTCACATGAAAAATAAAGCCCAAGGAATACTTCATGATCATCTATTAGAAAATAATTTTTTCCAACATTTGCCTATGATACATTTGAAAAAGTTCAGCTAAAAGTATATAAGGCTTAACTACAATGGCTGTCAGTCGTACCGAATAAATGAAATGTATTTTGCTTGAATTTTGTTATGTATATTTGAAACGAAAAACAAACACGATTTCCTCTATCTTTTTTCTTCATATAAGAGACTGTGCTAGTTGTAAGTTGTACACTTTTCTGCTTGGCTTGTATTTAACATAAAGGAAAGCATTGGTTTGTTCACATGACTACCCAGTGTCTTGCTTTTCACACATGCTAACAAATCAACCAACAAACAAAGATAAATGGACGCCTGCATACACATGTCGTTCTTTATATGTTGGACATGTTTACATATAATCATAGAATTATGTTTTGCCAGGCTTCTGTTCAACTTGTGAACCATTTTACCGTGTGTGACGAAGGTTTCATTTTGGCTCGTATGACATGTGTTTTTTTAGTGTGATAAATTATAGCACTATTAATAACAATGCTATAAACAGCTTGACCTGTAATCGGGCACAACTGGGTTTCTTTAAGAGGGAAGCCAAATAAGTGACTGTTTTATGGGGGAGGGGAGGTGTAACTGCACATATGGCCAAACGTAATTTTGTTTCCATCGTTCCCTGTCACAGATTAAAGGCTATTATACTACATAAGTCTGTGATGGTGTACTGATTATAGAAACGATGCTAACAACTGGGTGTATACTTCATGTAGTGTTTGTAGCGCTTGTGTGTAAACTTAACAAGATATACTTTAAATTTTTATACTGACTTTAAACCATGCTTGCAATGAAGTGACCTCTGCGTCGCCTTATGGTTCTAATTTTTCAAATGCTCTTTTCTGCTTCGTAATATTTTATTTCTCCACATTTCTCAAAGTGTCGGCTATGCGGCTACTTCCAGGATTTGGGACTGTAGCACGGCAAAGTGATAACGAATAATAGTGGGTATTATGTGGAACGTGAACCATTTATATGTTGCTGATGCACTCTGGTTGGTGGGTCAGCAAAATCTAGATGGCTCACATCTGCAAAACTTCATAATCGTCGTCGTCTTCGTCACAACCCTCAATACTAGCTAAGGCATGGAGCTTTGGTAGGATCCAGAAAGACAAGAAGGGAAAGCACAAACTCAAGAAAAAATTCAGATATAAAATGTTTGATTTGGTTGATTAACACACTGGTGGAATGATGGTGCTTCAGCTGTGCCTGTAAAAGACCATCATGTTATGCCAGAATAGAGATGGCATGATCCACACCTGATGACGGATAACAATAACTTCGACCTATTCTCTTCTCAGCCGTGATATACTGACTTCACTTAGGTCCTCTCTCTCTCTCTCTCTCTCTCTCTCTGATCCATGTATCCATTATGCACATAAAATCCTGATAGAATTAGTGTAGATCTAAATCTCTGCCATATTCCGTGTTCCAAGGTTAACAACTATGGTGGTGAGTAATGGTTTTCGCTGGGACCCCTGGACGCGAACCCCCGACCCTCAGATGTCTCACACAACGTAAATCCTGACCCAAGAGAAAGTCTACCATTATGCTTAATTCTCGTTCGTACTATCACTGTGCATAACGACTATAACCGAGGCCACTGGGGCTGCTCTTCCCGCTCTTCCTCACCATTAGGGATCACTGCCAAAAACCTGGTCTTCAGGAAAGTCTACCACGAGTGATAATTTTTGTTCTTCAGTTTAAAATTATGACTGTGTCTAACAGCTTTGTCTGGGACCACCTGGGATCGTCCTCCTACTCCCACCCCTCCTCCGTGGATGATTACCATCAGAGGGTCCCGCCCTGTCTTACACCCGGCTTGCGTAAAAGTCAGTCCCTTTGCAAAATCTCGTGGTTCACAAGAAAAATAAACTGTATATGCGTAAATTACAGCTTTGGCCCAGCAGACCGAGATGCCGCTTCCCTGGGGGGGGGGGTCCCTTGGGAGTCCTATCCTGTCTGGAACCTGGAGCAGATGGAGGTCTACAACTGTGTAGAGATTCGCTTACCTAACACACTCCCATAAGGCCTGGATAACATTCTTTAAGTTGATTCAGTAACTCAAGGAGTGGGTGAGTTAGTGACACGTTGAGGGACTAGCACTGTATTTGGCCACCGTTGTGTGTGGGGCAAAAATTATTTCACGGAAAGCACTTTCAGAAGCATGTGAGAATAATAATAATAATAATAATAAAAATAATAATAATAATAATAACAATAATAATAAAACGGGTTCAGTCTACAGTGAGTTCCATGGCGACGTAAACATCAAAGGGCCTGACTGAACACACACCGGCCTCCAGTGTATTAAGGACGATGTAAATGGTGAAAAATTACCTTATAGCTCTCTCTCTCTCTCTCTCTCTCTCTCTCTCTCTTACGTTAATTATGTTCAGGTTTCTTTGGAAAGGACGTTTTTGGCAGTCTCTCAAGCTTTTTTTTTTCTTCAATTAAAATATATCTCTCCATCTATCTATAGCTCGATGCCCTAATCCCGCAAAGGCTGGCCGCAGACAAAACGCCTCCAAGTCACTCTGTCACCCACCATTTGACTACCCTCCCCCAACTCACTTCCCTTTCCCTCATATGCCTCTCAGCTCCATCCCTCCACCTCATCCTCGGTCTACCCCTCCCTCTCCATCCCTCCACCTCACCTGCATACACCCTCTTTGTCAGTCTTTCATTCTCCATTCTCTCCACATGTCCAAACCACCTCAGTGTATTTCTCCTAATTTTCTCAACCACATCCACATCCACCCCACAACGTTCCTTCACTTCTTCGTTCGTCATCCTGTCCCTGCATGTCACTCCATATGCTCCTCTCAAGTAACTCATTTCCACTGCTCTCACTCTTGACTTGTTCCCCTCTTGCAAGGTCCACGCCTCGCTTCCATACGTCAGAGTAGGGATCACAATACTATCATGCAGTGACTTCTTAACTTCCATACTCAACTCCCTATTTCTTATCACTGCTTTCAGTGAACCAACAACCTTCCTTCCCTGCTATACCCTTTCACGCACTTCATCCCCCAAAGTTCCATCCTTACTCATCACATTACCCAAGTACTTGAATGCACACACATTCTCCATATCCTCACCATCCAACCTCACTGTACATTCTGTGACTTTATTCCTCTCAAACACCATAACTTTACTCTTGTTTACATTAACTTTCAGATTCCTCTTCCTACACACTGTCCCAAATTCATTCACCAAACCTTGCAACTCCCTTTCATCTTCACTTGGCAATACTGTATCATCAGCAAACAGCAACACCGGAATCTTCCAAATCTCGCCCTCATTCATTAGAGCCACCCCCACATCCACTGCCCTACCTTGCACCTCCTTTACAACCTCATCCTTGTATATATTAAACAGCCATGGAGACATCACACAACCCTGTTTGAATCCCACATTGAGATCAAAGAACTCATTCAGCTCACCATCCACTCGCACCGTAGCCCTAGCTCCTTCGTACATACTCTTCACAGCACTCAACAATTTCCACTCCACTCCAATTATTCTTAATACCTTCCACATACCTTGCCTATCTATTCTGTCATAAGCTTTCTCCAAGTCCATGAAGGCAGCATACACTTTCTTTCCCTTCTCTAGATACTTCTCCACTAAACATCTTAGAACAAATATCTGATCTACACACCCTTTTCCTTCTTAAATCCCCCTTGTTCTTCTCCAGCTAGCTCCTCTGTCATATGCCTAACCCTATCAGTGAGTATTCTACCATATATCTTTCCAGGCACACTAAGAAGGCAAATACCCCTATGGTTACCACATATTTCTCTCTCCCCTTTTCCTTTGTATAAAGGAACAATTATACCTGATTTCCAGTCCTCTGGAACCCTTCCCTCTTCCAAAGCCAATCTACACAACCTCCATATCCACTCCACAACAATCTCACCCCCATACCTCAGCATTTCACCACACACTCCATCAATTCCTGGGGCCTTTCCCAACTTAATATTCTTCATCGCTTCCACTACTTCCGCCCTTCTGATCTCTTCCTTCTTCCACTCATCTCTTCTTCTCCCAGCCATTTCCCAACCACTTATACTCGCACTGCTCTCACTCTCTACATTCAACAAATCCTCAAAGTGCTCCTTCCATCTCCTCAATTTCTCTCTCTTCTCCACCAACAATCTAATAGTCCTATATTTCACTCCCCTACTATTTCCCCTTTCACACTGCCTTACTTTTCATTACCTCCTTCCAAAATAATTTCTTACTCTCCCTCCATTTCACACTCAGATTCCTCCCAAACTCTTCATCCACTTTCTTCTTACTCTCCTTCACCAGTCTCATCACCTCCCTTCTCCTGCTCACAAATACCTCTCTTCTCTCTCTCATCTTCTCCCCTACCTCTGCTCGCTAGCCATTCACTATATGCCTTCTTCTTTTGTTCCACAGCTCGTTTCATCTCATCATTCCACCATGCTGTCCCTTGCACACCCCTGCATCTCCTCCTCACTTCATAAACCACCTCACACTCTGCGCCTATCTCTTCCGTGAATATCTTACATACGTCTTCCACTCCTTCCATCTGCTCTAACTCATACCTTCCTAATCTTTCTTCCACTATGCTCTTATACTCTGTCACTTTCTCACTATCTTGCAACTTCCTCCACTCTTCTCACAGGAGCTGTTTCCTCCTGTCTTCCCCTTCGTCTCTTCACCCATCTTCTTTGCAACCTTACCTTGGCCATCACTAAGTGATGGTCCGAGACTCCATTCCCCCACCCTCTCCACACTCTTAAAATACCCGTCTAAATTTATGCAGACGTTAATCAGGCAGGGTCAGCGCCAGTATACCCTTGTGGAAAATAAGTTAGCGTGTTGGAAATAATTTATTGGCAGTTCCTTTATGACATGGTAATTAATGATAGTTTTTGTATGTCAGCCATTACAGTAGCGTCATTATCTCCTCTGAATATTAATATCAGGGAGATAACGCCAGAATTTACTTTAGATAACGAGGTTATGACTGGTAATTAATCTGGGGTGACATTATTGTGAGGTATATTATATGGGACACCAAGGATTTTATCTTTCATGGTGCTTCTCATTTCTATTTTATTTTCTTTTTTTTTTTCTTATGTTAATGATTCATTACCTTATTCTCGCTTGCCATTCTAGATACGACAATGTTTTCTTTAGGTTAAGCTTCCCCCCCCCTCCACCCTTTTATTTTCTATATTTTCTCTCTTCCTAGAACTGTTTTATTCATTGCCTTCGCCAACGAAGTTGGAGGAGTTTTTTTTACTCACCTATCTTTGTTTGTTTATCTGATTTTTTTTCCACACTATATCTCCAAATATTTCCAATTAATTTCTATGAAATTTTGTGGAAGGTTGGGCCATGGGCCAAGAAAGAAAAATTTAACTTTGCAGCTGATCCTGATCCTGATTCTATGTATCCTGCACAATATCTCCAAAAGTTCTCAATGAATTAAGTAAAATTTTGTGGAAGAGTGGGTCATGGGTCAAGAAACAATGGCTTAAATTTGGGGGCGGATCCGAATCCCATGTATTCCACACATCTCCATGGATCCGGAACCGGATCCTTTTTTATGGCAATGACACAGGCGGAGGTATGCGCTCTCTGAATGCTTTCTAGTTTCTTTTTTTTTCCGCATTTTATAAAATTTATTAGGAGAGCATGTTCTATACCATACATTTTGCTGTCTGCAAATTTTTTTATTCAGTTCAGAAATGACTCCAGGGGTTGGGTATCGCTTTTTACCCGTCCCCGCCCCGGAGGGGCTCGGGTACGGGTATTGTTTTCACTCCGTGTGTCTGTTTCTGTTTGTTTGCTTGTTTGTCTGTCTGTCTGTTAACAACTTTACGCTAAAGCTACTGGTGCGATCTTGACTGAAATTACAGGGATGATGGGCTATGACCTTTTGAACACCTGATTAAGTTTTGGGCCACACTGGGCCAAGGCTCAGACTGTAGGCCCCCCATAAGTAAAGAAACGGGGACGGGTTAAAATCGTTTTTTGCCATAACTCCTTTCAAATTCGTTCAATCAACATGAAACCAAAACCTAAATGTCCATCTTTCAAATCTGCATCGTATAACATGCCGCATTACATCAAGGGAGTCACCCTTAGTTAGCGGTAGGGGGATCAATGTCAGATGGGTCGGGCCTAAAATTTCAGATGGGCAAATCTTCAATTTTAATCCTATTTAATCCAAATCAGGTAAGCGACATCTTTGACTAGATATCCTGTTGTGTTTAAACGTCAGCACTAAAATGACTGCCGGGGACGGATTTGCTGTGCTTTGGCACTACTTCTTGTTTCATCCGTTCACTTCTTGTGATCCTGTATAAGCTGAATAGTACAGTTAACACTAATACAGTAACAACAAGGAGTACTCAGGGATTAGAGAACTGTGCCCACCAACTGATCCAAGGACCGAAATTTTTACTCTACCATGTGACCTTGACCCGAGACCGATTGCTCTTAAAATCAAATTACTTGACTCTTCCGTAATCCTTAACCTTTCCATCAAGTTTAATTCAGATTGGATCATATCTAAGTTGACTGTGTCCTCTGACCATGACAATTGACCGTTCTTTGTGACCATTATATTTAAATGAACTTTCACACAACCAAATCCTTTTTATCCTTGGCTTACTCTGAACCCTGCCACAAAGCTTGGTATAATTCGGATAACAACTGTTTAATCTAATCGCGCTATTTGACCTTGAACTCTGGCCCATCATTCTAAAAAAAATAAAAGATTAACCCTGTGGCTGATCCCCAACATTTCCACCAAGTTTGTTCAGATCACTTGAGATTAGTTTTGTCATTGTGTTGGCACACAGAAAAAAAAACTGAAGTTTGACATTGCCCGTGACATTGAATTTTGACTGATGTTCGCAGTACTGACTTCATTCTTTCTTGTTTTACTCTCAATCCTTATAAAACATTTTATTAAAACTGGATAAAAAAACTGCTGATCTTGCTAGGTGAAACTTTGACGTTTCTCTATAACCTTGAACTATAATTTAGTGTTTTCTAAAACAATGGGTCATCCCCTTCCCTGATCTTCAAACGTTCCACCAAGTTCGGTTAGTGTCGGAAATATTTTCACACACACACACACACACACACACACACACACACACACACACACACACACACACACACACACACACACACACACACATCGCGAGCGTGGGTATAATTGCTTGTGGAGTGACATTGTCCTTGGTGATATGACACTCTGCTAATGAAGGCTCGGGACTTTAGTAATTCTTACACCACTTCTCCCTTGCTTGTATTTTTGTTTCCTTCGTTAATCAAACTTGTTGTGAAGATGTCGTTTATAAATTATTCTTGCTCTTCTACACTTTTTTTTTTTTTTTTTATCGAGGCGAAGATGTCCTTGACAAGTTGGTATGATTGGCTGAATGCAAGATATATCTGAGGGAGAAATTTGAGTTAATAAATACGTTTCGATTCACATTACCTGGTATTTTATTTGAAATACAACGATGTTATTTAGCCATGATGCATTCAGCCAATCATCACCATCCTGTCAGGTGCATCGTCACCTCAATAATAAAAAAAAAATGAGTATAGTTTCACCTTCACAATCTTAACAGCTTTATTCTTGTTGCCCGCTGACTATTATATACAGTTTATATTTTGACGCTGTGCTGAAACGACAAGGACTGTATATTCTGCCTTAGTCGTAGTCTTCCATTTCTCTCTCTCTCTCTCGTTAGAAATACGTCTTTTCTAGGTTTCAATCTATAATGTCCGTATATCAGTAATTAATACGAAGTCTTGATACCTAAAAAAAAAAAAAAATAGTGAATTGTTTCATTGAAAGAATTATACTGACTTTGTGATTGTTGTGAAGATAACGTAGTTTTGATCTGGCTTCACGACTGAAACTAGGATGATTGGGCGGTCTTTGATGGTTCTCTACAGGTATAATGCTTTCCCTTTGTTTCTGGACCAACTTCATCCCGTCTATTATGTGAGAGTTACAGTTATGATGATGGTGATGATGTTCTCCCCATTAACTGAATAATCTTTGATTTTTAATCCCAGAACAACCAGCCGCGTAGCTGAGTATCAGGGTTAGGATGATGGTGGTGATGATGATGAATATATTCCTTCATGACTGAACTCTTTCTTTGTTTCTAACCCCTACCTCGTTCCATCTGAGGTTGGATGAATTTTTAGAGGACAGTGATGATGATGATGATGATGATGATGAACCAGGTGGGTAAGACTTAGATACAGAAACTAACATAAGAAGCTAAGATAAATTTTCATCAGCGTGCCTAATGACACGAGCCGTACTTCCATTCACTCATCATGCAGGTCTGATTGGAAAAAGATTTGAAAGTCTTGCCGTACGGAGGTTGACAGCCTGTTGGAACATCCTGAGTAAATAAAGATATCACTGAAGAAAGAAAATGAACATCACTGAGGAATAATTGGAAAACACTAGAAGCATGGTAGGTATACATCAATGCTGAAAATCATTTCAGCCCTTCTATACAGTGACGTCTTTTTGTATCTTGTTGTAGCTGGCATCACACGATTTATATTCAGCTGAGGAGAGTTCTCCAGTGACAAAGAGATTAAAGAAGGCAACACCTTCCATTTCCAATTTGAAAAATCAGTCCTAAGCAGCATTAAATCGCATAGAAGTACCGAGAACAGAATACAAAAAGTGTCATCGTATTGAAAAGGTTGTTATAATTATGCTAATTATGCCTGGCTTTATTCAGTTTCTGTTAAGTAATAAGAGTTAGGTTTAATAGACTCGGTTTACTATAGTTTTTTAGACGAGTTAGCCTGAAGTATTCTGTTATGATTTGCTTGATTCAGTTTAATGATGTGCTGGCTTGGGTGTAGCGTGCGACGAATAATTAAAGGAAAAGGTAAAATATCGGTGGTTAGTGGAGCCAGTGCCAATATACGAGTCCAATATCCCGATAACTGCCACAACAAAGGCATTTATAGCTTGGGGTTAATACGAACACACAGTTTCTGTGGAGGTCACTGGGTAATAAACGGCAGGCAGGGACAGAGAGAAAAGGGGAAGTGATGGTCGAGAGGGGAAGGACGTTGAAGGTTATTGGTGAGATAGAAAAGGGAAGAGAAGAGGGCTGGAGGATATCTGATGAAGAGAAAAGAAAAGGGAATGAGGAGGGAGGGACTGAAGAAGTTGAAAGGGATGGGAAGAGAAGAAACGAAAAGAGAAGCAAACTGGGAAGAGAAAGTAAACAAAGGTGGAGAAACTTTGGACCGCAAGTTGCATGGGTGGGAGGGAAATGAGAGAATGGAAAAACGGAACGGTGGAGTAGTAAGTGAAGACAGTGGAAGCGAGATAAACTAGAAGAAAGATGAGATGACTTTTTTTTATTACCCTCATGGCAGGGAAGGGAACACAAAGGGGAAGCAAAGAAGACTGAGGAAAGTAGTGGTATAAGAGAAGGGAAAATGGGAAGAGGAGGGAGAGAAGGAGATAAAGTAGGAAGGGAAAAGGAATAAGGATGAGAAATGGAAATCTCCATGATTCTGGTGTATGATCATGAATCATTATGAGGACACAGTTTTCCTGGGTATAATCACGTAGTTCAGAAGCACAAAGCAAAGGCGGCAAGGGAAAAATGGGAAAGGGAGGGGGTGAGAAGGGAAATCGGCTGGGAGATGTTGGAGTTAGGAAATGAAGAGAGACAGCGTATAGTGTGACAAAGTGAGGTGGGCTGGAAGGGTTGGAATGCCAATTAATTAGTTAACCTTATCATGTAAGAAATTACTGAACTGAGCTGTGAACTATGTACCAAACATCCCTTCCCAGTTCTTCACTTCTTGTCACCCCACCACAGTACCCTCACTCTTGTCACACCACCACACCAATGTCACCCCTCGTCACCCCGCTACTCTCACACTGCCATTCACTAAGCTAATGGGACCAGTTCTGCAGGCCATACGTCGAGCGGGTTGTTGGTGCTTATTACTTCATTTCGATTTAATGACCACGTTGAAGGAGGACTGACTGGCGGTATGATCGTGGTTTGACGAGGCAGGTAACTGGCTGATTTGGCAGTGTCGGTTGTGAGTTAGAAGTGTTTTTAAACAACATTATATTTCTTTGTTTTTTGTATTTGCTGTTAGTTGGTTCTGTTTGTTGGATGTTAGCTTTGTTGGCACTGTTGACTGTCTGTGTTGGTTGTGAGTTAGCTACTGATTGGCATCACATATCATCACATGTTATCACTTGGACACTAACAGTGGAACGTCTGTTCTAATTGGTTCATTGCAATTGGTGCACTTTGAGTTGATAACCAGGCTGAACGAAGATTTATTCGCGATGTGACTGGTTAGGTGAGTCTGAGTTATGTGTGTTGGTCGGCTGTGGTGGCAGGATGTTGGCTATGTTGAAGTAATACTGATTACAGAGTTACCATTTAACCTATAGCCAGACGCTTTAATCCCAGCAGGGGTGGCAACAAACAAATCGCCTCCATATCATCCTGCCCTTCGTTATCAGGCTGTCTTCTCTCCAACTCATGCCAACCTCAGCATTGTACCTCGCAAACCCATTCCTCCATTTCATCATTGTCATGGGGTTTTTAAAATAATGCAATATTAAACAATAATGTTCAATAATACTGAACAGCAGGAACAAGAATTGTCTTGCTAAAATCAAGCAATGATTACTTTATGCTGGCTTACTTCGCTCGATTCTGTAAAAACGAGAATTTATAAACTTTCTCAACAGTACACAGCAGAGACTAGTTCCTCACAATTGCTGTTTATTGGTACTGTTAGCCTCTGGAGAAAGTGACTTCACCCCTGACAATAAATAACTAATACTATCAATGATATCAGGTTCTTGCTGATGCGTTAACTCCTAGAAGGCACACCGGATTTTAAGCTTAATACAACAAGACTGGCCTAAGTACCAGTTATGAATAGCAAAGCGTTTATGCAAGCTAGGAGCTATAAGGGAAATAACCTTAATCATGGAGAAATGAAACACGAGTATACATTACATTAAGCTCAAAGAAAAAGAACTGTTAAATTTATTGATTACAAAGGAAAAAATATAACGTTACATTTCAAAATGAATTCAAATTAAAGAGATCGCACTCACTCAGTCACTCAAAAGCTAAATTCTTAAACCTAGGAAAACAACATGCGGCGCACCCGGCCGGCATGTGAGGGAACAGCACACTTAACTAAACTCTTAAGTCTAGGAAAACGAAAAGAAAATACTGGTCAAAGAGTGGACTAAGCGGTGACTGGGTGTCGTTACTGAGGAAGAACAATGCACTCACTGTCTCTCGCCAAATCAGCTGTGGACGGTGGGAACTAGGTGTCGTTGAGGAAGGACACTGCCACACACAACCTACTTCTGTGACGCTCAAATCTTGACTGACTAACTCGTGGGAAAGAAGGGAGCGCTGTGGCCGCCTTTCTAACGGCTAGAGTGAGCGAAACATGCCCAAAACAAATCGCTCAGCGGAAGCGCTAATGTCTCACACAAAGACGATCACTTATGACAGTGAAAAATTGATTTGAAAAGACTCCCGACCGAATGAGCGGTTAACTGAACGATAAACTGGGATTCCACTAGAGTTCGCGGTTTCCCACAAAAGCCAATGTCACTAGCCGACTCATGACAATCATTGATTCCCCTCCTCTTCTCTCCCCACCCTCCTCATTCACATACTGTTTCCTACTTAACCTCTCTTTCTTCATTCTACCATCATGAAAGTATTAAACGATATTAATGAATAGGTGAAGACAAAAGGAAGAGGAAAGACGGAAAGACAAAGATGTGTATGAGAGATTAACCTACCAACTGGAAGACTGAGATGGGGAGGAGGGAGTACAAAGGAGTACAAAAGGAAAGCAAACAGCAACACAACTTATGGTCCTTTCGAGGCTATTTGTTACAGAGTAGACTTGACTACAGTATCTAATTCTACATGCTGGAGGATAAGGATAGTAAAGCAAGAAAGCTCCCCTGCCTCCAAACTTTCCAGTTAAACGTGGCATGAAAAACGAGAAAAAAAAAAAAAAACATGCATCATGGAAAAACTGACATGAAAATATCATAGGAGAGACTGAAACGGAAAAGTTTCATTCTATAATCTTTTCTATAAGCTACCAGTATGAATAAACTGAAAGAGAAAGTAGTAAAGTAAAATGAATAATCAACTATATAAATAATGCATGACACTATGTACGGGTACGCTGAGTTAACGGGGCGTGTGTGGACACAGATTGGAAATTGCACATTGCACACTGCACAGTGAGGATGTTCAGGAGTGGTGTGGCAGCCTTGCCTGAACTACTGCCGTCCCTATAGTGTAATGTAAATAGGGCCTAAAGCCCTATTCATACTACACTATAGGGACGGTCATGCTCTCTTCACGCTCCACTCTCGCTCCGCTCACGGTCCTGGTGCATTCACACGTCCGGTCCTCTCTCGCTTCACTCACGGTCCCGTCATCCCCTCTCCCTCAACAGTAGAAGTGCCGCCACCATTGACGGAGGATGTGTGACTTTTCACGAGCCGAGTTGGCAATGATCGCCATTGCACTGGATGAAGAAGAAGAGGAAAGAAGAAAACAGAGTTGGAAAAGAGAGTGTGAGTTCATCCAATCTTGCAAGATAGGAAAAGTGAAGGGATTTCCATACACTGTTTCCTCATCTGATTGATGATGAAAGTAAATTTCACAGCTATTTTAGATTGAACATTGGAACATTTGAAAAAATACTATCAAAAATTGAGGATGACCTGAAAAAGGAAAACACATCATTCAGAGGGCTGAATCAAGACTGGAGCGGAGCGAGACCGTGGTGGGTGTTTACACGGTCGGATCGCTCCGCTCATGGTCCACTCTCACTCCAGTCAAAATATCTTTTGCATAAATCGTGAGCGGAGCGTTCCTTGACCATTACTGCCAGTGTGAATGCTTCCACTGAAATGCATTTAATGATCGTTAGTCAGTTATTTTATGCCCATTGCCTCTAGTATAATTCGAATGATCAACTGTGAAATATTTTCGACAGCCATGTTATCATGTCCTTTGAATATTTTGAATACTTGAATTAAATCTCGTAACCTCCGTTTAGTCAGTGTAAGGCCCAATTCATGCTATAGGTACGGTCGCGCTCCACTCTCGCTCTGCTCACGGTCCAGTCAAATATCATTAGATGCATTTCAGTGGAAGCATTCACACTGGCAGTAACGGTCAAGGAACGCTCCGCTCACGATCCATTCGAAAGATATTTTGACCGGAGCGAGAGTGGACCGTGAGCGAAGCGAACTGTCTGTGTGAACACCCGCCACAGTCTTACTCCTCTCCTGGGCTCCGCTCTTGATTCAGCCCTCGTACGGACGGGTACTGTTGCTGAGTCTCTTGAAAAGATAGAGAGAGAGAGAGAGAGAGAGAGAGAGAGAGATTCCTGTTTTACAAGTACATCTAGAATCTAGATGCATAGTAGTCTTCCTTACACTCTTCCTTAGCGATATATTTTGAACATTACCCCTTAGCTTTCTCTTGTATGTAAATTATTTCGTTTTATTATGGGCATAGTTTACATAAATAAAAAACTAATCAATACAGAGGTGTCATATGCAAAATATATCGCTAAAGGCCCTGTCACACATACGCGACTCAAGGCCTGACCGCGGCACAACTCAAGGTCATAACGGCTTTTGTCATCGGTCGTCCCTTGATTCTCCGACAAAGCCCGAACTCTGGAGGAAGGTCGTAAGCCTCTTGGACGACTCCTCGAGCCTCATGAATTTTTAATGCGTGCGTTAAAAAATCGTGGCTGCCTTACGACTTGCCAAAAGTTGGGTCACAGGTGCATCATAGTCGGAAGTGTTGTATGTCAGTTGTAAAGCAGTCTTAGCTCAATTGGATGCGTCGTGATACGGTCGCTGCATGTCATGATGCTATCGCTGACAAAAAATCCGTTATGAATGCATGTACCTCATCAACTGACTAGACACAGGAGAGGTCCATGGTGATGAGCTGGGTGTCATTGGTGGTCTAGGTGTGATGCCTCGCTCCACACTGGGTGTCACTGGTGGTTCAGGTGTGATGCCTCGCCCTATGTTGGGTGTCACTGGTGGTCTAGGTGTGATGCCCTGCCCCTCAGTGGATGTCATTGGTGGTCTAGATGTGATACCCCGCCCCATGGGTCGGTCGTTGGGGGACGTGGGGGTGTTGTGGGGGGGTTGGGGTGCATTCCCCAAATGCATCACGCAGTCGTCTTGTGTTCGTGGGAGGTCGTATCACGGTCGTGGCTGATAAAAATTCGTTAAATTTCAAATCTGAAGACTCGTAGCTCCGTCACCTCATGGTCACCTCGTGATCATGTCGCATTCTTGAGGACGTCATGACAGGTCGTGCAGCAGTCCTGACGCGATCGTTTGGCAGTCATGAGGAGAGCAGATTCGGGACCAGTCGGGAGGCATGGGAGCCAACTAGGACACGACCTTGAGTCTCGCCGGGGTCGGCCCTTGAGTCACGTATGTGTGACAGAGGCTTAAGGGAGAGGTCCTGTGGAATCTCTAAACCCACAGTGAGTACGAAATTTCATTCAGGGCGGACCTATAGCGCTACACTGGAAACTCGCCTGACAGTATCTTGTGTGTTGTGTGGACGGCTCAATATGCTGGTGTGGGCGTGGGTGTGGCAGTGGGAGTAGAAAATGAATATAGTAGATGAGGCAGGATAGACACTGATACCATTCATTTAGCCGTTCCCACAACACAAGAAATCATCCGTATTTTAAGCGTTTGTTTACTTGGTTGTGTTATAGAGTTTACAGCGAAATTTTTTGTCTCTTTGCTGCGAGTGTTCTCTCTCTCTCTCTCTCTCTCTCTCTCTCTCTCCTGAAATAAAATATTTAATGACCATTGACGGAGGATGTGTGACTCGTGAAAAGTCACACATCCTCCGTCAATGGTGGTGGCACTTCAGTTGAGGGAGCGGGGATGACGGGACCGTGAACGAAGCGAGAGCGGACCGGACGTGTGAATGCACCAGAACCATGAGCGGAGAGAGTGGAGCGTGACTGGAGCGTGACTGTCCCTATAGTGTGAATAAGGCCTAAAGAGATTCAAGGCTTCAAAATGCTCATCGTACGGTTTGTTTTCCAATCTAAGTATCATCTTTGTCATCCCTTGCTGTACCCTTTCAAGCTTTTCCATATCGTTTTTATAATACGCTGATCAAAATTGAACGCAATACTCCAAGTGCGGGCAAACTAAGGAATTATACAAAGTAAGGACAATCTAATTCATTTGTTAATGCAAAAAATACAATTAAAATTGGTAACTGGAATGTGAGAACGCTAAATCATGACGGTAAAATCGATGAGTTAAAGAAGGTTTTTCAAAATTACGGACTTGATATTTGTGCTCTGACAGAAACTAGATTAACTGGAGTCGATAAGTTGGATTTGGAGGATGGTATACGTTTATTGATATCTGGCCGACAGGATGGAATGCATTATCAGGGAGTAGGATTGTTGCTGGGTTGTAAGGCAAATAAGGCTTTATGTGAGTGGGATCCTATAGATGAGCGATTGTTATACGCACGGTTTAAATCAAATCATGGCAACATCAGTCTGTTTGTGTGTTATGCACCTACTAATGATGCACTCGATGAAAGGAAAGACACATTTTATGAAAAGTTGCAAGAAGGAGTAGGAAAGGTACCTAGACATGATGCTTTGATCTGCGTTGGAGACTTTAATGCAGTAATGGGCTGTTCAAATG
This sequence comes from Coenobita brevimanus, assembly GCF_032717465.1. Taxonomy (NCBI): domain Eukaryota; kingdom Metazoa; phylum Arthropoda; class Malacostraca; order Decapoda; family Coenobitidae; genus Coenobita; species Coenobita brevimanus. The sequence continues at coordinate 3,022,267 of NC_137062.1, read as the reverse complement.
AGGGATTTGAGGCATGTATGGGTAAGATGGGAGTTGGTAGTAGGATGAGTGAAAACGGAGTGAGGTTTGGAAGCTTCTGTCTAGCAAATGACTTAGTCATCGGGGGCACACTCTTTCAGCATTGCAATATACACAAGACAACTTGGGTGTCGCCGTGTGGAAAATATAAAAATCAGATTGTTCACATCGCTATCAGTAGGAGGCATAGAAGTTCTCTACTAGATGTTCATGTTAAACGGGGAGCGGATATTGGTAGTGACCATCAACTCAGCATTGCAAAAATAAGGTTTAAACTTAAAAATCAGAAGAAGGAAAACTCTGGTGTTGGTAGATACGATATTGTTAAGCTTAGAAGGGAAGGAGAAGAAAAGGAGGAATTCAGATTAGAATGCAGAAATAGGTTTTTGGTGTTGGAAACGTTGGAAGAGGGGGAGAGAAGTGTAGATGAGATGTGGGAGGATGTGAACAAAGTTTTGCATGAGACTGCTGAATGTACGATTCGAAGGAGACATGGATTCAGGAGAAAGAAATGGATATCAGAAGAAAAGTGGGATATGATAAAAAAGAGAGGTGAGGCTAAATTGAGGAGTGAGATGCAATGCGTTGATGAACGAGAGATTGAATTAGCAAGAGCTGCGTACTGGAGTTTGAATTCAGAAGTAAGAAGGTTAGCTAGGAGAGATAAAAGAAGATGTGTGGATGAAAAGGATGCAGAGACTGAAATCTTAATAAACAAAAATGATGGACAGAGTCAAAGAATAGCATATGAATCGATTAGAGAACTGAGTGGTAATGCAGGTAAACGCAAGGAAATACCAGTTAGAGACAGGGAAGGAAATTTATTGACCAAAGATGGAGATATTAAAAATAGATGGAAAGAGCATTTTGAGACAGTTCTTAATAGATCAATACCACCAGAAGAGGATATACCGTCTGCTCAGGAAGATTTAAATATAGAAACAGGAGAGTTGAGGCTTGCAGAAGTGGAGAAAGCAGTAAAACAGTTAAAGAATAATAAGGCACCAGGGGAGGATGGTTTATTTCCGGAAATGTTTAAAGTGGAGGGGGATAGATTAAAAATGATCTTGACCAAGCTATTCAATAAGATATGGGTGACGGGGTTACTACCATCAGTTTGGAAGAATGGTGTAATTGTTAAAGTTCCGAAGAAGGGAGACCTGAGTGAATGAGGTAATTGGAGGGGAATCTCTTTGTCACCGATAACTTTGAAAGTTTTCAGTAGAGTGTTGTTAAATATGTTGGAGCCGGTGGTTGAGGGTATTCTGAGGGATGAACAGGCTGGTTTTAGAAAGGGACGTGGTTGCAATGATCAGATCTTTAGAGTTAGGCATTTGATGCAGCAAGTTAATGAAATGAGAGTACCGTTGTCTTTGTTTTGTTGATTTTGAAAAGGCTTTTGATAGTGTTTCGAGAGAGACTATGGGGAAGATCATGAGACATTATGGAATACCAGAGGAGTTTGTGAGGGTCATTATGAACATGCATGAGGACACATTTTGTAAAGTGATGGTTGATGGTTGTCTGAGTGATTCGTTTGAAGTCAAGTCCGGAGTAATTCAAGGTGGTGTTCTATCGCCTTTACTATTTATATTGGTCATTGATTACATTATGAAACGCGTTGGAACAGAAACCGGTGCAGGTATACTTTGGGGAGAGAACAGGAAACTTTTGGATTTAGATGATGCAGATGATATAGTTTTCATTTGTGATGGGCCAGAAGAGATGCAGAGAGTGTTGGACTGTTTGGTGAGTGAAGGTCGCAAGGTGGGTTTGGTTATTAATTGTGGAAAAACTGAAATAATCAATATGAATATGGAAAATGCGCAGGAATGTGTAATTGGAGGTATGGTTGTAAAGCAAGTTGATAGGTTTAAATATTTAGGTACTTATTTAGCCAAGGATGGTTCTTTGAACTTTGAGTTCGAGGAAAGGTTAAAGAAGGCTAATCAGGCAATGGGGATGCTTAAAAATATTTGGAATAATAACAATTTTTCTGTGCATACAAATATCAAACTTTATAAGGTAATGGTTAGGAGTATCTTAATTTATGGACACAAGTCTTGGTACAGCACAGTGACTATGGAAAATAAATTCTTGGTGTTTGAAAAAAAAAAAAAAAAACACTTAGAAGAATATTAGGAGTTAAGTGGTGGGAAAGGATACCAAATAGTAGAATTAGAGAAATAACGGGAGTGCAGCCGGTCGATGAATATGTTAGGTTCTCACGATGGAAGTGGCTAGGACATGTGTATAGGAGACAGGGAATAGTACGAGGTACACCAGGGTGGGTGGCACTTGGTAGGAGAGTGTCACGAATCAATTCGCGACATTTCCCTTTTGTGAGAAGCCACGAACTATTAGTGGAAAACTCACTGTGTATCGCTCAGTTAACCGTTTCTCTCTCCATTTCGGAGTATACTTTTCAAAACATTCGTCACTTTCAAAAGTGACCGATTTAATGCACGTCACTAAGTGCTCTACTGAGCGATACAATTATTTCTTTATCGTTCGCCTCTGCTTGCCTAAACCGTTAGCCACGCCTTCTTCCGGTGGCTTGTGCGTCCTGCCCATACAATGTATTTTGAATTCAGTCTAGTGTTTGTTGTGACGGAGAGAGGTCCTGTGCTCAAGAAGTGAGAGAGGTCAGCTAGCGCCCAAGCTCCACTAGTACAGTTAATCCAAACTCCCACCCCCCGGGTGATACAGCATTCATCGACTGGTATTTCCTTTTTGTATAATCCTAGTTTTAAGAGTTTAGTTAAGGTGTTTTTTCCTAGGCGTAAGTATTTAGCTTTTGTGTGAGTGAGTGAGTGCATCTCATTAATTTGATTTGAATTGTAATGTTAAATTTATTTTTTTGTAATCAATAAATTTAACAGTTCTTTTTCTTGAGCTTAATGTAAAGTAAAATCTTGTTTCATTTCTCCAAATTAAGCTTATTTTCCATATAGCTCCTAGCTTGCATAAACGTTTATTATTCATAACTGGTACTTAGACCAGTCTTGTTGTATTAACTTAAAATCCGTTGTGCCATAGGAGTTAAGCATCAGCAAGGACCTGATTATTATTATTAGTATTAGTTATTTATTGTCAGGGGTGAAGTAACTTTCTCCAGAGGCTAACAGTACAGTAATTCAGCAATTGTGAGTAATTAGTCTCTGCTGTGTACTGTTGAGAAAGTTTTTAAATTCTCGTTCTTAGAGAATCGTTGCACGATTTAGCATGACAATCATTGTCCCTGCTCTTTAATATTATTGAATATTAATATCAATCAAATAATATTTAAGCATTTATATCAAAATTACCCTGATATTATAAAAACCCCGTGACAATTGGCGACCTCATTCCAGGATATTAACTCCTAGCTCTAAAGCTATTCACGAGATAGTGCTCACTCATTCATATTTAGGTATTTATAATTAAAGTTTATAGGCACAAGTTTACTGGTGTTTACCGTTAATTTAGCAAGTGAGTTTTTGCTTTATTAATCAATAGAGTACTTAACTCTAGTTTATTCTTGGTAACGCCAGACGATTTTATTCGCTCCTGGGAAGTCGGCGTGCCCATTGTGTTTATTATTGAGTCTTCCCAGTCATTTACATTTTTGATTTATTCTTTGCCAGTTAACTAGATAAGACTGGTCACCACTAGCTTGTGTCTGTATTCTTTATTTGTATTATTAGCATTCGTTTGCGAAGCAGTCAGTGCTCAGTTTCGTTTGCTTAATAAATTAGCGCCATGGCAGCCAGTGCTTATGTACAGGAAGGCAAAGATATGGGTCTCACTGACCCAGAGAAAATACAGAGTTACGTTCTCTCACGGTTCAATTACGAGCAAGAACGTGAGAAAGACGCTCGTGAACGTGAGCGAGAACAGCGCGAATATGAGCGAGAACAGCGGGAATATGAGCGAGAACAGCGTGAACACGAACAAAAACAACGCGAGCTCGAGTTAGAAAAAGAGCGACAACAGCGCGAACACGAGCTAGTACAAGAGCGAGAACAGCGCGAATACGAGCGTGAACAACGCGAGAGAGAACGAGAGCACGAACGTGCCGAACGTGAGGCACGTGGAAAACACGAATATGAAATGATGAAGCTCAAGCGAGATTCCTTGGCTTCAGATACATCTGGTGCAGTTGGTCCAAGCTCCACGAGCGTTCTCCCTGCACATGTCCTGGCGACCCCACGCATCAAGCTTCCTTCATACAAGGAAAGCAAGCGAATTGAGCCGTGCATAGCTCGTTTTGAGGACATGGCAGACATGTATCAACTGGATGAGGCAGCTAAGCGGCTTCAGTTTCTTAGCCTATTTGAGGGCCCTGCCCTCGATATTCTCCACAGAATTCGTGGAGACAATCTCACATATGAGATGATGAAAGCTGCATTCATTAAGGCGTATGGTCTCACAGTAGACGACGCCAAAGTTCAGTTCATGCGAGCTCGTCTCCAAGACAAGGAGACAGCTGTTCAGTTCCTTGATCGTCTCACAGCTTACTTAAATGAGTGGATGGAGAAAGATGAAACTCCTTCCACGCGTGAAGGAATAATTGACCTTATGCTGCGTACACAGCTAGAGAGGTCGTGGCCTGCTGAGCTCATAGCACAGCTTAAGATCTGCCAGGTGAAAGATGCCAGCCAAATGGCAGAGAAGGCTGACGCATTCTTTACTGCATACGGGTATCAAACTCGTAAGCAAAACACCTGGAACAGAAAACCTGATAAATCTGGGAAATCATCTCAGACCGAACCCCAGCAACAAGGCCATTCTCAGAATAATGGCCAAGGTCTAAAACCGCAGCAGAAGGACCAGGGGCAAAACACTCAGAAACCTGAGTGGAAGAGGTACAACAAGTACCCTAACCAGCAGCAGTATCAGCCACGCAACCGACCATCGGGACAAACTTTTTCACCACCAGCTCAAAAGAGGCAGGAAGCGAATGCAGCCTTCATTCCTCAGCAGCAGCCTGGTGGTCACGTCCCTACCAGTGTGGGTACTTCCCCACAGTTCACTAGTCCCACAGTGACGGTGAACCCCCCTCCACAGATGGCCAATGTTCCATCTCCTTATAATTCTCAAGGCACAATGTTTGCCGCATCAATTCAGCAGCCTCATGAGTGGCTAGCTGCTTCCTCCATAGGCCCTCCCACAGGTGACAGTACCTTCCTTGTTCAGCCAGGGTTTGTGGGAGGCATTCCTGTGAAGGTCCTGAGAGACAATGGTTCCTCAGGCTGCTCTGTTAAGCAGAGTTTAGTTCGGCCTGAGCAGTATACAGGTCGACAGATCCATGCAAACCTTATTGATGGATCAGTGAGATTGTTCCCTGAGGCATGTATCCAGGTGGCATCTCCATTTTATACTGGTACGACACTTGCAGTTGTCATGCCAGAACCTTTATTTGACCTCATCATTGGAAATATTAATGGAGTCAAGGATAGTTGCTCCGATGACGCTACTCAGACTTCGGCTGCTGCGGTAACACGAGCCATGGCTGAGGCTCCAGATTGTGTCACCCCAGTGATCATTGAATCGCCGCAAGATCTGGTGTGTAGTCAACTTGTTGTACAAGAACAACATTCTGACCCGACACTTGCTGCCGTGCGGAACAAACAAAAGGGTCGAGTGATTAAGTATTCACGGGGAGGTCGAGCCAAGTTCCTTCGCAAACAAGGACGGCTCTACAGTGAGTCACGAACACCCGAGGGCGAGGTTCGACTGCAGTTTGTCGTTCCCGCCAAGTACCGCCAAGCAGTGTTACAATGGGGTCATTGTTCAGCCTCAGGAGGTCACATGGGCAAAAGGAAGACCCAGGGCCATATCCGAGCTGACTTTTTCTGGCCAGGGATGGTACGAGATATAGATAGTTTTGTGCGTTCCTGCAGTGTGTGCCAAAGTATCACCACAAATCAGGAACATGACCTTCCTGTGCCATTTGTAACCACACCTGTAATCTCTGAGTCAGTTGAGAGACAGGGTAGTGGTGAAGTGGGTGCAGACCTGATGTCTCGCTCATTGGCCCCACAGGACACAGTATGTCCAGGGCCTGTACATACATATTATGTACCATAGGTTAAGGGGGAAGTTCGAGAGAGAACTCCGCAGAGGCGACTTGAGGCTATGGAAGACCCAAGTTTGCACAAGGATTCTCAGCTTCCCGATACTAATATAAGTACTGTAGGTTAAGGGGGAAGTTCGAGAGAGAACTCCGCAGAGGCGACTTGAGGCTATGGAAGACCCAAGTTTGCACAAGGATTCTCAGCTTCCCGATACTAATATAAGTACTATAGGTTCAGGGGGAGTTCGAGAGAGAACTCCGCAGAGGCGACTCGAGGCTATGGAAGACTCGAGTTTGCACAAGGATTCTCAGCTCCCCGATACTAATATAAGTACTGTAGGTTAAGGGGGAAGTGAGAACTCCACAGAGGCGACTTGAGGCTATGGAAGACCCGAGTTTGCACAAGGATTCTCAGCTTCCCGATATTAATATAAGAACTGTAGGTTAAGGCACAGGTTGAGGACCCGTGTGCAGTTCGAGGCTAAGGAAGACCCGAGTTTGCACAAGGATTCTCAACTTGCCGACCATGATCGTGTGCTATAATTAATGGCGACCTCGAATGTACGTCGTAGCACTGACTGCTAGGCAGAGGGAGTAATTGTAACATAATAAAATTTTGTCTCATTGACACTTTTGATGCTCCACCTCAATTGGTTTTGCAGGTTCAGCAATGGCTGTAGCAGTTTTGCTGTGCGGACCAGCTGATTGTCTGCCGCACGCTGCCGCCTCTTCTCCTCTGCCTTCGTCGTCGCCATATTATTATTTATTGTCACACTACAACTGTCACACCTACACCGTGTATTACATACATCACACTACACAACAATTAGTTGTCAGTGTAAATGTAGCGACTTTTTGCTCAGTTTGACCTGAGTACAGGATTTTCACCGTCGTCACGGAGTTTTTCCCTGAAGCTTGCTTCTATTAACATAAATACGAGTTTTTTTTCGCTCACTGGCGACTGTGACTTTCTCCTGTAGCAGGATATCACACACACCACAGTGTGAATCTTGTGTGAATGACTTAGGATGTGTACATATATATATATATCCACAAATTTTTTCCCATAAGGAAAAAATTTAATTTTGTAGGGGCGTAATGTCACGAATCAATTCGCGACATTTCCCTTTTGTGAGAAGCCACGAACTATTAGTGGAAAACTCACTGTGTATCGCTCAGTTAACCGTTTCTCTCTCCATTTCGGAGTATACTTTTCAAAACATTCGTCACTTTCAAAAGTGACCGATTTAATGCACGTCACTAAGTGCTCTACTGAGCGATACAATTGTTTCTTTATCGTTCGCCTCTGCTTGCCTAAACCGTTAGCCACGCCTTCTTCCGGTGGCTTGTGCGTCCTGCCCATACAATGTATTTTGAATTCAGTCTAGTGTTTGTTGTGACGGAGAGAGGTCCTGTGCTCAAGAAGTGTGAGAGGTCAGCTAGCGCCCAAGCTCCACTAGTACAGTTAATCCAAACTCCCACCCCCCGGGTGATACAGCATTCATCGACTGGTATTTCCTTTTTGTATAATCCTAGTTTTAAGAGTTTAGTTAAGGTGTTTTTTCCTAGGCGTAAGTATTTAGCTTTTGTGCGAGTGAGTGAGTGCGTCTCATTGATTTGATTTGAATTGTAACATTAAATTTATTTTTTGTAGTCAATAAATTTAACAGTTCTTTTCCTTGAGCTTAATGTAAAGTAAAATCTTGTTTCATTTCTCCAAATTAAACTTATTTTCCATATAGCTCCTAGCTTGCATAAACGTTTATTATTCATAACTGGTACTTAGACCAGTCTTGTTGTATTAACTTAAAATCCGTTGTGCCATAGGAGTTAAGCATCAGCAAGGACCTGATTATTATTATTAGTATTAGTTATTTATTGTCAGGGGTGAAGTAACTTTCTCCAGAGGCTAACAGTACAGTAATTCAGCAATTGTGAGTAATTAGTCTCTGCTGTGTACTGTTGAGAAAGTTTTTAAATTCTCGTTCTTAGAGAATCGTTGCACGATTTAGCAAGACAATCATTGTCCCTGCTCTTTAATATTATTGAATATTAATATCAATCAAATAATATTTAAGCATTTATATCAAAATTACCCTGATATTATAAAAACCCCGTGACAGAGAGGTAGAGGAAGGCCAAAAGAGACGTGGGTGAGGACAATGAGACGGGAAGCTGGAGATGAGTGTTGGGGAGATCTTGAGGAGTTAGCACAAGATAGGATGTGGTGGTGTGAGTTCATCGAGGCCCCATGCATCCCCGAGGGTGCCACAGGAAATGATTGATTGATTGATTGAAGGACGATATTAGCGGATTTTTATTCAAATGCTGTACCAATAAACCCAATCAATTTATTGTTTTTTTTTTCACAGCTTCTGTACATTCTTTGTTTGGTTTCAAATTGTTTGTTATTATAACTCCTAAGTCTTCTTCATGGTTAACCCTATCAGGTTGGACATTATTCATACTATAACTACGGTAGCTCTAACGTTTTTACTATCAATGTTTACCAAGTTACATTTATTAATATTTAAATTCATATCGATTCATATGGATGTGAGACTATGGTGTGGCATGAAAATGAAAAGTCAAGAGTAAGAGCAGTGGCGATGGGACTGCTGAGGAATGTATGTGGAGTACAGAGGGTGGATAGGATACGAAATGTGATTCGTGAAAGATGCGGAGTGAGGAAGTCGGTGGACACCAGAATCGAAGAGAGCGTACTGAGATGGTATGGTCATGTGGAGGGAGTGGATAACGATAGAGTGGTGAAAAAAGTATATCTGAGCGAATTCGAAGGAGGGAGGAAGCGAAGTAGGCCAAGGAGAAGGTAGAGAGATATAGTGGATGAGTGTGTTAGGAAGAGAGGTTTGGAAGTCAGTGAGGCTAGGGAACGGACAGGAGATCAAGCTGGCTGGATGAATGTTGTGAGGAGAAGTGCATGATCAGGGATTTTGGCACCCCTTTTTAACATGGCAGCGTCTGGATTGACTCTGTCGGATACGTTTATGTGAAGCTACGGAACGTGGTGAATGTTTTTTGGCGTATCCGATAAAGCCAGGATTCCGGGGGCTTGAATGATGAGTGAATGGGTGCATGGCCCATAAGATTGGGCAAATTTGGGCTGTCTGGACATTGCTACTCCTCACCCTGCCCTAGGGTGGGAAAGGAGATCAGGATGATGATGATGATGATGAAGATGATGATAAATTTATTTGCCAGACCTGGGCCCAGTTAAACAGTTGATCAAGATCTCTCTAAATTGCCTGCCTTTTCAGTGAAAAATTGAGAGAGAGAGAGAGAGAGAGAGAGAGAGAGAGAGAGAGAGAGCGGCAACTGAGGCACTATCAATGAAATATGCAAACAAGACATTCCTTAGGCTTCTCTCTCTCTCTCTCTCTCTCTCTCTCTCTCTCTCTCTCTCTCTCTCTCTCTCTTTTCTGCTATTGAAGCATAATTAAAAAAAAAATGTTAAGGGATCCTACAACAATGGGCATGATATGTATTAATATTCAGTACAACGTGTGTGATTAACAACTTCATCCCAATGAAGTCTTTTTTTTCTTTCTTTCTTTTACCACCGAACGTTAGTAATAACTGTATCGCCATCTATGTAGGGATGGCCCAGATTCCAATGACGTCACGTAGGTAAGGCTCAGGGGCTCTACCATTAAAACACTTCAGAAGACCAGGTATATTTATACAGACTGCAGAAAATTGCTACTTAAGTGCAAAGCTATTCGCAAAGTACCACTCTCCTACATAGGAGTTGCGAACCCGGGTGGCAAAAATATTAATTTTGTTCTTCATTTTTCTTTCCCTCTTTTTTCATCATAGCCCAAAGCGAAAAGTCTTGTATAGGTACATCAGGCATGAAAACAATTCTCAAGAATCAGGGATGTTTCCTTCATATTTACAGCAACACGCAAGCAACAGTATTGTAGTTACAACTTAAGGCATATTAAAACTATCCCACTCAGTACTGGTGTCATTATATTAGAGGGTTTATTTTATAATGACATATCTGTGGGTTGGATGGATTAGATGTGAAAACTTGTAGCGAAATCTGTATCTTTATAATTATACCCTCACACCAAGGAACGAAACTTTTTTATATAAGCTACCAGTATGAATAAACTGAAAGAGAAAGTAGTAAAGTAAAATGAATAATCAACTATATAAATAATGCATGACACTATGTACGGGTACGCTGAGTTAACGGGGCGTGTGTGGACACAGATTGGAAATTGCACATTGCACACTGCACAGTGAGGATGTTCAGGAGTGGTGTGGCAGCCTTGCCTGAACTACTGCCGTCCCTATAGTGTAATGTAAATAGGGCCTAAAGCCCTATTCATACTACACTATAGGGACGGTCATGCTCTCTTCACGCTCCACTCTCGCTCCGCTCACGGTCCTGGTGCATTCACACGTCCGGTCCTCTCTCGCTTCACTCACGGTCCCGTCATCCCCTCTCCCTCAACAGTAGAAGTGCCGCCACCATTGACGGAGGATGTGTGACTTTTCACGAGCCGAGTTGGCAATGATCGCCATTGCACTGGATGAAGAAGAAGAGGAAAGAAGAAAACAGAGTTGGAAAAGAGAGTGTGAGTTCATCCAATCTTGCAAGATAGGAAAAGTGAAGGGGATTTCCATACACTGTTTCCTCATCTGATTGATGATGAAAGTAAATTTCACAGCTATTTTAGATTGAACATTGGAACATTTGAAAAAATACTATCAAAAATTGAGGATGACCTGAAAAAGGAAAACACATCATTCAGAGGGCTGAATCAAGACTGGAGCGGAGCGAGACCGTGGTGGGTGTTTACACGGTCGGATCGCTCCGCTCATGGTCCACTCTCACTCCAGTCAAAATATCTTTTGCATAAATCGTGAGCGGAGCGTTCCTTGACCATTACTGCCAGTGTGAATGCTTCCACTGAAATGCATTTAATGATCGTTAGTCAGTTATTTTATGCCCATTGCCTCTAGTATAATTCGAATGATCAACTGTGAAATATTTTCGACAGCCATGTTATCATGTCCTTTGAATATTTTGAATACTTGAATTAAATCTCGTAACCTCCGTTTAGTCAGTGTAAGGCCCAATTCATGCTATAGGTACGGTCGCGCTCCACTCTCGCTCTGCTCACGGTCCGGTCAAATATCATTAGATGCATTTCAGTGGAAGCATTCACACTGGCAGTAACGGTCAAGGAACGCTCCGCTCACGATCCATTCGAAAGATATTTTGACCGGAGCGAGAGTGGACCGTGAGCGAAGCGAACTGTCTGTGTGAACACCCGCCACAGTCTTACTCCTCTCCTGGGCTCCGCTCTTGATTCAGCCCTCGTACGGACGGGTACTGTTGCTGAGTCTCTTGAAAAGATAGATAGAGAGAGAGAGAGAGAGATTCCTGTTTTACAAGTACATCTAGAATCTAGATGCATAGTAGTCTTCCTTACACTCTTCCTTAGCGATATATTTTGAACATTACCCCTTAGCTTTCTCTTGTATGTAAATTATTTCGTTTTATTATGGGCATAGTTTACATAAATAAAAAACTAATCAATACAGAGGTGTCATATGCAAAATATATCGCTAAAGGCCCTGTCACACATACGCGACTCAAGGCCTGACCGCGGCGCAACTCAAGGTCATAACGGCTTTTGTCATCGGTCGTCCCTTGATTCTCCGACAAAGCCCGAACTCTGGAGGAAGGTCGTAAGCCTCTTGGACGACTCCTCGAGCCTCATGAATTTTTAATGCGTGCGTTAAAAAATCGTGGCTGCCTTACGACTTGCCAAAAGTTGGGTCACAGGTGCATCGTAGTCGGAAGTGTTGTATGTCAGTTGTAAAGCAGTCTTAGCTCAATTGGATGCGTCGTGATACGGTCGCTGCATGTCATGATGCTATCGCTGACAAAAAATCCGTTATGAATGCATGTACCTCATCAACTGACTAGACACAGGAGAGGTCCATGGTGATGAGCTGGGTGTCATTGGTGGTCTAGGTGTGATGCCTCGCTCCACACTGGGTGTCACTGGTGGTTCAGGTGTGATGCCTCGCCCTATGTTGGGTGTCACTGGTGGTCTAGGTGTGATGCCCTGCCCCTCAGTGGATGTCATTGGTGGTCTAGATGTGATACCCCGCCCCATGGGTCGGTCGTTGGGGGACGTGGGGGTGTTGTGGGGGGGTTGGGGTGCATTCCCCAAATGCATCACGCAGTCGTCTTGTGTTCGTGGGAGGTCGTATCACGGTCGTGGCTGATAAAAATTCGTTAAATTTCAAATCTGAAGACTCGTAGCTCCGTCACCTCGTGGTCACCTCGTGATCATGTCGCATTCTTGAGGACGTCATGACAGGTCGTGCAGCAGTCCTGACGCGATCGTTTGGCAGTCATGAGGAGAGCAGATTCGGGACCAGTCAGGAGGCATGGGAGCCAACTAGGACACGACCTTGAGTCTCGCCGGGGTCGGCCCTTGAGTCACGTATGTGTGACAGAGGCTTAAGGGAGAGGTCCTGTGGAATCTCTAAACCCACAGTGAGTACGAAATTTCATTCAGGGCGGACCTATAGCGCTACACTGGAAACTCGCCTGACAGTATCTTGTGTGTTGTGTGGACGGCTCAATATGCTGGTGTGGGCGTGGGTGTGGCAGTGGGAGTAGAAAATGAATATAGTAGGTGAGGCAGGATAGACACTGATACCATTCATTTAGCCGTTCCCACGACACAAGAAATCATCCGTATTTTAAGCGTTTGTTTACTTGGTTGTGTTATAGAGTTTACAGCGAAATTATTTGTCTCTTTGCTGCGAGTGTTCTCTCTCTCTCTCTCTCTCTCTCTCTCTCTCTCTCTCCTGAAATAAAATATTTAATGACCATTGACGGAGGATGTGTGACTCGTGAAAAGTCACACATCCTCCGTCAATGGTGGTGGCACTTCAGTTGAGGGAGCGGGGATGACGGGACCGTGAACGAAGCGAGAGCGGACCGGACGTGTGAATGCACCAGAACCATGAGCGGAGAGAGTGGAGCGTGACTGGAGCGTGACTGTCCCTATAGTGTGAATAGGGCCTAAAGAGATTCAAGGCTTCAAAATGCTCATCGTACGGTTTGTTTTCCAATCTAAGTATCATCTTTGTCATCCCTTGCTGTACCCTTTGAAGCTTTTCCATATCGTTTTTATAATACGCTGATCAAAATTGAACGCAATACTCCAAGTGCGGGCAAACTAAGGAATTATACAAAGTAAGGACAATCTAATTCATTTGTTAATGCAAAAAATACAATTAAAATTGGTAACTGGAATGTGAGAACGCTAAATCATGACGGTAAAATCGATGAGTTAAAGAAGGTTTTTCAAAATTACGGACTTGATATTTGTGCTCTGACAGAAACTAGATTAACTGGAGTCGATAAGTTGGATTTGGAGGATGGTATACGTTTATTGATATCTGGCCGACAGGATGGAATGCATTATCAGGGAGTAGGATTGTTGCTGGGTTGTAAGGCAAATAAGGCTTTATGTGAGTGGGATCCTATAGATGAGCGATTGTTATACGCACGGTTTAAATCAAATCATGGCAACATCAGTCTGTTTGTGTGTTATGCACCTACTAATGATGCACTCGATGAAAGGAAAGACACATTTTATGAAAAGTTGCAAGAAGGAGTAGGAAGGGTACCTAGACATGATGTTTTGATCTGCGTTGGAGACTTTAATGCAGTAATGGGCTGTTCAAATGAGGGATTTGAGGCATGTATGGGTAAGATGGGAGTTGGTAGTAGGATGAGTGAAAACGGAGTGAGGTTTGGAAGCTTCTGTCTAGCAAATGACTTAGTCATCGGGGGCACACTCTTTCAGCATTGCAATATACACAAGACAACTTGGGTGTCGCCGTGTGGAAAATATAAAAATCAGATTGATCACATCGCTATCAGTAGGAGGCATAGAAGTTCTCTACTAGACGTTCATGTTAAACGGGGAGCGGATATTGGTAGTGACCATCAACTCAGCATTGCAAAAATAAGGTTTAAACTTAAAAATCAGAAGAAGGAAAACTCTGGTGTTGGTAGATACGATATTGTTAAGCTTAGAAGGGAAGGAGAAGAAAAGGAGGAATTCAGATTAGAATGCAGAAATAGGTTTTTGGTGTTGGAAACGTTGGAAGAGGGGGAGAGAAGTGTAGATGAGATGTGGGAGGATGTGAACAAAGTTTTGCATGAGACTGCTGAATGTACGATTCGAAGGAGACATGGATTCAGGAGAAAGAAATGGATATCAGAAGAAAAGTGGGATATGATAAAAAAGAGAGGTGAGGCTAAATTGAGGAGCGAGATGCAATGCGTTGATGAACGAGAGATTGAATTAGCAAGAGCTGCGTACTGGAGTTTGAATTCAGAAGTAAGAAGGTTAGCTAGGAGAGATAAAAGAAGATGTGTGGATGAAAAGGATGCAGAGACTGAAATCTTAATAAACAAAAATGATGGACAGAGTCAAAGAATAGCATATGAATCGATTAGAGAACTGAGTGGTAATGCAGGTAAACGCAAGGAAATACCAGTTAGAGACAGGGAAGGAAATTTATTGACCAAAGATGGAGATATTAAAAATAGATGGAAAGAGCATTTTGAGACAGTTCTTAATAGATCAATACCACCAGAAGAGGATATACCGTCTGCTCAGGAAGATTTAAATATAGAAACAGGAGAGTTGAGGCTTGCAGAAGTGGAGAAAGCAGTAAAACAGTTAAAGAATAATAAGGCACCAGGGGAGGATGGTTTATTTCCGGAAATGTTTAAAGTGGAGGGGGATAGATTAAAAATGATCTTGACCAAGCTATTCAATAAGATATGGGTGACGGGGTTACTACCATCAGTTTGGAAGAATGGTGTAATTGTTAAAGTTCCGAAGAAGGGAGACCTGAGTGAATGAGGTAATTGGAGGGGAATCTCTTTGTCACCGATAGCTTTGAAAGTTTTCAGTAGAGTGTTGTTAAATAGGTTGGAGCCGGTGGTTGAGGGTATTCTGAGGGATGAACAGGCTGGTTTTAGAAAGGGACGTGGTTGCAATGATCAGATCTTTAGAGTTAGGCATTTGATGCAGCAAGTTAATGAAATGAGAGTACCGTTGTCTTTGTTTTGTTGATTTTGAAAAGGCTTTTGATAGTGTTTCGAGAGAGACTATGGGGAAGATCATGAGACATTATGGAATACCAGAGGAGTTTGTGAGGGTCATTATGAACATGCATGAGGACACATTTTGTAAAGTGATGGTTGATGGTTGTCTGAGTGATTCGTTTGAAGTCAAGTCCGGAGTAATTCAAGGTGGTGTTCTATCGCCTTTACTATTTATATTGGTCATTGATTACATTATGAAACGCGTTGGAACAGAAACCGGTGCAGGTATACTTTGGGGAGAGAACAGGAAACTTTTGGATTTAGATTATGCAGATGATATAGTTTTGATTTGTGATGGGCCAGAAGAGATGCAGAGAGTGTTGGACTGTTTGGTGAGTGAAGGTCGCAAGGTGGGTTTGGTTATTAATTGTGGAAAAACTGAAATAATCAATATGAATATGGAAAATGCGCAGGAATGTGTAATTGGAGGTATGGTTGTAAAGCAAGTTGATAGGTTTAAATATTTAGGTACTTATTTAGCCAAGGATGGTTCTTTGAACTTTGAGTTCGAGGAAAGGTTAAAGAAGGCTAATCAGGCAATGGGGATGCTTAAAAATATTTGGAATAATAACAATTTTTCTGTGCATACAAATATCAAACTTTATAAGGTAATGGTTAGGAGTATCTTAATTTATGGACACAAGTCTTGGTACAGCACAGTGACTATGGAAAATAAATTCTTGGTGTTTGAAAAAAAAAAAAAAAAAAAAAAAGCACTTAGAAGAATATTAGGAGTTAAGTGGTGGGAAAGGATACCAAATAGTAGAATTAGAGAAATAACGGGAGTGCAGCCGGTCGATGAATATGTTAGGTTCTCACGATGGAAGTGGCTAGGACATGTGTATAGGAGACAGGGAATAGTACGAGGTACACCAGGGTGGGTGGCACTTGGTAGGAGAGTGTCACGAATCAATTCGCGACATTTCCCTTTTGTGAGAAGCCACGAACTATTAGTGGAAAACTCACTGTGTATCGCTCAGTTAACCGTTTCTCTCTCCATTTCGGAGTATACTTTTCAAAACATTCGTCACTTTCAAAAGTGACCGATTTAATGCACGTCACTAAGTGCTCTACTGAGCGATACAATTATTTCTTTATCGTTCGCCTCTGCTTGCCTAAACCGTTAGCCACGCCTTCTTCCGGTGGCTTGTGCGTCCTGCCCATACAATGTATTTTGAATTCAGTCTAGTGTTTGTTGTGACGGAGAGAGGTCCTGTGCTCAAGAAGTGAGAGAGGTCAGCTAGCGCCCAAGCTCCACTAGTACAGTTAATCCAAACTCCCACCCCCCGGGTGATACAGCATTCATCGACTGGTATTTCCTTTTTGTATAATCCTAGTTTTAAGAGTTTAGTTAAGGTGTTTTTTCCTAGGCGTAAGTATTTAGCTTTTGTGTGAGTGAGTGAGTGCATCTCATTAATTTGATTTGAATTGTAATGTTAAATTTATTTTTTTGTAATCAATAAATTTAACAGTTCTTTTTCTTGAGCTTAATGTAAAGTAAAATCTTGTTTCATTTCTCCAAATTAAGCTTATTTTCCATATAGCTCCTAGCTTGCATAAACGTTTATTATTCATAACTGGTACTTAGACCAGTCTTGTTGTATTAACTTAAAATCCGTTGTGCCATAGGAGTTAAGCATCAGCAAGGACCTGATTATTATTATTAGTATTTGTTATTTATTGTCAGGGGTGAAGTAACTTTCTCCAGAGGCTAACAGTACAGTAATTCAGCAATTGTGAGTAATTAGTCTCTGCTGTGTACTGTTGAGAAAGTTTTTAAATTCTCGTTCTTAGAGAATCGTTGCACGATTTAGCAAGACAATCATTGTCCCTGCTCTTTAATATTATTGAATATTAATATCAATCAAATAATATTTAAGCATTTATATCAAAATTACCCTGATATTATAAAAACCCCGTGACAATTGGCGACCTCATTCCAGGATATTAACTCCTAGCTCTAAAGCTATTCACGAGATAGTGCTCACTCATTCATATTTAGGTATTTATAATTAAAGTTTATAGGCACAAGTTTACTGGTGTTTACCGTTAATTTAGCAAGTGAGTTTTTGCTTTATTAATCAATAGAGTACTTAACTCTAGTTTATTCTTGGTAACGCCAGACGATTTTATTCGCTCCTGGGAAGTCGGCGTACCCATTGTGTTTATTATTGAGTCTTCCCAGTCATTTACATTTTTGATTTATTCTTTGCCAGTTAACTAGATAAGACTGGTCACCACTAGCTTGTGTCTGTATTCTTTATTTGTATTATTAGCATTCGTTTGCGAAGCAGTCAGTGCTCAGTTTCGTTTGCTTAATAAATTAGCGCCATGGCAGCCAGTGCTTATGTACAGGAAGCCAAAGATATGGGTCTCACTGACCCAGAGAAAATACAGAGTTACGTTCTCTCACGGTTCAATTACGAGCAAGAACGTGAGAAAGACGCTCGTGAACGTGAGCGAGAACAGCGCGAATATGAGCGAGAACAGCGTGAACACGAACAAAAACAACGCGAGCTCGAGTTAGAAAAAGAGCGACAACAGCGCGAACACGAGCTAGTACAAGAGCGAGAACAGCGCGAATACGAGCGTGAACAACGCGAGAGAGAACGAGAGCACGAACGTGCCGAACGTGAGGCACGTGGAAAACACGAATATGAAATGATGAAGCTCAAGCGAGATTCCTTGGCTTCAGATACATCTGGTGCAGTTGGTCCAAGCTCCACGAGCGTTCTCCCTGCACATGTCCTGGCGACCCCACGCATCAAGCTTCCTTCATACAAGGAAAGCAAGTGAATCGAGCCGTGCATAGCTCGTTTTGAGGACATGGCAGACATGTATCAACTGGATGAGGCAGCTAAGCGGCTTCAGTTTCTTAGCCTATTTGAGGGCCCTGCCCTCGATATTCTCCACAGAATTCGTGGAGACAATCTCACATATGAGATGATGAAAGCTGCATTCATTAAGGCGTATGGTCTCACAGTAGACGACGCCAAAGTTCAGTTCATGCGAGCTCGTCTCCAAGACAAGGAGACAGCTGTTCAGTTCCTTGATCGTCTCACAGCTTACTTAAATGAGTGGATGGAGAAAGATGAAACTCCTTCCACGCGTGAGGGAATAATTGACCTTATGCTGCGTACACAGCTAGAGAGGTCGTGGCCTGCTGAGCTCATAGCACAGCTTAAGATCTGCCAGGTGAAAGATGCCAGCCAAATGGCAGAGAAGGCTGACGCATTCTTTACTGCATACGGGTATCAAACTCGTAAGCAAAACACCTGGAACAGAAAACCTGATAAATCTGGGAAATCATCTCAGACCGAACCCCAGCAACAAGGCCATTCTCAGAATAATGGCCAAGGTCTAAAACCGCAGCAGAAGGACCAGGGGCAAAACACTCAGAAACCTGAGTGGAAGAGGTACAACAAGTACCCTAACCAGCAGCAGTATCAGCCACGCAACCGACCATCGGGACAAACTTTTTCACCACCAGCTCAAAAGAGGCAGGAAGCGAATGCAGCCTTCATTCCTCAGCAGCAGCCTGGTGGTCACGTCCCTACCAGTGTGGGTACTTCCCCACAGTTCACTAGTCCCACAGTGACGGTGAACCCCCCTCCACAGATGGCCAATGTTCCATCTCCTTATAATTCTCAAGGCACAATGTTTGCCGCATCAATTCAGCAGCCTCATGAGTGGCTAGCTGCTTCCTCCATAGGCCCTCCCACAGGTGACAGTACCTTCCTTGTTCAGCCAGGGTTTGTGGGAGGCATTCCTGTGAAGGTCCTGAGAGACAATGGTTCCTCAGGCTGCTCTGTTAAGCAGAGTTTAGTTCGGCCTGAGCAGTATACAGGTCGACAGATCCATGCAAACCTTATTGATGGATCAGTGAGATTGTTCCCTGAGGCATGTATCCAGGTGGCATCTCCATTTTATACTGGTACGACACTTGCAGTTGTCATGCCAGAACCTTTATTTGACCTCATCATTGGAAATATTAATGGAGTCAAGGATAGTTGCTCCGATGACGCTACTCAGACTTCGGCTGCTGCGGTAACACGAGCCATGGCTGAGGCTCCAGATTGTGTCACCCCAGTGATCATTGAATCGCCGCACGATCTGGTGTGTAGTCAACTTGTTGTACAAGAACAACATTCTGACCCGACACTTGCTGCCGTGCGGAACAAACAAAAGGGTCGAGTGATTAAGTATTCACGGGGAGGTCGAGCCAAGTTCCTTCGCAAACAAGGACGGCTCTACCGTGAGTCACGAACACCCGAGGGCGAGGTTCGACTGCAGTTTGTCGTTCCCGCCAAGTACCGCCAAGCAGTGTTACAATGGGGTCATTGTTCAGCCTCAGGAGGTCACATGGGCAAAAGAAAGACCCAGGGCCGTATCCGAGCTGACTTTTTCTGGCCAGGGATGGTACGAGATATAGATAGTTTTGTGCGTTCCTGCAGTGTGTGCCAAAGTATCACCACAAATCAGGAACATGCCCTTCCTGTGCCATTTGTAACCACACCTGTAATCTCTGAGTCAGTTGAGAGACAGGATAGTGGTGAAGTGGGTGCAGACCTGATGTCTCGCTCATTGGCCCCACAGGACACAGTATGTCCAGGGCCTGTACATACATATTATGTACCATAGGTTAAGGGGGAAGTTCGAGAGAGAACTCCGCAGAGGCGACTTGAGGCTATGGAAGACCCAAGTTTGCACAAGGATTCTCAGCTTCCCGATACTAATATAAGTACTGTAGGTTAAGGGGGAAGTTCGAGAGAGAACTCCGCAGAGGCGACTTGAGGCTATGGAAGACCCAAGTTTGCACAAGGATTCTCAGCTTCCCGATACTAATATAAGTACTATAGGTTAAGGGGGAGTTCGAGAGAGAACTCCGCAGAGGCGACTCGAGGCTATGGAAGACTCGAGTTTGCACAAGGATTCTCAGCTCCGCGATACTAATATAAGTACTGTAGGTTAAGGGGGAAGTGAGAACTCCACAGAGGCGACTTGAGGCTATGGAAGACCCGAGTTTGCACAAGGATTCTCAGCTTCCCGATATTAATATAAGAACTGTAGGTTAAGGCACAGGTTGAGGACCCGTGTGCAGTTCGAGGCTAAGGAAGACCCGAGTTTGCACAAGGATTCTCAACTTGCCGACCATGATCGTGTGCTATAATTAATGGCGACCTCGAATGTACGTCGTAGCACTGACTGCTAGGCAGAGGGAGTAATTGTAACATAATAAAATTTTGTCTCATTGACACTTTTGATGCTCCACCTCAATTGGTTTTGCAGGTTCAGCAATGGCTGTAGCAGTTTTGCTGTGCGGACCAGCTGATTGTCTGCCGCACACTGCCGCCTCTTCTCCTCTGCCTTCGTCATCGCCATATTATTATTTATTGTCACACTACAACTGTCACACCTACACCGTGTATTACATACATCACACTACACAACAATTAGTTGTCAGTGTAAATGTAGCGACTTTTCGCTCAGTTTGACCTGAGTACAGGATTTTCACCGTCGTCACGGAGTTTTTCCCTGAAGCTTGCTTCTATTAACATAAATACGAGGTTTTTTCGCTCACTGGCGACTGTGACTTTCTCCTGTAGCAGGATAGCACACACACCACAGTGTGAATCTTGTGTGAATGACTTAGGATGTGTACATATATATATATATCCACAAATTTTTTCCCATAAGGAAAAAATTTAATTTTGTAGGGGCGTAATGTCACGAATCAATTCGCGACATTTCCCTTTTGTGAGAAGCCACGAACTATTAGTGGAAAACTCACTGTGTATCGCTCAGTTAACCGTTTCTCTCTCCATTTCGGAGTATACTTTTCAAAACATTCGTCACTTTCAAAAGTGACCGATTTAATGCACGTCACTAAGTGCTCTACTGAGCGATACAATTGTTTCTTTATCGTTCGCCTCTGCTTGCCTAAACCGTTAGCCACGCCTTCTTCCGGTGGCTTGTGCGTCCTGCCCATACAATGTATTTTGAATTCAGTCTAGTGTTTGTTGTGACGGAGAGAGGTCCTGTGCTCAAGAAGTGTGAGAGGTCAGCTAGCGCCCAAGCTCCACTAGTACAGTTAATCCAAACTCCCACCCCCCGGGTGATACAGCATTCATCGACTGGTATTTCCTTTTTGTATAATCCTAGTTTTAAGAGTTTAGTTAAGGTGTTTTTTCCTAGGCGTAAGTATTTAGCTTTTGTGTGAGTGAGTGAGTGCGTCTCATTAATTTGATTTGAATTGTAACGTTAAATTTATTTTTTGTAATCAATAAATTTAACAGTTCTTTTTCTTGAGCTTAATGTAAAGTAAAATCTTGTTTCATTTCTCCAAATTAAACTTATTTTCCATATAGCTCCTAGCTTGCATAAACGTTTATTATTCATAACTGGTACTTAGACCAGTCTTGTTGTATTAACTTAAAATCCGTTGTGCCATAGGAGTTAAGCATCAGCAAGGACCTGATTATTATTAGTAGTATTAGTTATTTATTGTCAGGGGTGAAGTAACTTTCTCCAGAGGCTAACAGTACAGTAATTCAGCAATTGTGAGTAATTAGTCTCTGCTGTGTACTGTTGAGAAAGTTTTTAAATTCTCGTTCTTAGAGAATCGTTGCACGATTTAGCAAGACAATCATTGTCCCTGCTCTTTAATATTATTGAATATTAATATCAATCAAATAATATTTAAGCATTTATATCAAAATTACCCTGATATTATAAAAACCCCGTGACAGAGAGGTAGAGGAAGGCCAAAAGAGACGTGGGTGAGGACAATGAGACGGGAAGCTGGAGATGAGTGTTGGGGAGATCTTGAGGAGTTAGCACAAGATAGGATGTGGTGGTGTGAGTTCATCGAGGCCCCATGCATCCCCGAGGGTGCCACAGGAAATGATTGATTGATTGATTGAAGGACGATATTAGCGGATTTTTATTCAAATGCTGTACCTATAAACCCAATCAATTTATTGTTTTTTTTTTTTTCACAGCTTCTGTACATTCTTTGTTTGGTTTCAAATTGTTTGTTATTATAACTCCTAAGTCTTCTTCATGGTTAACCCTATCAGGTTGGACATTATTCATACTATAACTACGGTAGCTCTAACGTTTTTACTATCAATGTTTACCAAGTTACATTTATTAATATTTAAATTCATATCGATTCATATGGATGTGAGACTATGGTGTGGCATGAAAATGAAAAGTCAAGAGTAAGAGCAGTGGCGATGGGACTGCTGAGGAATGTATGTGGAGTACAGAGGGTGGATAGGATACGAAATGTGATTCGTGAAAGATGCGGAGTGAGGAAGTCGGTGGACACCAGAATCGAAGAGAGCGTACTGAGATGGTATGGTCATGTGGAGGGAGTGGATAACGATAGAGTGGTGAAAAAAGTATATCTGAGCGAATTCGAAGGAGGGAGGAAGCGAAGTAGGCCAAGGAGAAGGTAGAGAGATATAGTGGATGAGTGTGTTAGGAAGAGAGGTTTGGAAGTCAGTGAGGCTAGGGAACGGACAGGAGATCAAGCTGGCTGGATGAATGTTGTGAGGAGAAGTGCATGATCAGGGATTTTGGCACCCCTTTTTAACATGGCAGCGTCTGGATTGACTCTGTCGGATACGTTTATGTGAAGCTACGGAACGTGGTGAATGTTTTTTGGCGTATCCGATAAAGCCAGGATTCCGGGGGCTTGAATGATGAGTGAATGGGTGCATGGCCCATAAGATTGGGCAAATTTGGGCTGTCTGGACATTGCTACTCCTCACCCTGCCCTAGGGTGGGAAAGGAGATCAGGATGATGATGATGATGAAGATGATGATAAATTTATTTGCCAGACCTGGGCCCAGTTAAACAGTTGATCAAGATCTCTCTAAATTGCCTGCCTTTTCAGTAAAAAATTGAGAGAGAGAGAGAGAGAGAGAGAGAGAGAGAGAGAGAGAGAGAGAGCGGCAACTGAGGCACTATCAATGAAATATGCAAACAAGACATTCCTTAGGCTTCTCTCTCTCTCTCTCTCTCTCTCTCTCTCTCTCTCTCTCTCTCTCTCTCTCTCTCTCTCTCTCTTTTCTGCTATTGAAGCATAATTAAAAAAAAAATGTTAAGGGATCCTACAACAATGGGCATGATATGTATTAATATTCAGTACAACGTGTGTGATTAACAACTTCATCCCAATGAAGTCTTTTTTTTCTTTCTTTCTTTTACCACCGAACGTTAGTAATAACTGTATCGCCATCTATGTAGGGATGGCCCAGATTCCAATGACGTCACGTAGGTAAGGCTCAGGGGCTCTACCATTAAAACACTTCAGAAGACCAGGTATATTTATACAGACTGCAGAAAATTGCTACTTAAGTGCAAAGCTATTCGCAAAGTACCACTCTCCTACATAGGAGTTGCGAACCCGGGTGGCAAAAATATTAATTTTGTTCTTCATTTTTCTTTCCCTCTTTTTTCATCATAGCCCAAAGCGAAAAGTCTTGTATAGGTACATCAGGCATGAAAACAATTCTCAAGAATCAGGGATGTTTCCTTCATATTTACAGCAACACGCAAGCAACAGTATTGTAGTTACAACTTAAGGCATATTAAAACTATCCCACTCAGTACTGGTGTCATTATATTAGAGGGTTTATTTTATAATGACATATCTGTGGGTTGGATGGATTAGATGTGAAAACTTGTAGCGAAATCTGTATCTTTATAATTATACCCTCACACCAAGGAACGAAACTTTTTTATATAAGCTACCAGTATGAATAAACTGAAAGAGAAAGTAGTAAAGTAAAATGAATAATCAACTATATAAATAATGCATGACACTATGTACGGGTACGCTGAGTTAACGGGGCGTGTGTGGACACAGATTGGAAATTGCACATTGCACACTGCACAGTGAGGATGTTCAGGAGTGGTGTGGCAGCCTTGCCTGAACTACTGCCGTCCCTATAGTGTAATGTAAATAGGGCCTAAAGCCCTATTCATACTACACTATAGGGACGGTCATGCTCTCTTCACGCTCCACTCTCGCTCCGCTCACGGTCCTGGTGCATTCACACGTCCGGTCCTCTCTCGCTTCACTCACGGTCCCGTCATCCCCTCTCCCTCAACAGTAGAAGTGCCGCCACCATTGACGGAGGATGTGTGACTTTTCACGAGCCGAGTTGGCAATGATCGCCATTGCACTGGATGAAGAAGAAGAGGAAAGAAGAAAACAGAGTTGGAAAAGAGAGTGTGAGTTCATCCAATCTTGCAAGATAGGAAAAGTGAAGGGGATTTCCATACACTGTTTCCTCATCTGATTGATGATGAAAGTAAATTTCACAGCTATTTTAGATTGAACATTGGAACATTTGAAAAAATACTATCAAAAATTGAGGATGACCTGAAAAAGGAAAACACATCATTCAGAGGGCTGAATCAAGACTGGAGCGGAGCGAGACCGTGGTGGGTGTTTACACGGTCGGATCGCTCCGCTCATGGTCCACTCTCACTCCAGTCAAAATATCTTTTGCATAAATCGTGAGCGGAGCGTTCCTTGACCATTACTGCCAGTGTGAATGCTTCCACTGAAATGCATTTAATGATCGTTAGTCAGTTATTTTATGCCCATTGCCTCTAGTATAATTCGAATGATCAACTGTGAAATATTTTCGACAGCCATGTTATCATGTCCTTTGAATATTTTGAATACTTGAATTAAATCTCGTAACCTCCGTTTAGTCAGTGTAAGGCCCAATTCATGCTATAGGTAAAGTCGCGCTCCACTCTCGCTCTGCTCACGGTCCGGTCAAATATCATTAGATGCATTTCAGTGGAAGCATTCACACTGGCAGTAACGGTCAAGGAACGCTCCGCTCACGATCCATTCGAAAGATATTTTGACCGGAGCGAGAGTGGACCGTGAGCGAAGCGAACTGTCTGTGTGAACACCCGCCACAGTCTTACTCCTCTCCTGGGCTCCGCTCTTGATTCAGCCCTCGTACGGACGGGTACTGTTGCTGAGTCTCTTGAAAAGATAGATAGAGAGAGAGAGAGAGAGATTCCTGTTTTACAAGTACATCTAGAATCTAGATGCATAGTAGTCTTCCTTACACTCTTCCTTAGCGATATATTTTGAACATTACCCCTTAGCTTTCTCTTGTATGTAAATTATTTCGTTTTATTATGGGCACAGTTTACATAAATAAAAAACTAATCAATACAGAGGTGTCATATGCAAAATATATCGCTAAAGGCCCTGTCACACATACGCGACTCAAGGCCTGACCGCGGCGCAACTCAAGGTCATAACGGCTTTTGTCATCGGTCGTCCCTTGATTCTCCGACAAAGCCCGAACTCTGGAGGAAGGTCGTAAGCCTCTTGGACGACTCCTCGAGCCTCATGAATTTTTAATGCGTGCGTTAAAAAATCGTGGCTGCCTTACGACTTGCCAAAAGTTGGGTCACAGGTGCATTGTAGTCGGAAGTGTTGTATGTCAGTTGTAAAGCAGTCTTAGCTCAATTGGATGCGTCGTGATACGGTCGCTGCATGTCATGATGCTATCGCTGACAAAAAATCCGTTATGAATGCATGTACCTCATCAACTGACTAGACACAGGAGAGGTCCATGGTGATGAGCTGGGTGTCATTGGTGGTCTAGGTGTGATGCCTCGCTCCACACTGGGTGTCACTGGTGGTTCAGGTGTGATGCCTCGCCCTATGTTGGGTGTCACTGGTGGTCTAGGTGTGATGCCCTGCCCCTCAGTGGATGTCATTGGTGGTCTAGATGTGATACCCCGCCCCATGGGTCGGTCGTTGGGGGACGTGGGGGTATTGTGGGGGTTGGGGTGCATTCCCCAAATGCATCACGCAGTCGTCTTGTGTTCGTGGGAGGTCGTATCACGGTCGTGGCTGATAAAAATTCGTTAAATTTCAAATCTGAAGACTCGTAGCTCCGTCACCTCGTGGTCACCTCGTGATCATGTCGCATTCTTGAGGACGTCATGACAGGTCGTGCAGCAGTCCTGACGCGATCGTTTGGCAGTCATGAGGAGAGCAGATTCGGGACCAGTCAGGAGGCATGGGAGCCAACTAGGACACGACCTTGAGTCTCGCCGGGGTCGGCCCTTGAGTCACGTATGTGTGACAGAGGCTTAAGGGAGAGGTCCTGTGGAATCTCTAAACCCACAGTGAGTACGAAATTTCATTCAGGGCGGACCTATAGCGCTACACTGGAAACTCGCCTGACAGTATCTTGTGTGTTGTGTGGACGGCTCAATATGCTGGTGTGGGCGTGGGTGTGGCAGTGGGAGTAGAAAATGAATATAGTAGATGAGGCAGGATAGACACTGATACCATTCATTTAGCCGTTCCCACGACACAAGAAATCATCCGTATTTTAAGCGTTTGTTTACTTGGTTGTGTTATAGAGTTTACAGCGAAATTATTTGTCTCTTTGCTGCGAGTATTCTCTCTCTCTCTCTCTCTCTCTCTCTCTCTCCTGAAATAAAATATTTAATGACCATTGACGGAGGATGTGTGACTCGTGAAAAGTCACACATCCTCCGTCAATGGTGGTGGCACTTCAGTTGAGGGAGCGGGGATGACGGGACCGTGAACGAAGCGAGAGCGGACCGGACGTGTGAATGCACCAGAACCATGAGCGGAGAGAGTGGAGCGTGACTGGAGCGTGACTGTCCCTATAGTGTGAATAGGGCCTAAAGAGATTCAAGGCTTCAAAATGCTCATCGTACGGTTTGTTTTCCAATCTAAGTATCATCTTTGTCATCCCTTGCTGTACCCTTTGAAGCTTTTCCATATCGTTTTTATAATACGCTGATCAAAATTGAACGCAATACTCCAAGTGCGGGCAAACTAAGGAATTATACAAAGTAAGGACAATCTAATTCATTTGTTAATGCAAAAAATACAATTAAAATTGGTAACTGGAATGTGAGAACGCTAAATCATGACGGTAAAATCGATGAGTTAAAGAAGGTTTTTCAAAATTACGGACTTGATATTTGTGCTCTGACAGAAACTAGATTAACTGGAGTCGATAAGTTGGATTTGGAGGATGGTATACGTTTATTGATATCTGGCCGACAGGATGGAATGCATTATCAGGGAGTAGGATTGTTGCTGGGTTGTAAGGCAAATAAGGCTTTATGTGAGTGGGATCCTATAGATGAGAAGCGATTGTTATACGCACGGTTTAAATCAAATCATGGCAACATCAGTCTGTTTGTGTGTTATGCACCTACTAATGATGCACTCGATGAAAGGAAAGACACATTTTATGAAAAGTTGCAAGAAGGAGTAGGAAGGGTACCTAGACATGATGTTTTGATCTGCGTTGGAGACTTTAATGCAGTAATGGGCTGTTCAAATGAGGGATTTGAGGCATGTATGGGTAAGATGGGAGTTGGTAGTAGGATGAGTGAAAACGGAGTGAGGTTTGGAAGCTTCTGTCTAGCAAATGACTTAGTCATCGGGGGCACACTCTTTCAGCATTGCAATATACACAAGACAACTTGGGTGTCGCCGTGTGGAAAATATAAAAATCAGATTGATCACATCGCTATCAGTAGGAGGCATAGAAGTTCTCTACTAGACGTTCATGTTAAACGGGGAGCGGATATTGGTAGTGACCATCAACTCAGCATTGCAAAAATAAGGTTTAAACTTAAAAATCAGAAGAAGGAAAACTCTGGTGTTGGTAGATACGATATTGTTAAGCTTAGAAGGGAAGGAGAAGAAAAGGAGGAATTCAGATTAGAATGCAGAAATAGGTTTTTGGTGTTGGAAACGTTGGAAGAGGGGGAGAGAAGTGTAGATGAGATGTGGGAGGATGTGAACAAAGTTTTGCATGAGACTGCTGAATGTACGATTCGAAGGAGACATGGATTCAGGAGAAAGAAATGGATATCAGAAGAAAAGTGGGATATGATAAAAAAGAGAGGTGAGGCTAAATTGAGGAGCGAGATGCAATGCGTTGATGAACGAGAGATTGAATTAGCAAGAGCTGCGTACTGGAGTTTGAATTCAGAAGTAAGAAGGTTAGCTAGGAGAGATAAAAGAAGATGTGTGGATGAAAAGGATGCAGAGACTGAAATCTTAATAAACAAAAATGATGGACAGAGTCAAAGAATAGCATATGAATCGATTAGAGAACTGAGTGGTAATGCAGGTAAACGCAAGGAAATACCAGTTAGAGACAGGGAAGGAAATTTATTGACCAAAGATGGAGATATTAAAAATAGATGGAAAGAGCATTTTGAGACAGTTCTTAATAGATCAATACCACCAGAAGAGGATATACCGTCTGCTCAGGAAGATTTAAATATAGAAACAGGAGAGTTGAGGCTTGCAGAAGTGGAGAAAGCAGTAAAACAGTTAAAGAATAATAAGGCACCAGGGGAGGATGGTTTATTTCCGGAAATGTTTAAAGTGGAGGGGGATAGATTAAAAATGATCTTGACCAAGCTATTCAATAAGATATGGGTGACGGGGTTACTACCATCAGTTTGGAAGAATGGTGTAATTGTTAAAGTTCCGAAGAAGGGAGACCTGAGTGAATGAGGTAATTGGAGGAATCTCTTTGTCACCGATAGCTTTGAAAGTTTTCAGTAGAGTGTTGTTAAATAGGTTGGAGCCGGTGGTTGAGGGTATTCTGAGGGATGAACAGGCTGGTTTTAGAAAGGGACGTGGTTGCAATGATCAGATCTTTAGAGTTAGGCATTTGATGCAGCAAGTTAATGAAATGAGAGTACCGTTGTCTTTGTTTTGTTGATTTTGAAAAGGCTTTTGATAGTGTTTCGAGAGAGACTATGGGGAAGATCATGAGACATTATGGAATACCAGAGGAGTTTGTGAGGGTCATTATGAACATGCATGAGGACACATTTTGTAAAGTGATGGTTGATGGTTGTCTGAGTGATTCGTTTGAAGTCAAGTCCGGAGTAATTCAAGGTGGTGTTCTATCGCCTTTACTATTTATATTGGTCATTGATTACATTATGAAACGCGTTGGAACAGAAACCGGTGCAGGTATACTTTGGGGAGAGAACAGGAAACTTTTGGATTTAGATTATGCAGATGATATAGTTTTGATTTGTGATGGGCCAGAAGAGATGCAGAGAGTGTTGGACTGTTTGGTGAGTGAAGGTCGCAAGGTGGGTTTGGTTATTAATTGTGGAAAAACTGAAATAATCAATATGAATATGGAAAATGCGCAGGAATGTGTAATTGGAGGTATGGTTGTAAAGCAAGTTGATAGGTTTAAATATTTAGGTACTTATTTAGCCAAGGATGGTTCTTTGAACTTTGAGTTCGAGGAAAGGTTAAAGAAGGCTAATCAGGCAATGGGGATGCTTAAAAATATTTGGAATAATAACAATTTTTCTGTGCATACAAATATCAAACTTTATAAGGTAATGGTTAGGAGTATCTTAATTTATGGACACAAGTCTTGGTACAGCACAGTGACTATGGAAAATAAATTCTTGGTGTTTGAAAAAAAAAAAAAAAAAAGCACTTAGAAGAATATTAGGAGTTAAGTGGTGGGAAAGGATACCAAATAGTAGAATTAGAGAAATAACGGGAGTGCAGCCGGTCGATGAATATGTTAGGTTCTCACGATGGAAGTGGCTAGGACATGTGTATAGGAGACAGGGAATAGTACGAGGTACACCAGGGTGGGTGGCACTTGGTAGGAGAGTGTCACGAATCAATTCGCGACATTTCCCTTTTGTGAGAAGCCACGAACTATTAGTGGAAAACTCACTGTGTATCGCTCAGTTAACCGTTTCTCTCTCCATTTCGGAGTATACTTTTCAAAACATTCGTCACTTTCAAAAGTGACCGATTTAATGCACGTCACTAAGTGCTCTACTGAGCGATACAATTATTTCTTTATCGTTCGCCTCTGCTTGCCTAAACCGTTAGCCACGCCTTCTTCTGGTGGCTTGTGCGTCCTGCCCATACAATGTATTTTGAATTCAGTCTAGTGTTTGTTGTGACGGAGAGAGGTCCTGTGCTCAAGAAGTGAGAGAGGTCAGCTAGCGCCCAAGCTCCACTAGTACAGTTAATCCAAACTCCCACCCCCCGGGTGATACAGCATTCATCGACTGGTATTTCCTTTTTGTATAATCCTAGTTTTAAGAGTTTAGTTAAGGTGTTTTTTCCTAGGCGTAAGTATTTAGCTTTTGTGTGAGTGAGTGAGTGCATCTCATTAATTTGATTTGAATTGTAATGTTAAATTTATTTTTTTGTAATCAATAAATTTAACAGTTCTTTTTCTTGAGCTTAATGTAAAGTAAAATCTTGTTTCATTTCTCCAAATTAAGCTTATTTTCCATATAGCTCCTAGCTTGCATAAACGTTTATTATTCATAACTGGTACTTAGACCAGTCTTGTTGTATTAACTTAAAATCCGTTGTGCCATAGGAGTTAAGCATCAACAAGGACCTGATTATTATTATTAGTATTTGTTATTTATTGTCAGGGGTGAAGTAACTTTCTCCAGAGGCTAACAGTACAGTAATTCAGCAATTGTGAGTAATTAGTCTCTGCTGTGTACTGTTGAGAAAGTTTTTAAATTCTCGTTCTTAGAGAATCGTTGCACGATTTAGCAAGACAATCATTGTCCCTGCTCTTTAATATTATTGAATATTAATATCAATCAAATAATATTTAAGCATTTATATCAAAATTACCCTGATATTATAAAAACCCCGTGACAATTGGCGACCTCATTCCAGGATATTAACTCCTAGCTCTAAAGCTATTCACGAGATAGTGCTCACTCATTCATATTTAGGTATTTATAATTAAAGTTTATAGGCACAAGTTTACTGGTGTTTACCGTTAATTTAGCAAGTGAGTTTTTGCTTTATTAATCAATAGAGTACTTAACTCTAGTTTATTCTTGGTAACGCCAGACGATTTTATTCGCTCCTGGGAAGTCGGCGTACCCATTGTGTTTATTATTGAGTCTTCCCAGTCATTTACATTTTTGATTTATTCTTTGCCAGTTAACTAGATAAGACTGGTCACCACTAGCTTGTGTCTGTATTCTTTATTTGTATTATTAGCATTCGTTTGCGAAGCAGTCAGTGCTCAGTTTCGTTTGCTTAATAAATTAGCGCCATGGCAGCCAGTGCTTATGTACAGGAAGCCAAAGATATGGGTCTCACTGACCCAGAGAAAATACAGAGTTACGTTCTCTCACGGTTCAATTACGAGCAAGAACGTGAGAAAGACGCTCGTGAACGTGAGCGAGAACAGCGCGAATATGAGCGAGAACAGCGTGAACACGAACAAAAACAACGCGAGCTCGAGTTAGAAAAAGAGCGACAACAGCGCGAACACGAGCTAGTACAAGAGCGAGAACAGCGCGAATACGAGCGTGAACAACGCGAGAGAGAACGAGAGCACGAACGTGCCGAACGTGAGGCACGTGGAAAACACGAATATGAAATGATGAAGCTCAAGCGAGATTCCTTGGCTTCAGATACATCTGGTGCAGTTGGTCCAAGCTCCACGAGCGTTCTCCCTGCACATGTCCTGGCGACCCCACGCATCAAGCTTCCTTCATACAAGGAAAGCAAGTGAATCGAGCCGTGCATAGCTCGTTTTGAGGACATGGCAGACATGTATCAACTGGATGAGGCAGCTAAGCGGCTTCAGTTTCTTAGCCTATTTGAGGGCCCTGCCCTCGATATTCTCCACAGAATTCGTGGAGACAATCTCACATATGAGATGATGAAAGCTGCATTCATTAAGGCGTATGGTCTCACAGTAGACGACGCCAAAGTTCAGTTCATGCGAGCTCGTCTCCAAGACAAGGAGACAGCTGTTCAGTTCCTTGATCGTCTCACAGCTTACTTAAATGAGTGGATGGAGAAAGATGAAACTCCTTCCACGCGTGAGGGAATAATTGACCTTATGCTGCGTACACAGCTAGAGAGGTCGTGGCCTGCTGAGCTCATAGCACAGCTTAAGATCTGCCAGGTGAAAGATGCCAGCCAAATGGCATAAAAGGCTGACGCATTCTTTACTGCATACGGGTATCAAACTCGTAAGCAAAACACCTGGAACAGAAAACCTGATAAATCTGGGAAATCATCTCAGACCGAACCCCAGCAACAAGGCCATTCTCAGAATAATGGCCAAGGTCTAAAACCGCAGCAGAAGGACCAGGGGCAAAACACTCAGAAACCTGAGGGGAAGAGGTACAACAAGTACCCTAACCAGCAGCAGTATCAGCCACGCAACCGACCATCGGGACAAACTTTTTCATCACCAGCTGAAAAGAGGCAGGAAGCGAATGCAGCCTTCATTCCTCAGCAGCAGCCTGGTGGTCACGTCCCTACCAGTGTGGGTACTTCCCCACAGTTCACTAGTCCCACAGTGACGGTGAACCCCCCTCCACAGATGGCCAATGTTCCATCTCCTTATAATTCTCAAGGCACAATGTTTGCCGCATCAATTCAGCAGCCTCATGAGTGGCTAGCTGCTTCCTCCATAGGCCCTCCCACAGGTGACAGTACCTTCCTTGTTCAGCCAGGGTTTGTGGGAGGCATTCCTGTGAAGGTCCTGAGAGACAATGGTTCCTCAGGCTGCTCTGTTAAGCAGAGTTTAGTTCGGCCTGAGCAGTATACAGGTCGACAGATCCATGCAAACCTTATTGATGGATCAGTGAGATTGTTCCCTGAGGCATGTATCCAGGTGGCATCTCCATTTTATACTGGTACGACACTTGCAGTTGTCATGCCAGAACCTTTATTTGACCTCATCATTGGAAATATTAATGGAGTCAAGGATAGTTGCTCCGATGACGCTACTCAGACTTCGGCTGCTGCGGTAACACGAGCCATGGCTGAGGCTCCAGATTGTGTCACCCCAGTGATCATTGAATCGCCGCAAGATCTGGTGTGTAGTCAACTTGTTGTACAAGAACAACATTCTGACCCGACACTTGCTGCCGTGCGGAACAAACAAAAGGGTCGAGTGATTAAGTATTCACGGGGAGGTCGAGCCAAGTTCCTTCGCAAACAAGGACGGCTCTACCGTGAGTCACGAACACCCGAGGGCGAGGTTCGACTGCAGTTTGTCGTTCCCGCCAAGTACCGCCAAGCAGTGTTACAATGGGGTCATTGTTCAGCCTCAGGAGGTCACATGGGCAAAAGAAAGACCCAGGGCCGTATCCGAGCTGACTTTTTCTGGCCAGGGATGGTACGAGATATAGATAGTTTTGTGCGTTCCTGCAGTGTGTGCCAAAGTATCACCACAAATCAGGAACATGCCCTTCCTGTGCCATTTGTAACCACACCTGTAATCTCTGAGTCAGTTGAGAGACAGGATAGTGGTGAAGTGGGTGCAGACCTGATGTCTCGCTCATTGGCCCCACAGGACACAGTATGTCCAGGGCCTGTACATACATATTATGTACCATAGGTTAAGGGGAAGTTCGAGAGAGAACTCCGCAGAGGCGACTTGAGGCTATGGAAGACCCAAGTTTGCACAAGGATTCTCAGCTTCCCGATACTAATATAAGTACTGTAGGTTAAGGGGGAAGTTCGAGAGAGAACTCCGCAGAGGCGACTTGAGGCTATGGAAGACCCAAGTTTGCACAAGGATTCTCAGCTTCCCGATACTAATATAAGTACTATAGGTTAAGGGGGAGTTCGAGAGAGAACTCCGCAGAGGCGACTTCGAGGCTATGGAAGACTCGAGTTTGCACAAGGATTCTCAGCTCCGCGATACTAATATAAGTACTGTAGGTTAAGGGGGAAGTGAGAACTCCACAGAGGCGACTTGAGGCTATGGAAGACCCGAGTTTGCACAAGGATTCTCAGCTTCCCGATATTAATATAAGAACTGTAGGTTAAGGCACAGGTTGAGGACCCGTGTGCAGTTCGAGGCTAAGGAAGACCCGAGTTTGCACAAGGATTCTCAACTTGCCGACCATGATCGTGTGCTATAATTAATGGCGACCTCGAATGTACGTCGTAGCACTGACTGCTAGGCAGAGGGAGTAATTGTAACATAATAAAATTTTGTCTCATTGACACTTTTGATGCTCCACCTCAATTGGTTTTGCAGGTTCAGCAATGGCTGTAGCAGTTTTGCTGTGCGGACCAGCTGATTGTCTGCCGCACACTGCCGCCTCTTCTCTTCTGCCTTCGTCGTCGCCATATTATTATTTATTGTCACACTACAACTGTCACACCTACACCGTGTATTACATACATCACACTACACAACAATTAGTTGTCAGTGTAAATGTAGCGACTTTTCGCTCAGTTTGACCTGAGTACAGGATTTTCACCGTCGTCACGGAGTTTTTCCCTGAAGCTTGCTTCTATTAACATAAATACGAGGTTTTTTCGCTCACTGGCGACTGTGACTTTCTCCTGTAGCAGGATAGCACACACACCACAGTGTGAATCTTGTGTGAATGACTTAGGATGTGTACATATATATATATATCCACAAATTTTTTCCCATAAGGAAAAAATTTAATTTTGTAGGGGCGTAATGTCACGAATCAATTCGCGACATTTCCCTTTTATGAGAAGCCACGAACTATTAGTGGAAAACTCACTGTGTATCGCTCAGTTAACCGTTTCTCTCTCCATTTCGGAGTATACTTTTCAAAACATTCGTCACTTTCAAAAGTGACCGATTTAATGCACGTCACTAAGTGCTCTACTGAGCGATACAATTGTTTCTTTATCGTTCGCCTCTGCTTGCCTAAACCGTTAGCCACGCCTTCTTCCGGTGGCTTGTGCGTCCTGCCCATACAATGTATTTTGAATTCAGTCTAGTGTTTGTTGTGACGGAGAGAGGTCCTGTGCTCAAGAAGTGTGAGAGGTCAGCTAGCGCCCAAGCTCCACTAGTACAGTTAATCCAAACTCCCACCCCCCGGGTGATACAGCATTCATCGACTGGTATTTCCTTTTTGTATAATCCTAGTTTTAAGAGCTTAGTTAAGGTGTTTTTTCCTAGGCGTAAGTATTTAGCTTTTGTGTGAGTGAGTGAGTGCGTCTCATTAATTTGATTTGAATTGTAACGTTAAATTTATTTTTTTGTAATCAATAAATTTAACAGTTCTTTTTCTTGAGCTTAATGTAAAGTAAAATCTTGTTTCATTTCTCCAAATTAAACTTATTTTCCATATAGCTCCTAGCTTGCATAAACGTTTATTATTCATAACTGGTACTTAGACCAGTCTTGTTGTATTAACTTAAAATCCGTTGTGCCATAGGAGTTAAGCATCAGCAAGGACCTGATTATTATTATTAGTATTAGTTATTTATTGTCAGGGGTGAAGTAACTTTCTCCAGAGGCTAACAGTACAGTAATTCAGCAATTGTGAGTAATTAGTCTCTGCTGTGTACTGTTGAGAAAGTTTTTAAATTCTCGTTCTTAGAGAATCGTTGCACGATTTAGCAAGACAATCATTGTCCCTGCTCTTTAATATTATTGAATATTAATATCAATCAAATAATATTTAAGCATTTATATCAAAATTACCCTGATATTATAAAAACCCCGTGACAGAGAGGTAGAGGAAGGCCAAAAGAGACGTGGGTGAGGACAATGAGACGGGAAGCTGGAGATGAGTGTTGGGGAGATCTTGAGGAGTTAGCACAAGATAGGATGTGGTGGTGTGAGTTCATCGAGGCCCCATGCATCCCCGAGGGTGCCACAGGAAATGATTGATTGATTGATTGAAGGACGATATTAGCGGATTTTTATTCAAATGCTGTACCTATAAACCCAATCAATTTATTGTTTTTTTTTCACAGCTTCTGTACATTCTTTGTTTGGTTTCAAATTGTTTGTTATTATAACTCCTAAGTCTTCTTCATGGTTAACCCTATCAGGTTGGACATTATTCATACTATAACTACGGTAGCTCTAACGTTTTTACTATCAATGTTTACCAAGTTACATTTATTAATATTTAAATTCATATCGATTCATATGGATGTGAGACTATGGTGTGGCATGAAAATGAAAAGTCAAGAGTAAGAGCAGTGGCGATGGGACTGCTGAGGAATGTATGTGGAGTACAGAGGGTGGATAGGATACGAAATGTGATTCGTGAAAGATGCGGAGTGAGGAAGTCGGTGGACACCAGAATCGAAGAGAGCGTACTGAGATGGTATGGTCATGTGGAGGGAGTGGATAACGATAGAGTGGTGAAAAAAGTATATCTGAGCGAATTCGAAGGAGGGAGGAAGTGAAGTAGGCCAAGGAGAAGGTAGAGAGATATAGTGGATGAGTGTGTTAGGAAGAGAGGTTTGGAAGTCAGTGAGGCTAGGGAACGGACAGGAGATCAAGCTGGCTGGATGAATGTTGTGAGGAGAAGTGCATGATCAGGGATTTTGGCACCCCTTTTTAACATGGCAGCGTCTGGATTGACTCTGTCGGATACGTTTATGTGAAGCTACGGAACGTGGTGAATGTTTTTTGGCGTATCCGATAAAGCCAGGATTCCGGGGGCTTGAATGATGAGTGAATGGGTGCATGGCCCATAAGATTGGGCAAATTTGGGCTGTCTGGACATTGCTACTCCTCACCCTGCCCTAGGGTGGGAAAGGAGATCAGGATGATGATGATGATGAAGATGATGATAAATTTATTTGCCAGACCTGGGCCCAGTTAAACAGTTGATCAAGATCTCTCTAAATTGCCTGCCTTTTCAGTGAAAAATTGAGAGAGAGAGAGAGAGAGAGAGAGAGAGAGAGAGAGAGAGAGAGAGAGAGAGAGAGAGAGAGCGGCAACTGAGGCACTATCAATGAAATATGCAAACAAGACATTCCTTAGGCTTCTCTCTCTCTCTCTCTCTCTCTTTTCTGCTATTGAAGCATAATTAAAAAAAAAATGTTAAGGGATCCTACAACAATGGGCATGATATGTATTAATATTCAGTACAACGTGTGTGATTAACAACTTCATCCCAATGAAGTCTTTTTTTTCTTTCTCTCTTTTACCACCGAACGTTAGTAATAACTGTATCGCCATCTATGTAGGGATGGCCCAGATTCCAATGACGTCACGTAGGTAAGGCTCAGGGGCTCTACCATTAAAACACTTCAGAAGACCAGGTATATTTATACAGACTGCAGAAAATTGCTACTTAAGTGCAAAGCTATTCGCAAAGTACCACTCTCCTACATAGGAGTTGCGAACCCGGGTGGCAAAAATATTAATTTTGTTCTTCATTTTTCTTTCCTTCTTTTTTCATCATAGCCCAAAGCGAAAAGTCTTGTATAGGTACATCT
The DNA here is from genome assembly GCF_032717465.1 of Coenobita brevimanus. Classification (NCBI taxonomy): domain Eukaryota; kingdom Metazoa; phylum Arthropoda; class Malacostraca; order Decapoda; family Coenobitidae; genus Coenobita; species Coenobita brevimanus. The sequence goes on along the minus strand of NC_137062.1, from coordinate 2,984,709 downwards.
GGCATGAAAACAATTCTCAAGAATCAGGGATGTTTCCTTCATATTTACAGCAACACGCAAGCAACAGTATTGTAGTTACAACTTAAGGCATATTAAAACTATCCCACTCAGTACTGGTGTCATTATATTAGAGGGTTTATTTTATAATGACATATCTGTGGGTTGGATGGATTAGATGTGAAAACTTGTAGCGAAATCTGTATCTTTATAATTATACCCTCACACCAAGGAACGAAACTTTTTTTTTTTTTTTTTTTTTTTAAGTTCACTCAACAAAACATCTGACCACCATCTTCCTTCCTTCTTTTCACTGTCTCATTACCAAACCCTCAGTCACGTCTCAAATTATTTCTTCCTGGAAGAAAAATGACAAAATAATAACCCCAAAGACCTCTCCATATACACTAAGTTCCCACCAAAATCCAAATGTCATCAACACCAACACAGAGGCGTGACGTCCCCCATTGTTAGTGTCAGTAATATCCCAGGGTGTGGCAGCATCACCCAGTGGCGCAGCGCCCCCCATTGTTAGTGTCAGTAATATCCCAGGGTGTGGCAGCATCACCCAGTGGCGCAGCGCCCCCCATTGTTAGTGTCAGTAATATCCCAGGGTGTGGCAGCATCACCCAGTGGCGCAGCGCCCCCCATTGTTAGTGTCAGTAATATCCCAGGGTGTGGCAGCATCACCCAGTGGCGCGGCGCCCCCCATTGTTAGTGTCAGTAATTTCCCAGGGTGTGGCAGCATCACCCATTGGCGCGGCGCCCCCCATTGTTAGTGTCAGTAATATCCCAGGGTGTGACAGCATCACCCAGTGGCGCGTCGCCCCCTATTGTTAGTGTCAGTAATATCCCAGGGTGTGACAGCATCACCCAGTGGTGCGGCGCCCCCCATTGTTAGTGTCAGTAATAGCCCAGGGTGTGACAGCATCACCCAGTGGCGCGGCGCCATCTATTGTTAGTGTCAGTAATAGCCCAGGGTGTGACAGCATCACCCAGTGGCGCGGCGCCACCTATTGTTAGTGTCAGTAATAGCCCAGGGTGTGACAGCATCACACAGTTACTGCCGCCATCGCACTCTGTGTTGACAAATCTTCTTAAATAGCTTAGCTCAAAATTCATTACACCGATAATGACCCATTATCACCTCATCATAAAGGCCATACACATGTTTAACTGTAAACACACCAGTGACATACAGCTCCACACTAGCATACATAATGGCTGTTTTGTGGCCCTGAATCATAAGTGACATTCATTTTTTTTTTTCTCTCGATGGGGTAAATGTAATGAATATCACCTCCTTTTAAAATGCAGATTTCCACTGAGGAAATGATATGACAATACTTTATTAAACATTATTGTCCTGGAAATTATGATAATGAACCAACGGCACACTGTGAAAATGATAGTTGCCAATCCTTGAACATTACGTACTGTATGGTAGTTGACCTGAATGGACTGGAGTGGACCTGAATGGATGTAAAAGATGTGAGTAAACCTTGTGTGAATGAACGGGGACTGACATGACTGGGCCATATGGACGTGGATGACGTCAAGTAGCCTGATGAAAAAGACACGTAAGTAGACAGAGGGATGGGTTGTACAATGCTCCTTGCATGGACTGGTGACATGATTAGGGCTATAAACAAAAGGATCATTGAACACAACTATGATAAGAGCAGATTCAACGTAAGCAATGCTGTTGTCAAATATTGCAGTGATACTAGCAACTTTATTCAAGACAATGGAATTTTTGTGTTAGCCTAACCCTTGGTACGCCTGGTCAACTAGCGGACAACCTATTCAGCTTCTTCGACGTAAAGAATGTTGTCACAACTCTGGCCTACATTACTGAAGGCGATCATTGTGTCAGTATACTTGAAGTCGCGGTTTCGACACCCGGGCCGACCACTGGTAGGGTGTTTTTATCCTACTATCCATTTCAGAGGCGGAGTTGCGCTGTTTTTCGCAAATATCTCCTAAGCGAATCGTTGGATCAGTATGATATTTCAACACAGTACTTTTGACATCCGGGCCTAATTTATGACCCTTAAACCATACTGCTACATATGTTACATTAGGAGTTTACTGAAGGATATTAAGCCTAATCCAGTCATCAAATCTAAGGTGTTATACAAAATCGGACGAGTGCGAATGTGTGGGGTAGCTCCTCCACTAACACCCTGAACAACCCTCTGACCATTCCTTCCCTACCCCCCAATATCGCGTTCACCCCCTCCCCGTTTCCCTCTTCACTCCCAGTCACACCATCCCTCTCCCATCTTTGCACTTCCGTTTTCTTTTCTCATTCTAATTGCATACATAATATGTATGTAATAGTATTTACAATAAAATGACGATGTATGTATGTATACATTAATGAATATTACGCATCATATACAATATAGCATTGGAGTTTATAATTTTGTAATAATATAAATAGAGACAGGTAAAACAATACATATCAACTGGACCATGCTGACATTTTAGGATGAATACACAGTATTGTAATAATAGTAATAACTTCTCCGAGAACGTTCAGGCAACAAGTGATACAATTTGTAGTTCGTTAATTTCAATGGTTGACCATAAACACTGCAAACATATAGGCATAACTTCTATTACATGTACGTAATCATCCTGATGTACAGTACTTTCTACGCGAAATACGACTTGCATCCATTGCAAATAATCATATCAATACGTCTACAACTACATAACATTCTTACAGTATAATACAGTGCTGGGATAATGAGGGAGGGACACAAGAGTGATGAAGGAGGCGAGGAGCTCGGGGAGAATAGGAGGGATAACGAGGACGAGAAGGGGGAGAAGTAGGGGTAGTTAAGGAATAGTTTGGGAGGGTGTTGGGGGGGCAACACTTTCCTTCGAATGCGTCAACATGACTAGTCGACTTTCTGTCATTTTTCACGAGTAAACTCCTTACATAACATAAATAGCAATATGGTTTAAGGGTCATAAATTAGGCCCGGATGTCAAAAGTAGTGTGTTGAAATACCATACTGATCCAACGATTCGTTTAGGAGATATTTGCGATAAACAGCGCAACTCCGCCTCTGAAATGGATAGTAGTCTGTTGGCACCTGGAAATGAAACAAAGACCTGGATTTGTAAAGAGAATGTTTCGTGGCGAAGTGTGTTTGAACGTTAAGGTGCTTTCCTTGTCAGTCACGCAGCTCCCAACTTCCATCCACTTAAACTTTTATTATGACGCGCAGGGAGTACATGAATATCGTTAAATCTCATGTATTCACGGAGAAAAGACTAAAAATGACGATGCCCCCACGAGTGAATTATTTCAAGGAAACAGTCACTACACACCAATATCTGGCGGGGTGGGAGACGGTGCGGTGAGATTTGTTGAAGGATGATTTGTGTTGTGACAGTAAGGTGCATGAGGTTAGTGTGTTGTGGTGTGGATGGTTGCATTGCGGTGTGGGCATAGTGGATTGTTTGTCAGTTGTATGTTGGGTTGGTATTGTAGCAGGGAAGGGTGAGGGCCACATCGTAGTCTGTCTAAGTGCCCTGGTGTCTCTCTGGGTAGGGTAGGATCTGAGGGGTGGATGTCTGATGGTGGTTCAGGAAAGATGTACGGTAGTTTGGCGGCAGGTTTTCCATGGATGTGGTGGCTGTGTTTTTGTAACTTACCGGGTATGTGTTTGTGAAGTGTAATGTTGGGTGGAGGAATAGGGTTATTACTGAGGCATTCTGTATCGTGTGTGTGTGTGTGTGTGTGTGTGTGTGTGTGTGTGTGTGTGTGTGTGTGTGTGTGTGTGTGTGTGTGTGTGTGCAAGTCAGTCTGTCCGTTTGTCCGTGTGTGTATTTTTTTTGGGGGAGGGGAAGGAGATACAATAAAGAGTTACATGGACGGGATGCATTTAGAGCAGAAGAAATGAATTGTGTCCCCTCACACTGATGTGATCATCTGACTGGAATACAGTACTAAGTTCTTTAATTTCTGCCATATCATTAACCGCAGATTTCTCTTGAGTATAATCATCTGACATCAGCCGAAATTCGATGCTAAGTAACTCTTCCACAGTGAAAATGTTAATTCCTACACTCCATTACTTGGATCCTTCCACTTTCTCACTCCCATGGCTGGGCGGGAAGACTGACCTGCCACGCAACTCACTCTTTGTCTTAATTCCCAACAGCTGAATCTTTTAACGCAATTTTCATATTTTCCTAATTATTTCATTTTTGTTTACCTAATATTGTAAGCAAAAGTGAAGCACCACATGGAGCTTCGCTGGACGAACCACCTTGTGTGTGAAAGGCCTTCTGCGTGAATGTGAACAATCCCCTCTTGGAGATGCTGCTGCATCTGAACATTATCAAAGAGGAGGAGGCGATAGAATGCCTCACATGCCTACCCGAATACCGCTAAATGCTTACACGCTGACCTGAGTTCTCGTTGGCCTACCACAGTTCTTAACATTTTTTCTTAGTGATTTATTTTGTCTAAAACTCGTAACTCTGTCGTGGACGCATCCTGTCTGTTATTACATTCCAGCTAACGCTATACGTTTTAGTTCACCTAACACTATCGTGGACGCATCCTGTCTGTTATTACATTCCAGATAACGCTATACGTTTTAGTTCACCTAACACTATCGTGGACGCATCCTGTCTGTTATTACATTCCAGCTAACGCTATACGTTTTAGTTCACCTAACACTATCGTGGACGCATCCTGTCTGTTATTACATTCCAGCTAACGCTATACGTTTTAGTTCACCTAACACTATCGTGGACGCATCCTGTCTGTTATTACATTCCAGCTAACGCTATACGTTTTAGTTCACCTGAAGGTTAGTAAAGGAGCCTAAGAGTGTCAATATTCTTTGGAATCCTGCTGATCCAAACTATGTGGTTAATACCAAGGTGCAATATGTCAATTAGTGCTACAGAAGTGCTGCAAAGTATCCTATGCTGGCAAATTACCTGCCTGGCATTATACTTGTGCTGCCCACACTGGATTTTACTACGGTAAGATGAACATAAGGGGAAGAACACGGCAAATCTGTAGGTCGTAAAAAAGCAATTTATAAAAAGATCATTTGGAATTTACGGCGAAGGATTTCACTCAGCTTTAGCAGTCTTACGACTTATTACACCAGAGGGCGCGATAACAAGAGCAGGATATTATTTTGTTTAGCGTGTGTGTGAGTGTGTGTGTGTGTGTGTGTGTGTGTGTGTGTGTGTGTGTGTCATTAAAAGAAATTAAGAATACAGAGTACGGTTGAATCATACTAGATATAAAAAGAAATAAGACTATGATGAGAAAAAACACAATATGAAACATGATGGATGCAGAACGCCAGGAGGGCCGAGATAGATCAACTCGCCGGTCGATACTGACTGGCTGGGGTTCAGTCTGCTGTTCTCAGTTTTCTTTTAAATATCTGGTTATCTATCTGCCAGTCGCCCTATTTACGTAATTATCAATTCATCTACCTAAATCCACTTACCATACCTTTCATTTTAGGTTATCTTAACCCTAGCATCAAACATCTCTTTTCATTCTTGATGCCTCTTGACGATTATATTTTAATCGTGTGCAGACTTCTTCTAATGAATGGCGTAATGAAGGCTTTATCTAACTCCTCTGACTCGGAAATTGCTCCAAAACTGAACATAATAGTTTGAAAGTGACAAGAATAAACTGAACGGAGTGCTTAACAGTGCAACACCCGCGATCACCACTGGTTTTAAGCCTGGATATTTGACACGGCCCTGTGACCTTCATGGTCGCAAGATTACTTTCCAAACTGAGTTCCTGTACATCATTCTTGTCTAATCTTTAACCTTTCCAATAACTTTGCTTCCGTTTTGAACTAACCTCGCTTTGCAACTTCGGCCTTTGAGCTTTCACTCTGACCATGAACTTTGACCTTTTCCTGGAACCTTGACCATTGATTGTCTGTGCTCAAAAGTGAAACCTTTTACTCATGCTTTATCCTCATCCATTCCGCAGAGTTTTGTTATAATCGGACAAAATCTTTACGGTGACCTTGCCCTGAGACTTTTTACAATACAGTTGTCCTTGCAACAAGAGATTTGCTCCTCCAGTTACCTTCGATCATTAAAGGTGGTTGGTTATAATGGGGTCAGATTTATATGATGTATTTTATTAACAATAACACACACATGTCGAATTTTGGCATTGCCCTGTGTACTTGAACTTTGATTTTTAAAACATTTCATTCTTGCTTAACACTGAACCCTTTTAAGTTTGGCCAACATTGGGTACTGAGTGTCCAAGCTGATTTCGCTGGGTCTGTGTTTGACCCAGCCCTGTGATCTTGACTTTTGACCTGTTGTTCTCAAACACTACATCTCATTTGCTGACCCTCAACCGATAATTCTGTTTGGTTAAAATCAAATTTAGTTATTTTGTTAACACACACACACACACACACACACACACACACACACACACACACACACACACACACGACACCCCAACTTGCACCAAGGTAGCAGGTGCAAGAATATGTCACTGAATTGAAAGTGTCATTTTGACCTAAAACATCTCTCTCTCTCTCTCTCTCTCTCTCTCTCTCTCTCTCTCTCAATTTGCGATTCATTCAATCTTTGTCCTGGTTTTCTTCTTCCAAGTTCAAAACTCCGTCTTTCGCTGCCTTCCTTTCTTGTTTTGTCCCTGTCCTGCCTTTCTCTGTGATTCTCCTTTCCATGCTTTTTCTCTCCTTCCTTTCTTTTTATATCTCCATTCTAGTTGTCTCTCGGTGTCTTTTTTTTCTTCACTGTATTCCATCGATAAAACTACCAGGGAAGTAGGAGCCAGGGTGAAGTAAGGTGGGGCGGCCTGAGATTCTAACAAAGATGTCTCGAATCCGATCCTATTTAGATAATGCACCGTTTTTATTTTTTTCTCTCACTTTGTTTCGCTTTCCGGTTACATGCCTTAAGCTTTTCTATACCTTTTCTATCTTTTTTTCTCCATTTCTGAACTTCTTCCTTTCTCCTCTGTTGTTAATCATTTCCCCCTTCTTTTATTCCTTTCATCCCTTACCCGTTCTTATTTTCTCTTTTACATTTTATATTATTTGGCATTTGTTTATATCTTTTCTAATTATTTAATCTCTTTTTATGTCTTTCCCGCCATACTTCCTTTCCTAATTTCTTTTTTCTTCTATTTTTTTCTTTCTTCATCCTTACTTTCTCCATTACATTAGAGCATCACAAGTTACAAACAGCTAGGAGACTTGATGAAGTAAGCTTATCATCATTATAGTAACCTACTGCATATCACCACCACCACCACCACCATGACACTGTTCATGCAGTTATCATTATATTCGTGATTTTTAACCTACATCACCATCATCATAGCTATCACCATCATAGTAACCTACACTACAAATCACCACCACCACACCACCATCATCGTCATCATAATCCACACCGTAAACATTATAATTGTCAGTTATAACCTACTGTACATCATCATCACTATTATCATATCCAGCAATATCATAACTGCCTATTGCATATCACCATCATTGCTACCACCACTATCACCACCTTAACCACCACCATCACCCTCACCACCACGACCAGATTATCATCATCATCATTTATCCATTTAACATTATACTTGTAATTGGTAACTGACATCATCATTACCGTCATCATCGTCATCACCACCGTCCATCACTATGACCAGCATTAGGTACGTTAGATCACAGCCACCACTATATTACAGCATCACAAGCTACAAGAGAGGTAGGAGGCGAGATGAAGTAAGGTGCAGCGGCCTGGGACTCTACTACACCTGTACTGAGTTCAAACCTTCACCCTAGCATGGCAGTTCCTCCTTTTCTTTATTTCCTTCTTACTTTCCTTTAACTTCTCTTTTTTCTGCTTTTCACCTTTTCTCTCTTACATTACTAACTCTCACTTTTCCTTGTTTTTCATTCCAGTGTTACTTTTTCCCTTTCTCTTTCATGTCTATGTTCGTTTTATTTATTTATTTATTTATTTATTTTTTTAGGGGATATTCTTCTTCCAGATCCCATATGATACTCTTTTATGTTTTCATCTCACTTTCTTCCTTTACTTTCTTCTTTTCTTCATCAAATGTTTTCTTTCGTCCTTGCTTTCTCCACTAACACCATAAGCAACAAGAGAGGTAAGAGGCAAGATGAAGTAAGGTGGAGCGGCCTGGAACTCCATTACACCTGTACCAACGTAACACCTTTACTGGTTATACTCCATTTTCTTTCTTTCTCCCAATATTTATTTCCTTATCTTCCATTTCATGTTTTGCTTCTTTCTCTTTCTCTATCTCCATATCTTCCTATTTCTTTGTTTCCTTCATTCTTTTCCTTCCCTCCTTTTGTTTGCATTTTCTTTCCCTTTTCTCCTTTCTCATGTTCATTTTCGTTTTTCTCTTCTTTCCTCTTCCTTTTTTTCTTTCTTCTTCCTTTTCTTTCTCTTCTCTCTTTCTTTCTTCATTATATACAGCAACAACAATTGATCAAGGGAAAAAGAAGCCAACGCGAAGAAATGTTCAGCAGCCTGGCACTCAGATACAGGTGTCTGGAGTTCCACCCACATCACAGGAATCTTTATTGCTCCATGCTTCTCCTTTCCAATTCCTTTCTTCATTCAATTGCCGTTCATACTACTTTTGACTCCTGTTTTTCTTTAGTTCCTTCTCCTTTTAAACACGCCTTTTTTCCCTTAATATTTTGATTATATTCCTTCCTTTTTTAACGTAAATTTTATCATAATTATCTTTATCATCGTTTCTTTTCCTTGTTGTTTAGTTTTTACCTGTTATATTACAGAATCACAAGTTACAAGAAAGGTAGGAGACAAAAGGAAGTAAGGGTATCATCTGTTCTAACCTACTGGACATCAATATAATCACCACCACCACAACCACCACAACGATTATCATCATCATTATTACCGTTATCATTATCAAGAACGTAACGATTATCATCATCATAACTAACCTAAATAACCATCGCTATTATTACAATCATCACAGTTAAGCTATATATCCATCAGCTTTACCATTATATCCATTCTTAACAAAATCGTAAGTATCACCACCACCACCACCACCACCACCACTATCAGCTACATCAGATCAAAGCCACCACTATATTACAGCAGCACCAGCTACAAAACAGGTTAGAGGCAGTGTGGTTCAGAGGTGTGGTACTCTACTACACTTGTATTGAGCTCATGCCTTCACTTCACTTTCTTCCTTTTATTTATATAATTCTGGGTCTTTCGTTTTTTGTCTTCGTTTCCTTTGTTTTCTTTATTTCTCCTTGTCTCTGTCCTTCGAACTGTTTACCTGAATATTTACCAGTCAATCTGTCTCTCTATTTGTGTATCTATCTCCTCCTACAGCTGGTCATTAGATGGCCTGGGTTCATTCTACCGATATCATTCAACTTCAGTAGATCAAACAATTTATATTTATTCTTACTACCAAAAGGCGACTTTATTCATGTAGGAGTCGCCTTGTACAGTACATCAGGTGTTAATGTAGACGATACCCAACCCCTCCAGATACAAAAGTCTGCCCTAACCTGCATTAAATTATCTGCATATTGGAACAATTAAATGAAAAGTAAGAAGGAGATGAGACAGTCCAGGGCTGAACGACTTGGGTCTCTGCAACGGAGACAGGGAGTACAACACGCCCGACAACGTCTCCTATTTTTCGACATTATTGTCACCCTTATCATCATCAACACTGCCACCATCATAACAATTATCCTCAACATTGTCATCATAGTCATAATTATTATCATCATCACCATTATCAGAATCAACTCACGTCACTATTCAGCATCACTAACACTGTCGTTATAGGTGTGTAGATCAAATCATCATCATCATCATCATCATCACAATGAAAGCTAACCTGCATCACATCTGAACGTCATGAACACTATCGCAGTTATTGGTTGTGTAGAACTGAACCATTTTTAAAAATCATCATAATCATCATGAGCATCATTTCTTTCTTTCTACTTTTTTTACATTATAGTTCATCACAAGGTACAGAGGTGCAGCGGCCTGGCACTCCACTACACCTGCACTGACTTCCACCCATTACTTGTCTCTTACATTTTTCTTTTCCTTAATCGTCTATTTTTCCTTTCTATTTCTTTTTCTTTTATACGCCTTTAGTTTCCCATTCTTATGTTTTTCGTTTTTTCTCCTTTCCCTTTTATTCTCCAATGTCTTTTTTCTAATCCCTTTTATATATTTATCTTTTATGTAATCATTTTTACCATTTTTCCGTGCACACGGTTTAATTCCTTTTCTTCCATTTATAATTATCTTTCTTTTGTTTTTTCTTTCCCTCATACTTTCTTTACTACCCTCCATCCCAAACTGCAGGTGAAGTAGGAGCTGAGATGAAGCAAGGTTATTATGATCACTGCCAACCTACATCACCATCACTACTACTAACAAAATCATTATCGTCATCATCCTCATCATTATTATTATTCATTCAGTCATTAACATCACCATCACCTTAATTATCCATACTATTATCGTTGTCATCCAAACCAGCCTCCAACATCATCACTATCATTTTATAACCACCACCATCATTACTCCTCACACAATTCTTATTTTCAGCATCATTATCCATTCAATTATTTCTTTATTGTCAAAAGTAACTTGCACCACCGTCACCACCATCACCAAAATCTACATTATACTTACCGGTATATATCTAGGCACCACTACAGTTCGTCCACCTTAACTTGGCAAAGGTTTTCGTCATTTTGCAGTGAGCTTCCTGTAGCTGAATGGTAGATTAAGAACTACTACGGCTCAACATCCTGTCAATAGCACTTCTTCATAACTAAGACCATATTCTACAGTCTTTTGTTATAGGTCAGCATTGACTTGAAGACCTGGTAATTTTAGGTTAAGTTAAATTTTGTGAAATATAGCAAGATATCCAGTGTTAATCTCATGTTCTGGCTCTGCACCCAAGATCGAGAGATGATAATTTTGCGCCATGTTTAGGTAGACAGAGTATTGCACCATATTCTAGTCTTTATCTCTTGTTATAGCTCAGCAGTCAAGTTGGAGAGATGGCAGTTTTAGGCCGATTAAAAATGGGCAGAGTATTAAAGCATTATAAACACCCAGGGAGGCAGGAGGCTATATGGAAATAGGTAATGCTGCCTGGCACTACTATACCTGTCCACATCATACCTTTACACATCCTGTTTTACGGGTTTACTTCCTTTCGTCGAATTATCTGTTCCTTTGCTTTTGAATTATCTCATTTTCTTTATTATTTCTCCTTTTCATAGTTTCTTCTTTAGTTCATTCTCTTTTACCTTAGCCTTGTCTGTCCTGCTCGTTTCCTTTCTTTCACCATTCTTTCTCTCTTTTTCTTTCGGCGTTTCTTTTTTTTTTTTTCGTTACTTATCTTTCTTTCTCGTCGATATTACAGCATCACAAGGTACAAGAGGTAGGAGGCGAGATGAAGCAAGGTGGAGCGACCTGGGACACTGCTACAGGTGTACTCAGATAACACCTGTACCATTTATACTTCCTTTTATTTTTTACCACATTGCGTACTATCCAGGCTATCCTTGCCCTACGTTTCACATTTTGCATCATTCTCGTAAGTCCTTTCTCCTGTTCCCGCAGTTTACTTCTTCGTTTCCCAATTTTTGTCTGGCTTGTCTATTCCTTTCTTTTCTTTTCTTTCTCTTTCCCCTTTTGTTCACTGATCCATTTCCTTTCTCTCTTTCTTATATATCATTTTTGTTCACTTCATTACTTTCTTCCTTCCTACTGTCTTTGTTCACTTTATTACAACAACAAAGCAACAAGTGAAGAAGGAGCCAAGGTGAAGTAGGGTGGAGCCACCTGGGACACAAATGAAGGGGTCTGGAGTTCAACCCACTTCCCTCCGGTGCCTCCTTTTATTTTATTTTATTTTTCTTCCATGTTCTTTTTTCTCCCTTCCTTCCTTTTCCGTTTAATGTCACATGTTTCTTATTTGTATATTTTCTGTCCTTTTCATTTTTTTTCTTAATATTTTCTTTGCCTTTTTTCCTTCCACTTTCCTTCATTTGTTATCGACTCTGCCTTTTTACCTTCTCTTTATGTTTCCCATTCTTGCTTATGTTTTATTAATTCTCTTCTTTTTCCTTCCAGTCGAGTTATTTCATTTTTCTTTCTTTTTCAGCTTAACTATTATTCCCTGTTGCTTGCTTGCTTGCGGTCGATCAGTCTGCTCAGCCAGACAGACGATGGTTCAACAACAACGACAACAACAACAATCTATTTACTGTATCTCTATAATACACAGGAACTGCAGTATCACCCACTTTAAGAGAGATAAGAGGTGAGATGAAGTGATGTAATCATCGGCACTAATGTTTTGTACATCATTATTACCATTACCATCACCACCATATTAACCTCTATTTGCACCATTATCATCATCACAGTTATTATCCATACATATATAATTATCACAGTCAAATTAGTCTACATCACCCCCACCATCATCAGCACCACCATCATCATTATTGTACTTGTAACACCACCAACATTAGGCCCATTACATCAAAGCCACCACTACATTACAACATCACAAGCTACAAGAGAGGTAGGAGGCCAGATGAATTAAGATGCAGCGGCCTGGGGCTCTACTGCATCTCTACCCAGTTCACACCTTCACGCGTCTCCGTTTTTGCCATTTCTTACGATCTCATTTTTTACGTCCATTTATTTCTTATTTTGTCTCTGTGTCCTATTTTTTCATGTTTTTTCCTATTGTCGTTCTTTTTTACCTTATTTCTTTCTGTTCATTTTCATTCTTATTTGTCATTATTATTATTATTTTTTTGTTTATCTTTTTTATCAAATTTTTGTTTCGTATTATTTCCTTTCCCTCTCCTCTCACATATTATGTTTTTTGGTTTTATCCATTCCCTTTTCACTATATTCCAACATCACAAGTTAAAAGAGATTTGAGAGGCGAAATGACGTAAGGTGGAATTGCCCTGGTCTAAACTGCATTACCATTTATACTCCAGTTTTCTTCTTTCTCTCCTTCTTTCTATCCTTCTCCTTCATTTTTCATTTCCTTTCATTTTGCCTTATTAGTTCTCTCTTTCTACATTTCCTTCATTATTTCCCAATTCATCCTTGGACTTTTTTCTCAATTCTTTTTTTTTTTTCTGAATTCCCTTTCAGTCCATCTGCCCTTTTCTTTCTCTCTTCCCCTTCTCTCTCCTTCCTTTACTTCTGCTGTGCATCCATTTTTCACTATATTACAGCAACGAAACAACAATGGAAGAAGGAGTCAGGGTGAAGTAAGGTGGAGCGACCACGGACTGGTGTCTGGAGTTACATCCTAGAGTTAGCTAGTGACTCCTTTATGTATTTTTTTTTACATTTTTATTTCTCTTTCACTGTTTTTCTTCTTGTAATGGTTATATATCTTATATTTGTTTTATTGTTTGCTTTATTCTTTCTCCTCGTTCCTTTCTTTTTCTTCTTGTTTTGAATCTTTCTCCTTTCTCTTTTTCTTTCTCTCTCATTTCTCTTTCACCTTCTCATTTCCTTTTCTCGTTCCTTGGAAGTTTCTTAATTAATTCACTCATTGTTTTGGCCTCCTTGTATTTTATTCTTATTAGTTTTACTTCTTCCTTTAAATTTTATGCAACTTCTTAATCTCCTTCATAAACCTTTCATCCTCATTTTTATTACAGCAACACAAACTACATGCGAGTTAGAAGGCAAGATGAAGTACGTTAATTATTATCCATCATCCACTCACTTGATGTAGTGCTGCCTATTTCTTCCTCACAATTATCATTCTCTTTCTGAGTCTGCCCTCTTCTCTTCCTTTTTCTCCCATCTTTCCTGTCACTCCATAATTCTCTTTTCTTTTCAGGAGGCTTTACATCGAGTGACAAACCTAATGGTTTCCTGTAAGCCAGGAAACCACATACAGTGCTGCGTGGTAGCCATATAACCAACCTGAAGGTGTTCCCACTGTGTCAACAAGTAGGTTGGCCGAGGGTTAGTGCCCCTCCCCGTAAAACAGCTAACTCAGAAAACTGCCATCCTTACGGGATCATGACGTCTGGCTATACTAGTAGTTAGATAGACTGACCATAGACATAACTAGCCCCCACACTGCAGACAACATCAAAACCAATATCATAATCATCATCATCCATATCAATTGCCATATAGCTAACATTACTTTCATTAACTCAATCCTAATTCATCATCATCATCATCAGCATCACCAGCAGCAGCAGCATAATCTCTATCACCATTAAGTACAATAGATCACAGCCACCACTAGGCTATCTTACAGCACCACAAGCTGCAAGGGAGGTAGTAGGTGACACAATGTATGGTGGAGCTGCCTGGGACTCCATTACTGGTGTACAGTCCAAGACAAAAGTTATGTCGTTTTGTTCGAAGATTAAGTGAAACACGTTAGCAAATATGACTCTTCTACCACAGTTACATATTCGTGGTTGGCTAGCCGGACTTCCTCAAGCTTCATATCTGCTGGTGATGGAAATTACTAAGTCTTAACATCGATTTGCGAAAACTTCTTCGTCCGAGGGATAAAAGTTAAACCATATTCGGTCAGGCTATGATCGACTGGCCGTTACATCTTGCTGTATATCTTACCACAAAACGTCAAGAAGACCTAGTATATACTGAACCTTGGCAAGGACAGGGCAAGCAACATGCATCCAACCAGTAGGGAGATGAGAGGTGACATGATCTACCTTTATTCAAGGGGAGAGAATCACGAACAGCTGGTTCAAACATTCGAGGTAAATAAAACTGTAAAAAGGTGGATCAATAAAGTAGGCAAATGGCTCGGAATCTGAGAATTGAGTGTTAGAGTCTATAGGAATTTGTTATTGTTATCTTTGTCATTTACCCTTCCTCCACTGACTGTCTTGTTGTGGATAATTCACATGGCTTATTGTGGGCTGGACCTGCTGAGTAAGGTTAATGAGAGACACAGCAAACGGGAAAGCCCAAATAGTAGAACAGCTTTTGAGTCCTTTCGAAGAGCAATGTAAATTATATTACGTGACTACCACATCTATTTTTGACTAATGTAATGCATCCTAAAATGGGAAACAAAAGTTTTCTTTGCTACTCACATCTAAATATTCATATTAATTCTTATCCTTCTGACTTCGTTCCTCCATAATGCTGTTCTTGATACATCCTACTTTTAAAAAATGATTCACTGCTCGTACTCAAATATGCTACAGATCTAGAACTGAACGATATATATATTTACTAGACACGGTGCTGGGTATGGCGTATGTAATGTGACCTTGACCTTTGACCTAGTGTTGCAAAACAATAGGTTTCTGTATAGGCTGTTTCTCTACGCTTCCAATCATCAATTTCCTTTTTGTTCTTCACATCTAACATTTAATTTAGTTATTCCCCCTGCTACCTTCTGCCTTAGTGCCATTTAGCCATTTTATGGCTTGGTGTTAGTTCTTTATTATTCCCTTCTTTCATCTCCCTGCCTCCACCAAGTTTGGTTAAAATCTGTTAAAACGGCTTCAGTTAATTTAACACACACACACACACACACACACACACACACACACACACACACACACACACACACACACACACACACACACACACTAAAAACATAACACACGGTCTCGGTCCACAAGACGCGGGTGTAAAAAAGAAGAGTGTGTCTTGGCGGGGGATTGCACTCCAGACACCTTCATTTGTGTCCGAGATGGCTCCCCCCTGCTTCACCTTGGCTCCTGCTTCACTTGTTGCTTTATTGCTGTAATGTGTGAAGAAAGACAGAAGAAAGAATAAAGAAACGGAGGGAGTAAGAAAACGAGAAATGAGAGAAAGGAAAGAAACAAAATGAACGAAATGGAGAAAAAAAAAAAAGGACAAACAAGAAAGAAAGCCGAGAAAACAGGAGTAAAGGAAGAAAAGAATATTGCAAAATATGAATGGTAGGACAAGGATAGAAAGTAAGGAGGTAAAAAATAATAGGTATAAATGGTACAGGTGTTATCTGAGTACACCTGAAGCAGTGCCCCAGGCCGCTCCACCTTGCTTCATCTCGCCTCCTACCTCTTGTACCTTGTGATGCTGTAATATCGACGAGAAAGAAAGAAAGTTAAATGGGAGAGAAAAGAATTAAAAAAAGTGAACGGTGACAGAAAGTAAAGAAGCCAGATAAAAAATTACTAATGTAAACAAGAAACAAATGAAATAAAAAGGTATGAAAAGGAGAAATTAAAAAGATAACTAAGGAAGAAACAGAAATTACGAGGACGAATGGAAACAAACAACAGTATGAGTAATGAAGATGATGATGATGATGATGATGACGGCTAATAATTATAATTAATGTGCGAATGGTAATGGTGGTGATGTATATAATGGTGGTGATGTGTATAAATGATGATAAGTTTACTTCATCATACATCCTACTTCTCGCGTAGCTTTTGATACAATGTAATTAGAAGGGAAAACATACGGGAAAAAGAGAATATAAAAAAGAAGTAAATTAACAGAAGAAAATGCAATAAATTTGATAATGGAGAAGGCAAATGAAAGAACGTTATATAAAGGAGAAATAAATAAAAGAGGATAAAAAGAACATATGGGACAAAAAAGGAAAGGAACGGAAAAGGACCGAAAGAAAAAAAAGACGTACAAATGGCAAATATAAAAAGGAACGCAAGGGAAGAAACGCTTAAGGAAAAATAAAAGTGTACCAAGAAGCGGTGCCAAGGTACAGCAAACCCGTCCCCGGCAGTCATTTTAGTGCTGACGTTTGAACACAACAGCATGTCTAGTCCAAGATGTCACATATCATATCTGGAGTAAATCGGGTAAAAATTGACGATTTCAAGCCCTTTTGAAATATTAGACCCGACCCACCTGACACTGACCCCCTACCGCTAAGTGGGGTGTGACCCCCCTGATGTAATGAGGCATGTTATATGATTTGAAAGATGCACCTTTAGGTTTTGGTTTCATGTCGAAATGACGAACTTGAAAGGAGTTATGGCGGAAGAAAACGATTTTTGTCCCTCTCCTCACAATTTTTTGTTTTTTACATTTTTTGAGCCTACAGCCTGGACCTGGGACCAGTTTGGCAAAAAAAAAAAATAAATAATAATAATAATAATCAGGTGATCAGAAGGTCATGCTCATCATCACTGTATTAGTCAAAATCGCACCAGTAGTTTTCGCGTAAAGTTGTTTACAAACAAACAAACAAACAGACAGACAGACAAACTGAGCGAAAACAATACCCGTCCCCGAATCACTCAGCGGCGGGGGCGGATAACAAATGAATGTAGGGTTTAACTCAGTCCAGGTGTAGTGGGGTGCCAGGCCGCTGCACCTTACTTCATATCCCCTCCCACCTCTCTTGTACCTTGTGATGATGTACTATAATGCAGAAGAAAAGACAACTGGAAAGAAAGAAAATGATGATGATAATGATGATGATGGTTGTGGTGGCGGTAGTGATACGAGTACTGGTTGTTGCTTATTATTGTTGGTGATGATCAATATTCAATATTATACGGAATCTAATGATGATGATGATGATGCTGGTGATGATGATGATATAAAAGGTTCAATTCTATATAACCAATAATAGCAATAGTGTCAGCGATGCCCAATAGTGACGTGGGTTAACTTTGATAATGACGATGATAATATGATGATAATGATGATGGAAAAACTTAGATCTCCACATCAACAATCCTGAAGATGTTAGTGATGTTGAATAGTGATGACAGTTGGTTTTGATAATGATGATGACGATGTTTATAATTATGATGATGATGGTGGTAGTGGTGGTGGGAAAGATAATCATGACAAAAAAGGAGACGGTCCAAGTACGTGTGAACTCCTGGTCTCTGGTACAGAGGCCCAGGCCGTTCGACTCTGCCAGGTCTCATCTCCTTCTTGTTAATCACTGTATTTTTCTAATGTCCTGATGACTTTATGCAGGCACGTTAGGGCAGATTTTTGTAACTGGAGGGGTTAGGTATCGTCTACATTAAACACCTCCTCTACTAGGGGGATCTTACCTGAAAAAAACATACAGTGATGCCAAGAATAAAATATAAATTTCGCCATCGCACTGAAGGTGTTGATTTCGGTAGAGCGAACCCCGGCCTGATGTCCAGCTGTAGGAGATTCAAAGATGATAGATGCATAGACAGAGAGATATAGCGACAGAGAGACTGATAGAAAATGAAAAGGAGAAACAAAGAAAGACAAGGAAACGAAGAAAAAAAAAGATAAACATGGAAAGAAGAAAAAAAGCAGGTAAAAGTTTGCATTCAGTACGGATGTAGTAGATTCCCAGACGTCTCCACATTACTTCATCTTGCCTCTAACCTCTCCTGTATCTTGTGATGATGTATTATATTGGTGGCTTTTATCAAAGTAGATAATAGTGGTGATCATGAAGATGATGGTAGTGATGGTGATGCTGATGGATATGTAAGTTAATTGTGATGACTGAAATGGTGATGGTGATTGTTATCTAGGTTAGCTTTGATGATAACGATTACTTTATGGACAGTGATGATTAGAATAATGGTTACGGTGGTGATGATTATAATGATATCCAGCGGGCTAGCAAGAATGATGATAATTTTACTTCCTCCCGCATCCAACGTTTCACATACCGTGTGGTGCAGCAATATACTGAAGATAACGGTGAAGACAATGGAATAAAAACAAGATACAAAGGAAAAAAGAAAAACGCAATGAAGAAAGAGAGAAGTAAAGTACAAAACGAATCAAAAGTATTAAGGAAAACAAATGAAAGGAGAAGGAAAAAGGACATGAGAAAGATGGAACCGTTAAAGAGATTCCTATTAATTAGGGTGGAATTCCAGACACCTGTGCAGTATTTCTGTGTGCCAGGCCGCTACACCTTACTTGATATTCCCTACTACTTCCCTTGATCAATAATTGCTGCAGTATGTAAAGAATAAAAAGAGAGAAAAAGAAAAGTAAGGAAAAAACCAGTAAGATGGAATATGAAACGGAAAAGGAGGAACTGGGAAAGGAACCGACAAACAAAAGGAAGAAAGGGAAAGAATGAAGGAAATTGAAGAAGAAATGAGATTATACAAGATCGAGAAAGAAACAAACCATGAAACAAGAGAAAATGAAACAAAGATGGGAATAAAAGGACGAAAATAAAGTATAAACAATAATGGTGTTAAGTTGGTACAGGTGTAGTGGAGTTCCAGGCCGCTCCACCTTACTTCATCTTGCCTCTTGTTGCTTATGGTGCTAGTGGTGAAAGCAAAAACGAAAGAAAACGAGTAATGAAGAAAAGAAAGTAAACGATAAAAAAAGCAAGGATTAAAACATAGGAGAAAAAAGCACTGGAAATGGCAGAAGCATTCCCCCAAATAAGCAATATAATTATGATAAAGAAAAGAGAATGCAAGATTATCTTTTTTTTTTTTTTGGTAGGAGGAAAGAACCAAAGGCCACGAGCCTGCAATAACTGTTCCTTCCAAGAGAAAAACAAAATACAAGAGAGAGCCGAATTCAAGATCCGATCATTTCGTGATGCCTGGACACACTGCGTTTGAAAGACTGGAGATCATAGGCAGCAGGAAATACGGACAGAGGGAGACAGTTCCAGAGTTAACCTGTTGCATATATGAAGGACTGGGAGTAACGGTTAACTCTTGCATTAGAGAGTTGGACAGAAAAGGGATGAAAGTTTGCTGCTAGACGGGTGCTACTCGCCAGTTGTAGAGGTGGAGGATTCCATGCAGACAGTTCAGAGGAGCAGTGACCATTGAAGTAGCGATAGAAAAGAGATAAAGATGCAACAGTGCGGCGAAGAGACAGAGATTGAAGGGAGCCAGTAAGAGGAGGAGAGTTAATGAGACGAAAAGCCTTTGACTCCACCCTATTGAGAAGAGCTGTATGTGGGGAGCCTCCCCACATATGAGAGTTGTACTCTACACAGGGGCGGATAAAATCCCTGTATTGAGTCAACAATTGTGCAGGGGTAAAGAAGGAATGGAGTGGGCTTAGCACACCCAATCTCTTGGAAGCAGATTTTACAAGAGATGTAATATGATCTTTACAAGATAAGTCACGAGTGAATGAAACCGTAGGGATGTTCAAGGATGATGCAGGATTAAGCTGAATATTATTACACATTGGTGGGTACACCTGTGGAAGCTTTTGTCGGGTTGATAGGTGTAAGAACTGAGTCTTTGATACATTAAAAACAACAAGATTATTTTTACCCCTGTCAGAGATAAGAGTCAAGTCAGACAGTAGGTGTGCCATAGCCTCATCCATTGTTTGTTGAAGTAACTGCTGAAATGGACGTTGCGGTAACCGAATGGAAAGGTGAAGAGTGGAATCATCAGCATATGAGTGGATAGGGTTAGATGTACAGCTTAGAAGGTCATTGATGAATAAAAGGAAGAGAGTTGGTGATAGGACAGAGCCCTAAGGAACACCACTGTTAATAGATCTAGGAGAAGAAAGATGGCCATATACAACAGCGGCTGTAGAACGACCAGAAAGGAAGCTATGATTGAAGGCACAGATAGAAGGATAGAAACCGTAAGAAGGCAGTTTGGAAATTAATCATTTATGCCAGACTCGATCGAAAGCCTTTGAGATGTCAAGTGCATTGGCAAAGCTCTCGCCAAAATCCCGAAAGGAAGATGACCAGAAGTCTGAAAGGTAGGTGAGAAGATCGCCAGTGGAGCGTCCCTGACGGCACCGATACTGACGATCAGAAAGAAGGTTGTGATAGGAAAGATGCTTAAAAAATTTTCTATTTAGAATAGACTCGAAAACTTTTGAGATACAGGATGTTAAAGCAATTGGACGATAGTTAGAGGGTTGGGAATTGTCACCCTTCTTTGGGACTGGCTGAATAAGAGCAAACTTTCAGCAAGAAGGAAAGGTACAAGTTGACAGACAAAGGCGAAAGAGTTTGCCTAGGCAGGGTGTGAGCACAGAAGCACAGATCTTGAGGACAACAGGAGGGACTCCATCTGGCCCATATGCTTTGTTAGTATTGAGGCCAGTGATGGCAGAAAATACATCAGCTGAAGAATTTTTCATGTCAGCCATGAGGAAGTCTAGGGGGGGGAAGTGATGGAGGAACAGCACCGGAATCGTCTAAGGTGGAATTGAAGGAGAAAGGCTGAGCGAAGAGATCTGCTTTATCAGTAGAAGAAATAGCTACAGAGCCATCAGAGTAGAAAAGAGGAGGGAAGGATGAGGAGGTAAAGTTCGAAAGGTTTTTGGCAAGGTGCCAGAAGGAGCGGGAAGAATTCGAGTTGGAGAATTGAGTGCATTTAGTACAGATGAAATTATTTTTAGCAGAGCGAAGTACAGGTTTAGCACGATTCAGGAAAAAATTTAAAAAAGATGTGATTCAGGGGTGGGTTAGCTCCAGTACGTTTTATAGGCCCTCTCCTTGTTGCGAACAGCATTAGAACATTTAGAAGGTAATGGAGAATAACTGTGAAAAATAAGAATGAAATAAAATATAAAACACAGAAAAAGAAAAAAGAAAATAAAGGAAAGGAAGAGGGAAGTAAAGAAAAGGAGAGGAGTGGAGAGTTTGTGGGTGAAGGTTTGAACTCAGTCCAGGTGTAGTAGAGTCCCAGGCCGCTGCACCTTACTTTATCTCGCCTCCTACCTCTCTTGTAGCTTGTGATGCTGTAATATAGTGGTGGCTGTGATCTAACGTACCTAATGCTGATAACAGTGATGCTGATGACGATGGTGATGATGATATTGATGGATATGATGATGATGGCTCTTGATGTTACAGGTGACAAGTATACAGTAGTGTTAATGTTTGATTAATAATTATGGTAATGATTATGACTGTGGTGGTGGTGGTATTAATGATGGTGATATGCAGTAGGTTACTATGATATTGATGGATATTGTACTGTAAGGGTGATGGTGATGTAGGATACAACCGGCGAGTATAATGATAATCATATGGGTAACGATGATGATAATGTTGGTGGTGGTGATATGCAGTAATTTACTATGATGGTGATGGATAAGGTGATGGTGATTTATGTTACAGTACATGAGAATAATGTTAACTATATGGATAATGATGATGATGCCGGTGATGATGGTGATGATGATGATGGTGATGATATGAAGTAGGTTACCATAATGATGATGAGCTTCATTTTGTCGCATTGCTACTTTGCTTTTGTGGGATTTGGAGACCTATACCCATTACTACATTCCACCAGCTACAAGTTTGTGGCTAAAGTGTGGAATGCTCTCTTGTTTCTGTGCTTTTTTCATCTCTTACATGTGCACTTTTGCCATTCCTACTTCTTAACAATAATTTTAGAAGAATATTTTTGTTTTCTAGTATAATGGAGAAAGAATGGATGAAGAAATTGACAAAAGCAGAAAAAAATGACATTACGAATAAAAGGCATAGTAGGAAAGAAATATAAAGGGACTGAACAATTAGGAAAAATATATACCAATAATGGATAACGTGAAGGAGAAAATAAGAAAAGAGAGAAGGATAAAAAGGAGAGAAAAAAAATGGGAAAGGAATAAACAGCTACAAACAGAGAAGAAAGGAAGAAGGAAATTTGAGAGAATCGATACTAGGGATAAAGAAAAAATTAAGGAACGCAATCAGAAAAAGAAAGAAAGAGAAAGAATAAAACAAGAAAGAAGAAAAACATGAATGAGAAAAAGGAGCATTATTTAGAAGGGCAGAGCTTTGCATTCGCCTCCTACCTTTCTTGTAACTTGTGAAATTCGAATATAATGGGAATAATGGGCGACAAGGAGAAAGAAATGAAAAAAAGAAAGTGAAAGAAAATGTATGATTCAGAAAAAAGAATATAAAAGACAAAAAGTAGATATAAAAGAGAAAGAAAAGAAAATGAGATATAAAGAATAAATGGAAAGAAACAAGTAGAACAGGAATCAAAGTTGTAACAAAGAAAAAAGAAAGGAGTTAGAAAGAGGAAATGAGGCAAATGGCCCAATAAAGGAGCATATGATGCATAGGGTTGAACTGCAGACACCTATACGTGTGTCCCAGGCCGCTACACCTTACTTGATATGGCCTACTACTTCCCTTGATCAATAATTCCTGCAATATATCATGAACAAAGAAAGGAGAGAGAGAGAGAGAGAGAGAGAGAGAGAGAGAGAGAGAGAGAGAGAGATGGAAGAAAACGAAAGAAAAAAGAAAACACGAGTAATGAAAATGAGAAAGAATGGAGAAAAGAGGAAAAGAAATGACAAAGAATAAGAAGATATGGAAAGAATGAAGGAATCAGAAAGAATTGGGAAGATATGGCGAAAGAGGAAGAAGCAAAACAGGAAAAGGAAAGAAAGGTTGGGAGAAAAAAAAAAAAAAAAAAAAGATAAAACAGTAAAAGTGTTAAGTTGGTTCAGGTGTAGTGGAGTCCCAGGTGCTCCATCTTCCTTCATCTTGCCTCGTACCGCTCTTGTTGTTTATGGTGTTAGTGAAAAAGAAAGGACGAAAGAATACGAGTGATGAAGAAAAGAAGAAAGTAAAAGAAAAATGTGAGGGAATAGAAACATATTGGAAAAAAGTATAGGAAATGGAAGAAGCATCCCCCCAAAATTAGCAATATAATTACGAACGGGAAAAGAGAAAGTACAAACACTTGGGATGAAAAGAAAAAAAAGTGAGAAAGGAGAATAAGAGAAAGAAAAGTGGAAAACATAGAAAAAGAAAAAGAATATAAAGGAAAGGAAGAGGGAAATAAAGAAATGGAGACAGACAGGCCCTGCGGGTGAAGGTTTGAACTCAGTCCAGGTGTAGTAGAGTCCCAGGCCGCTGCACCTTACTTCATCTCGTCTCCTACCTCTCTTGTAGCTTGTGATGCTGTAATATAGTGGTGGCTGTGATCTAACGTACCCAATGCTGGTAACAGTAGTGATAATGATGACGGTGATGAAGATGATGATGATGATGATGGTGGTGGTGGTGATATCAGTTGCCAGTGATGAGCATAATGTTAAATGGATGAATGATGATGACGGTATGGTGGTGAGGATTGTGTTGGTGGTGGTGGTGGTAGTAATGACGGTGATATGCAGTAGGTTACTACGATGTTGCTGGATATGATAATGGTGATGATGTAGGTTACAAATGACGAGTTTAATGTTAACTGCATGGGAGGTGATGATGATGATGGTTTTATACAGTAGGGTACAGTACATGCATAGTTGTGAGTAAAAGATGGAAGAAAAGCATAAGACAGTATGGATCAGTTGGCTCAAGGATAGTGTGGGTAAAGTTGAAAGTTGGACTACAAATGTGGGCGATTGTGTGTGTGTGTGTATGCGCCAACGAAAGATCGTGCTAGCAGAGTGAGAGAAGAGTTCTGGACAAATGTGTAAGTGTGCATGGAAAAGTTTGGAAGGAATGAGAGAGTGTTTTTGATTGGTGATATGAATGGTAAAGTAGGGAATGTGAAGGTGGATGGAATAGTTGGTGAGTGGGGTGTGCCTGTTGCAATAGATGAGAATGGCAGTGCGTTAGTGGACATTTGTGCTGGGAGGGGGTTGGTGATAGCCAATACCCTCTTCAGGCATAAAATGATCCACAGGTATACATGGCGAGTGATGAGAAGGGTGGGTGGTGAACTGAATGAAAGGAAGGCAATGATTGATTATGTGTGTGTGGATGAAAGGATGCGAAGATGTGTAATGGATGCAAGAGCTTATAGAGGTTGGGGGAGTGGACTTTCTGACCACTACTTGGTGGTGGCCAGAATTAGGATACAAGTAAGATGGAGGAATAGAAGAAGGGAAAGACGAGAGGAAGGAGTAGTTGCAAGGAGAGTGGAAAGGTTACAAGAGGATGAGAAAAAGGCAGAGTATAAGAGAGAAGTGGAGGAACGATTGGGCAAATATGAATTGGAGCAGATGGGGGACGTGGAAGGTGTGTGCAGGATATTTACAGAAGAAATATGTGCACCATGTGATGTGGTGTGTGGGAGGAAGAGAAGACGGAGGGGGGTGCAAGGAACAGCGTGGTGGACTGAAGAAGTGAGACAGGCTGTGGCACAAAAGAAAAAAGCATACAATGAATGGATGAGAAATAGGGGCGTGGAAGAAGCTGAGGCGGAAGACAGAGTTATATGTAGAAAGAAAGAGAGAGGTGAAAAAATTAGTAAGAGAGAGTAAGAAGAGAGTGGATGAGGAATTTGGAAGGAATTTGAGTGTAAAGTGGAGGGACTGTAAGAAAATGTTCTGGAAAGAGGTGAAGAGAGTAAGACAGGGTGGGATTGAGGTTAGTAGGGGAGTGAAAGATAAAAATGGTAGATTACTAGTGGAGAAGAGAGAAAAAGTGAGCAGATGGAGAGAACACTTTAAGGAATTGTTGAACATAGAGGATGGAAGTAATGTGAGTATAAGTGGCTGGGGAATGGCTGGGAGAAGGAGGGAGGTGAGAAGACAGGAAGAAATCAGTAGGATAGAAGTTGTGGAAGCAATGAAGAAAATTAAATCGGGGAAAGCCCCAGGAATTGATGGAGTGTGTGGTGAAATGCTGAAGCATGGGGGAGAGATAGTAGTAGAATGGATGTGGAAGATGTGCGATTGGCCTGGGAGGAAGGTAGAGTCCCGGAGGATTGGAAGTCAGGTATAATTATTCCTTTGTACAAAGGAAAAAGGGACAATGAAGTGTGTGGTAATCACGGGGGCATTTGTCTTCTTAGTATAATAGGAAAAGTATATGGTAGGATACTTATTCACAGAGTTAGAGAAAGAACAGAGGAATTAGTTGGAGAAGAACAAGGAGGCTTTAGGAAGGGAAGAGGTTGTGTAGATCAGATATTCATTCTTAGATCTTTAGTGTAAGAGTTTCTAGAGAAGGGAAAGAAGTTGTATGCGGCTTTCATGGATTTGGAGAAAGCATATGACAGGGTGGATAGACAAGGATTGTGGAAAGTATTAAGAATATAATTATGGAGTAGGTGGGAAGTTGTTGAATGCTGTGAAGAGTATGTATGATGGTGCTAAGGCTGCAGTGTGTGTGGATGGTGAACTAAGTGTATTTTTCTCTTTGGAGGTTGGGTTGAAACAGGGATGTGTCATGTCTCCATGGTTGTTCAATCTGTATGTGGATGGGGTAATAAAAGAGGTACAAGGTAGGGTAGTGGATGTTGGAGTGGCCCTGGTGAGAGAGGAGTGTTTGGAAACTCCCTGTACTGAATTTTGCAGATGATACTGTGTTGTTGAGTGAAGACGAAGGGGAGCTGCAAGGCTTGGTGGATGAGTTTGGGAGAGTGTGTAAGAAACGGATTCTAAAGGTAAATGTAGGGAAGAGTAAAAGGATGGTCTTTGAGAGAGGTGAAGTCAGTGAATGGACAGAGAGGTTGGATGGTGAGGAATTGGAAAATGTGAGTACGTTTAAGTACTTGGGGAGTGTAATGAGTAAAGATGGAGATTTGGAGGGTGAAGTGCTTGAAAGGGTATAGCAGGGAAGAAAGGTTGCTGGTTCTTTGAAAGTAGTGATAAGAAACAGGGAAGTGAGCATGGAAGTGAAAAAGTTACTACATGACAGTATTGTGATACCAACTCTAACGTACGGAAGTGAAGCTTGGACGTTGTTGGAAGGATACACGTCAAGAGTGAGAGCAGTGGAAATGAGTTATTTAAGAGGAGCTTATGGAGTCACATGGAGAGAAAGGCTGACGAATGAGGATATAAAGGAGCGTTGTGATGTAGATGTGGATGTGATGGGAAGCGTTACGAGGAACACACTGAGGTGGTTTGGCCATGTGGAGAGCATGGAGGGTGAAAGACTGACGAAGAGAGTGTATGTGAGTGAAGTGGAGGGGGGAAGAGGAAGGAGGAGGCCGAGGATGAGATGGAGGGATGGGGTGGAGAGGTATATGAGAGAGGGGGGTGTGAGTTGGGAGCAGGGCAGTGAAATGGCGTGGGACAGGGCGACGTGGAGGCGATTTGTTTGTGGCCACCCCGAACGGGATTGAGGCGTCTGGCAATAGATAGATAGACAGGTACAGTGCTCTTGCTGGATATGATGATGGCGATGATGCTGTAGGTTACAAATGCCGAGTAAAACGATAATTGCATGGAGCATGATGGTGGTGGTGGTGGTGGTGGTATGTACTAGGCTACTGTGATGGTTATAGATATGATGATGGTGATGGTGTTGTAGGTTACAGATAATGAGTACAATGAAAGTTGCGTTGAAAATGATGGTAATGATGAAGGAAGTGATGGTTGTGGTGATGGTGGTGTTATGCAGTAGGTTCCTATAATGATGATAAGCTTAGTTCATCTCGTCTCCTAGTTCTTTGTAGCTTGTGATAGTGTAATATAATGGAGAAAGTAAACATGAATAAAAAGAAGAAATAAAAAGAATATTGCAAAGAAAAATAAAGGCAGAGAGGGAAAGAAATATAAAGCAAGTAAAAAATAGAGAACAAATGCAAAATCTGTCAAAAATCAGAATTGTAAAAGAGAATACACTGAATCAGCTGACTTTGCTTTTAGATTATTCTTCCTGTTATCATATGGTTGATTCAGACCAATGTAAACTTTTCGAGCTGGATGGGTTAAATACTGTCTTCAGTAACTGATAGAATGTTAGAATTAAATACAGTCGTTAAAAATTGTTTACTGGTATTATAATTCAAAAGAAAAATACGTCTCTGTATCGAAGGAGCTAAACCATAGGCTAGACTTTTTTTTTTTTTTTTGTCTGAATAATGGCTGGAGATTTTACTCGCCACTGTTAACCTTCCCTTGGAGCGAGGATTATAAGTCCTGGTCTTCCGTAGCCGAGCCTCGGACCCCTACGTGCTGAAAGGAGGGAGTAGTATGGGGTTGGTTGTTGCTGTAGAAGAGACTCTGATGGAAGTGACGCATTCTAGTTTCATGTTAATCTGAGGGACGAAGTCTGAGTGCCATAGCAAGCTTCCTAGTACTGCTTCCTTGGCAGTTTATGCTGCCTGCCACTCCTAAACATTCTCTCGTGTTCTGTATCACTCTAATATCAACACAGTTTGTATAATTACACAGCAGAAGATACTGAGGTGTAATGTGCAATATAAATGCCTAAGGAAGAGGTGCTGCGAAATCTCCAAAACCACTTGTAATAACGACCCTGCAACTCATTAAGTTGTTGTTGCCAGTGCACGAGGGAATATACACAAGCCAGACACCAGGAGAATAGTCCATTATGCTGCGAGAGATTTACTGCCTCCCACAGCACATTATTCCACTTACTTCATGACACCTTTTCTTATCATTTGCTTCTCACAAAAAGCACTACTCGGATAAAAAAAAGAAGAAGAAGAAGAAAAGAAAAACTGGTACTGAATGGATTAATGAAGGTTACATCTAAACCTTCCAGTTACAAAAATCTCCCCTGAGCTGTATAAAATCACCTGGTGGCAGCAAGAATGTGATAAGACATTATTCAAGGGATTAACTCCTTGTTCGATGGGCACAAGGGAATACACGTAAGAAAGGCGGAAAGGGAACAGTCGAGTATGAAGTGAGATATTTCATGATTCCTCGTCGTTTTATGCTTTACTCTATCTCCAGACAGTTTTGTTTTTTCTTCTTCTTTAAGGTTTAAGAGACTTTTATTCAAATGATGGTGATAGATGCACCTGTAACGTCATTAACCCCTTCGTTGTTGGGATGCTCTCCTAAGCTGAATAAAATTGTCTCGTGGTGGTGACATCTTAATAAAAAGTGGTCATTACATACATGGTATTTAAATGATTCTCAGGACCCAAAGGAATGTACAGAGAGCAGGCAGGAGGATACTGCAGTATGCTGTGTGATATTTCCTGCTTCTATTTGCAGGCCAACACAGCCGCTCTGCCCCTAAGTAAATTACTCAAGCACTTTTAAGCACAGAACATTAAACACATGATAATATAAGTTCTGTTCCAGACTATATGACGTTCAGCCCCATATTATGCAACATTTACTCCACATATCTGCTCCCAAGAGATTAGGTGTGTTAAGCCGACTCCGTGCCTTTACTCCCGCACAGTTGTTGACTTTATACACGGGTTTTATTCGCCCCTGTTTAGAGTACAACTCTCATGAGTGGGGTGGCTCCCCACATACAGCTTTTCTCAATAAGGTGAAGTCAAAGGCTATTCGTCTCATCAGTTCTCCTCCTCTTACTGGCTCCCTTCAACCTCTGACTCTTCGACGCACCGTTGCCTCTTTATCTCTTTTCTATCGCTACTTCAGTGGACACTGTCTGCTTGCATCCCTCCACCTCTACGAAAGGCGCGTAGCACCCGTCTAGCAACAAATTCTTATCCCTTTTCTGTCCAACTTTCTAATGCAAGAGCTGACCGTTACTCCCAGTCCTACATTTATGCAACACGACAACTCTGGAACTGTCGCCCTTTGTCTGTATTTCCTACTTCCTATGTTCTCCAGTCTTTCAAATGCAGTGCATCCAGGCATCTCGAAATGAATGGATCTTGAATTTGGCTCTCTTTTGTATTGTTTTTGCTTTTTTCTTGGAAGGAACGCTTTGCTGGCTCAGCCTTTGGTTCCTTCTTCCTCGCATAAAACTATATATATATATATATATATATATATATATATATATATATATATATATATATATATATATATATATATATATATATATATATATATATCCGAATGCCTGATTTTTGGCGTAAGAAATTTTCTTCATCATAGGACATATCTTCCAACGAAATTCCCTTCATATTCTTCATGTCATATCTTTTATGACTCTTCTCTGTATATCAATACCCGTTCATGTAAAAAGATCTGTTTGATGTCTTGATGCCCAAGACACATGAATGAATACAGAATAGAGACGGTTGTATAGATTATATGAAAATTATGCATAACTAAGATACCTATATATCTTACTCCATCCTTCATTTCCCTGCTCCCTACACACCACGCAGCAAAACTCTGATGCTGTGCTAGCACCTTTAAAAGCAGTCATTGGCCACATAAATGACGGCAGGAATAGTGAATCGATGGATGTCCCTGCCATTTAGTGGTTGTTGTGGTACGGCGTCAGTGTATGGCGGTGGTAACTGGTGTGATCTGGGTTCCACACAGATGAGATAATGACGATGGTGGTGGTGATGGTGGTGGTGATAATGATGGTGATGATTAAGAATGTTGTGCTGGTGAGGATGATGAAGGTGATGATCATTATGATAGTGACGATGGCAACGATGCTGCTGCTGCTTCTGCTTTAGCTGATGATGATGATGACATTTTAATACCTTAAAAGAAGACGTAGAAGTAAAACACCACCAATAATCAAATGAATGTCAAACCAAATCCACTAAAGTTCCTAAAACATTTTGTTCTGGCACCTTTGTAAAAAAAAAAAAATACTGCTATAGATTGAAGAATATAAATATAAATGCTGTTACCTTTGTGAAAATCACTCCTGAAGCATAGGTGAATACCATAGTGTTTATGTTTTCACCTGACGGAACTGAGCCACAAACATAACTTGCTAACTTGCTGTTTCATGAATTCGATGACCCTTTTCTATACCATCGGAATGAGTCTCCTTGGTTACTATAGTAAATCTACAGTACTTATGCCAGAAGGAATTGAACCACCCCCACAGCATAACTAAGTCTGGGTTGTATGATGTTTGATATGACTTGATTAAGTTGCTGGTCAGATCGATTCTCCAGTCTGACCACTGTACACTTGGCCGTCAACTGAGCTGACAGGGTTTGAGATTTATATCAGGTTAGAACAATTCAGCTAAAGTCAGTACATTAACTTAGTTAATACTTTATTCAAACAAAATAAAATCTGTTAACATAAACTCTTGCTACTAAACCGTTTTTTAATGTGTCCGACTATGGGCAAAGACTTGACAGCCCGTTTTCTGAAGGCCAGGGGAACTGCTACGTCACGCGGCTATGCATGTCAAAAAGTTGGCACTAATAATCACCGTCCATAGTGATATAACTGCTAGGCCTGTCTCCTACAGAGCTGGTGTACTAGTACTGGCAGGGGTGTTTTTATAACATGTCTGTGGGCATCGTGGAAGATCACCAAAATTTGTTTAGATGAAATTCACTAACCTCTTCCCTGCCTCAGCCTGGGATCGAACTCCCGTCTTTACGAACGTCAGACAGATTCTCCGACCACCTGACCACCCTCCCTCTTTCACATCGTTATTATTATTAATATACGATCAATGTGTTCTCACTCTGTAACAAAGCGCTGGACACGTCATTAGTATGGTTACTTGAAGGCTTGGCAGAGGCGTCATGGGATAGGTGGATGGCGGAAATAATTGCAACAATTGAAAAGAAAAATTATTACCGGAACTTATTTATTTTTTAGCCACCCCTCCCCCCAGCACCTTCTGGTCACTCTGCTGTTATTCAATTAGCCAGGTAATGAGAATGATTAGAAAAATGACTGGGTTTCTCTCTCTCTCTCTCTCTCTCTCTCTCTCTCTCTCTCTCTCTCTCTCGTGAATCAACGTGGGCGTAGGGAGATCCCTACCTGATGGTGATGAACTGGGGAACGAGGACAACTATAGACTCAGGATGAGGCCAAAGACAATGATAAAACTTGGATGAGGACGATAACAACGACGAGGACGAGGATGAACATTAGGACGAAGACAAGAGATGGTACCGACATCTTGTTTGGTGTGTCTGGGAAAGGAATCCAGGGTTTGTGGAGTTTTGAGATGCTGGCGGGTGACCTATGGTTGAAGGATATATCGACATGTGGCTGTTTGCTAATTTCTTTTGGTTGCTTACTCTCTGTGATTTGTATTACTCTCAAAATATTATGCTTTCAACACGAGGAACAGCCACTCGTATCAGGCATGGTTCATATCATTAAAGTGACGTTGATATTTAAGCTACGACATACATATTCGAACATGACCTGTGTATATAATCAACAAGTATTTTCCTAAACACTAATCGTATTGTTCGTATTGTATTGTTTATAATGGCCCCACCATGCTAGCTAGTGTCGGCCTTGGTCATCTAATGGCGGCTCTCCGCGCGATCAGTCTTTGTAGCCTCCCTATTCAATCCCGTATCCCTGAAGTCACAGCCTATTACCTCGTCCAAGGCTTTTTATGTCCACCTCTCGCAACCCTTCCCCCGACGTTCATACTTGTCAATTTCCGCATCCAATTGTCATCCTCCATCCTCTCCACACGCCCAAACGATCTTAATGTATGAAGGTAAAAGCTTCACAGCGTTAGAGCAAAAACAGATAGAAATACCACCCACCCACCCACCCCCCAAAAAGGTCCTCGCGAGTGATAGCAGTTCATCATGGCTAAGAACATCCCCTCCTGATCCAACAGTCTTATGGACGCCTAGTATGGGCGGGTTGCTTTACTATGCACGTTCAGGCTGTGTTGTTACATTTATAGAAGGACATGGATACCGCTGGGCCGAGGATCATCGTTGACATTGGATAAGTGATCCGCGCTCACCTGATGCTTCAAACATGGGTGTACATGTGGAAGGCCTTTGGAATGTGGACTGAGAAGTGGATGCTGGAACTTGTGCTGTAGTGGCCTGTATATGGCAAAGAGAGCTTCCATAGAGTGCAAGAGCTAACACACACTTAAAGACATACTATTGCAGTTATTATAATTATATTTGCCAGCGGGTAGGACTGAACTCAGCGGTGCTGGACTGGTGAACGCCGACACCACCTACCCATTGCATGAGACTCCCTGAAGTGACATAAAAGAATTTATGGGACGTCTAAAAATCTGTAGTTAATGAATATTTAATGATAACTGTTTATAATCCCTTCGTATAGAGGCGTCTTCTTCGAGTTACAAAATCGTATGGGGCGACCCCGAACAAGTAAACTTAAAAAAAAAGAAAGTGCACAAGCAGTTAGGCTAGCTGATGACCAAGAAGAAAACATTCTCTCTCTCTCCTCTCTCTCTCTCTCTCTCTCTCTCTCTGTCGGGTCTAAAGATGGTATGAGTGACACACATATCCTAGAGGGGGTAAGTCAGGTAGTACTGGGACAGTGACCCCACCATCCCTGCCATCTGGTGCCACGCGTCATCAGTGTAAAACTGTCTCACAATATACTCTTCTCTCCCTTCTGTATACAAGTGTTTTTGCGCAGATTTTTTTTTACTTATACAACGTTTTCTACTTCAGTTTGCATACTCTATTTCTCCATTTTTATTTGTGAGCTTTGTAACAGCAAATATATTATTAGGTCGTCTGTGTAATACTGCGTAACATTGTACTCTTCCATCCTTCATCGTACAGACGCTTAATTAAGACTTTCTGAACAGTTACCCTTCTGACTGCATGTACTATTACCTCCTCCTTTCTTCAGGCAATTTTTAACAGCATCTGGCTAAACATTTTACGTCTGCATCCGTGCATGTCTTTGCATTTGAATTAGGCTAGATGTCTACTCATCCTTAGATTTCATAGTACTTTTTTTGTTCTTTTACTTCTCGCAGCCTGTAGCAGTATCCATTATCTTTCACCACCTGTCTGACCACCTCACCAATGTCACTGCACATATACTCACAACCTTAAATTCAGTTCAGGTACTTTTCTCTCGTGTTCATCCACATTTTCTCATGTACGAGGATGTATAGTCAAGTTTAAATACAGTCCATCCCATTTCTTACCCAGCAGCTGGACTCCCACATGTTTATTTACTCTTTCCTCGAAGCATTTCTTTTAGCACTCCTCTCTTTCTAAATCTGAAACTCCGTCTGTCACAACTGATCAACTTGGTACACCATGGCATCGTACTTGTGTGACTTTCAGGTAAGTATACATATAACTAGACAAACAAACACACAAACAGATAAAAACACCTATTGCGTTATGATAATGAACTTATTAGAAATCTCTCTCTCTCTCTCTCTCTCTCTCTCTCTCTCTCTGGAACAGGACCCAGCTGCTCTTATCCATGTATTTTCCCCACATCAGTCATATACACTTGATTCTATGCATATCATTATGGTGGAGAGAGAGAGAGAGAGAGAGAGAGAGAGAGAGAGAGAGAGAGAGAGAGAGAGAGAGAGGCGGGAGGGGAATCATAATTCCGTTTTTAGGTCATTTGTGTCATTCTAAACTATTGCTGAAACAATTAATCATTTTTTCCCATGAAAGGAACAACAAAATTAATTTTCCTGCAAAATGGCTTCGTGTGTTCCTTGTGCCGCTTCAGAGATGGAACACACTACTATACCTATGTCGTTGGCAGGATTTTGTTTTTCTATATGATACTCAGATGACAAAGTGCAGCTTAGCCAGACCTTACTTTACAAGGCTAAACCAAAACTATGCCTAACTTAACCAGTAAACTCATCGTAACCTAACCTACCCTAACAATAACTGGCATCTTTAAATTAAGTAAAATCAAACAACCTAAGTTTTTCCATCCTGATTATATCTAACCAATTAACCTAACTCACCTGACCTAAATTAGTCTTACCATACCAAGTATTTAACAGACATAATCCTTGTTATGTCACACTAAATTTAGTCTAACTTAATCAAAACAACTTAGTCAATACAAAGTTTATGCAATCCAGCACAATGTAGCCTAACCTAAAACAATCCTTACGTATTCCATAACCACACACAGACAACTTAAGCAAATTTATTCCAAGATAACTGTACTACACGTATTCTAATCAAAGACAACTTAACAAAAAACTTTGTCTAACCTAACCTAGCCTTACAGCATCATATCAGTCCTACACCAAGCAACCTAAACAACCTTTATCTTACCTAACCCAACAGTGCATCATAACTCTCTCTCTCTCTCTCTCTCTCTCTCTCTCTCTCTCTCTCTCTCTCTCTCTCTCTCTCTCTCAACACAACTCGTACGCTCTTCTAAACTGTATATCGTCGTCTGGCACACTAACAAAACAAGAATATAAACATTTGCGTTCGTTGCCTGTTTGAACTGCGGCGCCATGAAACTGTCAATGGGGTGAGGTGATTTATTTGGACGTGGTGAGTAAAAGAATGGGTGTCATGGGATGGATTGTTGGAGGCGGTGAGACTGGGATAGTAATGTATACCTCGCAAAAATGAGTGTTGTAGAATTCGTGCCTTTTATGCAGTGAAGGTTTACCTCAGAACTTAGTCCAAGAATCACAGGGATAAAGAAATAAGCGTGCGGGACAAGGATATGAGTGCAACGAGCTGGCAGGTGGGGAGTGGAGGGTGGAGCGATATTATAAGAGTATACCTTGTGACAAATGGAGTTGTGGAATTAATTATATAACCGACTTCGTTTTTATTACATGTACTGATTTATCCTTGCTACCTCCAGGCTATTTTATTCAAGTCCGGGGAGGCCTCACGTAATCCGTAAGTAAATGAAAGCTAGGCTACATCTAGACTACTCAGTTACAAAAGCCAGTACAGAGTTGAATATGAATTACTGAAATGAAAATTACATCACAGAACTGAAGGGAATGTGGGGTGAATGTCTGTTACAAAGTTTCTTCCACATCAACAACAATAACAAGATAATATTGTCTTACTCTCGTACCTGGCGTTTCGCGACGAAGGTAATATGTGTTTGGACTAAAGAACTGGAGAGCTAAGAGAAGCAGGGGTGAGGGAGGAGAGCATAGACATCAAAGGAAATACAAAAAGATGGGATAGAGGAGATGAAGGCAAAGAGGCAGGGAGCAAAAAGACAAAGGGAGAGGGAGAGCAACCATATCTGAGCAGACAAAATAAATGAAAAGACCAACCGTCTAAAAGTCAACAATCATGGCAAAAAACAATAGTTAATGAATTATTTACGTTTACAATATTATCATTAAAAAAGATAAAAGTTACAACACACACACACACACACACACACACACACACACACGTGATCTTGGTTCCACCTAGGCCACAGTAGCATTCTCTCAGCGTTGTCTTTCTCGCCCCTGCGGCTAAATCTGTGGTGGTTGGATCCATGATGAATTCTAGAAGCAGTTCCATAGCTTTTCCCTGAGGCATGTGTCTTGTGTGGGTGATTTGTAACTCTTTCATGCCTTAGGGAAATAAGCAGTGTAGTTTGGCAGTAAACTATATATTAAAAAAAAAACACCGTTCCTGATATTCATTGTAAGACTTCTTGTAGTCCTTGATTGTCATTAGAGAGGGATGTATGTGTTGTTGTTATATTTGCTGCTTTCACATAATCAAAAAACTATTATCATCCCTCCAGATGCAATTCCCACCTAAGAAATGAAGAGTAACCATAACTTTTATCCTGAGCCATGTGTCTTGTGTGGGTCGGCGATGGAGGCGGATTTGTTCCCGTTTTTCGCCACACACTCAAAAAAAGGACAAATAAATCCTTCCCCTACTTCTTATCATTATCATTATTATTGTCATCATCATTCCTTCATTATGACCAACTGGAAATGTTTTTAACAGGTGAGCATAGGAAGGAAAAAGAAATTAAAGAAAAGAAAATAATTGAAACACCAGATTACAAATGTCCTCCATTCTTAAAAATCTGTAACAGTTGGACTTGAACTTTTGCAGGTTGAATTTGGAGGGAGAATATTTTGGAGAAACGAGTTCCAAAGAGAAGAGTGAATGCTAAAAAAGTAATAAAAGTCTGAGGAGTTTATTAACACATGGAGCTGACTGTTTGTACCCGTTCATTTCCAAGAAGATAATACCATAAAATAGTAAACACATAAATACCCATAAAAGAAGGAACAAAGAGTGCAATTGCCTCTCTACAGTTAGTCTACTGTTCGACCCTTTGACATTTCCGTAAATTTGACGTTCGAGGAATTGTTGCCAAATCCAAAATATTTAATCTATTCCCGGCCGTCAGCCGCTAACCCAATTTTGACCCAAACTGGATAAAAACTGTTTAAACAAATGGCGCCTTAAGATCTTTACTTCGACCCTGTTCTGAAAGTTTAATTTTTTCGTCCGTGCCTGACTGTAAGCCATGCACAGAATCTGGTCCAAATGGAAGCTAAATTACAGTGAAGAAATCTCAGTCATGCCCTTAACCTTTGACTGATTTTTCTCAACGTCGAATTACTTCATTCAGTTTTTTTCTTTCAATCATTCCAACAACTTTGATTTAGATCTAATATAAACTAATTCAGTTGATCATGTCCTGTGACTTTGACCACTGACCTGTTGTTCCCAGAAACAGCAGGCAAACCCCTGGGAGAACACGGAACATTATGACCAAGTTTGGTTGAAATCTGATCCAAACTGACGACGTTATTTTGTTCACACACACACACACACACACACACACACACACACACACACACACACACCAATGGGAATAAGTTCTCACTTTCTACGAGTATAGAAGAGTGAGGATGTACTAAATACAAAAAAGAAATATATTAGTGCTATTTCATGGTACAATTGTAGTTCATACTTTCAGTAACTCCTGGACTACTGCGCAGTGAGGGAAGGGAGGGGCTGGGGTACTGAATTCGACGTCGTCCTTGCCGACACATCATCATCATCATCATCATCATCAACATCATCAACAACAACAACAACATTAACCAGTTCTTAATTTCAATCCACAGAAAATAAGAGCAGAGCCAAAACCCTTGCCCTGAGGCGTGTGTGTTGTGGGAAATGTCATGGATGAAGGTTTATCGTACCGTCTCACGCCAAGGGAACTGGTCAGTAAGTAGACAAATTAATTGCAATGGGAAAGAAAACATGATCCAACCATCGTCCTTTGTACAGCTGTTAACTAAGTCCCTGGAGCACGATGACGTGTGTGTGTGTGTGTGTGTGTGTGTGTGTGTGTGTGTGTGTGTGTGTGTGTGTGTGTGTGTATAACCTGACAGAAGTATTGGGAAAATAAAGGCCGGAAGCAACAGGGAGATATTAAGAAGAGAGGTAGGGCAGAAGAGAAGCGAAGAAGACAGCACAAGCAGGGATACTGGGAAGTATTCTTTCTCTCCCTCCCCAAGGGGGCATGGTGTTAGAGAAGGAAGCCTTCACGTGGTGGCACCAGTATATCCAGATTACTTCGGTCCTGTCATACAAATGTTCCCTTCCTCGTTATCCTGCGAAAAAAGATGGTGGACTACAGAAGAAGGGCACCTTTAGCCTGCAGACCACAGATACATGTTCAGAGGAGAATGGGGCTACAACAACAGCAGTAACAACATCAACATCCAATCTGGCTCAGTTCGACCCACTTCAGATTCATTCACGGCCATTCAACACTCAGATAAGTCCAATAAGAACCAGCCAGGTCCATGCGGATTCATAAATATTATTTTAGGTCCTGACGGATTCGTTACATCCATGTCAGTATAGCTGAATAATATCAGATCAGTTTTGTTGCAGTGCAAATCTAACTAACCTAGATTCATTCGGTTCAACTCGGCCAGCCACATAAAACAATATACAGACAGGTTCTTTCAGAAAAGCTCATGGCTGTAAACTAAACGTTCATAAGGGTACTATAAAAAAAAGGAAAGTATGATATAAGAAACAAGCGTAAAACAAAAATAGCGACCAAGCAGAGATTCCTGACTGTGGGTAGAGATATAAGTGGTCGAAATTTCGACGCTCGAGGCTTATTTCGTTGTTGTGGGAGCTATACCGTAAGTTTGATAGGAAATGGCCGTGTTTGTGAGGGTGAGTGGGGCGTACATCAGTCGGGGCTGGCTTTATTGCCACGTTTTGGAGCGGAATACAACTGCAAAACGCCATCATATGTAAGGGAATGCGTTTTCTCACTCGACGGTAACGCGCCCTAAAGTAGGGTAGCAGTAAGTGCTATACAGTAATTATTTACTTTTTTTCGTGTAATGATTGATAGCAATGTTGGTAAGTGTTACCTGGGTTAGTCTGTTAACGAGGTTTTTGAGAGACTGTCGAGGTCCGAGTCTACGTCTCCTCTTCGCAAATACACACATAATTCCTAAGCCAATGACTTACTTCGGCTTTGTAAATGGACACATAAAAAATTCATTCCTTTGTCTTCAAACTGCAGGTATTATCCTGCGTGGCAGAGGATGAAAACTACACTCCCTTCCCGACCTTTCGTGCGCTGTTTCTGTGGTGCCAAGAACCTAACTGAGCCTGTTACTATACACATGCAATATTTCTTTCATTTATTAAAAAAAAATATTTTCTTGCAGGGCAGGGACTGGAGGTTAGGAGCTGTGTCCTCCTCTGAATAAATTATTAACTTTCACCTTTGCTTATGGCCGTGAAAATATTTCAGATTTGTCCTGGAAATCATAAGAAACGTTTTTCTTTTTTTCTTTGAGGGGTTGGAAAAATGTGTGTGTGTGTGTGTGTGTGTGTGTGTGTGTGTGTGTGTGTGTGTGTGTGTGTGTGTGTGTGTGTGTGTGTGTGTGTGGTTCAGTATTGCTGTCTGTGCGGTGACATATTATGAGAGCAACAGGGAAGGGTCTGTCTGGCCATTGCTGTGGGTTATTGTAGAAACAGACATTGGGAACCACGGAAACAGTCGACTGCAACGACGTCCAGACAAGTCCGGAGAAAGGAAAGGATGTCAGACTGTTTATAGAGGAAACATATATGTGGCCCATTTCACTGGTTCTATGCTACGCGTTATTTCACCTGTATCTGAGACCTACCTATTCCACTTTAGAAGTGGGAAGAGGAGGAGGAGGATTATGATGATGAATGAATTTTTAGGTCACATTTATTGGTTCTTAATTCAATTAATATTGTTTTATGAAGTGAAAATAAGGCTATGATGATGGTGATGATGATGGTGGATGATAACCTACAGTAAGGTGATCATTATAATAGGGATGGTGA
Source organism: Coenobita brevimanus (assembly GCF_032717465.1). Classification (NCBI taxonomy): domain Eukaryota; kingdom Metazoa; phylum Arthropoda; class Malacostraca; order Decapoda; family Coenobitidae; genus Coenobita; species Coenobita brevimanus. The sequence continues at coordinate 2,944,795 of NC_137062.1, read as the reverse complement.
TAATCATAACTAGGATTAGGTCCATTAAATTTCAGAATTTATGAGGACGAGCGTGATCATGGGGTAAAAATTATGATGATAATGATGATTAGTAGGAGAAGGAGGAAGAGGTAGAGGTGGATTTCAGAATATCCCCTTCCATAAAAACAAAAGATTCATATACATCTGAACACATTTAGACTTCTTTACTCCATCTTCTTTTTTTTCCCGGTATATTTCCACGGGTTGACAAGTGTTTATGTAAATGTGGAAATTGGTTCAATGGAAGATGACACAGATGCAGAAGTGAGTTGGAAGTGACTATAATTTATGGCACGAGTTTGAGGAATAATAAACCCTTGGAGTGAGAGAGAGAGAGAGAGAGAGAGAGAGAGAGAGAATTACGGGTGTGCGTATGTGCTTTAAGGGATGGCTGCGTATTTAGGCCTTCATGTCACCCTGTCCTCTGCCATTGGGCTGCCCTCCCTCCATGTCACACAACCGTCTCTCCTTTCATTTCTGAACAATTTTTTTTCTTTCAGATGTGATTCTTATCAATCACTAATCTTTGTCTTTAAGCTACACTTCCTGTCTCTCGTGTTCTTCAGTACAGATGTACTCTACTGTACTTTTTATCATTTCTCTCTTTTTTTTCCCTCCTGTCTGTATTATTATATCCTATTTCCTTTTCATCTCAGTGCTGGCCATTCTTTATATAATTCTTTTCTATACTACTTCCTTTTTCATATTTGCTTCAGTTCTTATTAAAGTCTTCCTTTCAAACTTGCCTTCCTGCTCTTTCTTTTATATCCTCATAAAATAAAATCCTAATTATTAACATCTCTTCAGTTTCTTTCTCCCATTCTTCATTAATCTTCTCTTTACATGTTTCATTTAGTAGAAGCCCGAGAAGTGTTTTTCTTAGTTTAGTAATTTCTGCATTTTTACCTCGCCCGGATGCAGTCCGGCGAGGTATTGTTTGTGGTCGTTTCTTTGTTTGTTAGCAACATTATGGAAAAACGGCTGAATGCAATTGCATGAAATTTCCAGGATATGTGGACACTGGTCCCCAAGGAAAGTAATTAAATTTTGGAGGTAATCGAATGACTCTGAGACGTCAAAATCAAGATTTTCCGAGGGCTATATCTTGAAACCGGTTGAAGATAGAGATATTTACTATCATCAGCATACAGGAACTCCCATATGGGCTTTCTCTTGGCACCAAGACCTTTGACCTTGAGCGATCTTGAAAGGTCAAACTCAAGGTCACGGATATTCAGGGGGCTATAACTCGAAAGTGGTTGCAGATAGATATTTACTATTATCAAGATATAGGAGGTCTCATATAGGCTTTCATTTGGCACCATGACCTTTGACCTTGAGTGACCTCGAAAAGTCAAACGCAAGATCACGGATTTTCAGAGGGCTATAACTTGAAAACGGTTGCAAATAAAATAACTACTTTCGGATGGGGATTGTTATGCCTGACACCACTTATTACAATTATTGTCTTTCTTTTTATCCTTCAGTATTGATTGCTCATTATATTCTCAAAACAGACTGATGGGCTGGAAAGCGACACCTTCACGTGGTGACACATAGCTCGACGACTCCACTGCCCAGTTATCGTCCCTCAACTCTCTCCTTTCAATAGGAGGATGGTAAACAGCAGGAGAAGAATATTTTTCAGACTGTAGTCTTCTGGGTTCAGGTTCAGGTGTGGTCAAGGTGACACCAGCATCAACAACAGAACAAAATTCACATATAACCTATTTGTCCGTCACCCTCTCCTTACTGGAAGGAGGAGAGAACTGAATAATTGTTCCAAATACCTGTAGGAAGAGGAAGTAAAGAACAAAGAAGAGGATGGTATAAAAGGGAGACAAAGGCAGCAGAGTGACTGACGATGCAGAAGGAAAGAAACATAAAGATGGACAGATTAATCTGAAATAAGGAGGGGAGAGAAGATGAAAAGATGATGTGTTGCTTATAAACCACACGAGAAGAAATAACAGTAATAATAATAGTTACAACTAGAATAATAATAATAATAATAATGATACTACTACTGCTACTACTACTACTACTGCTACTACTACTACTACTACTACTACTACTACTGCTACTACTACTACTACTACTACTACTAAGAAGAAGAAGAAGAAGAAGAAGAAAAGAAAAACCACAACCACAACAACAACAACAACAACAACAACTGCAAAAAAAAAAAAAAAAGGGAGATGAGTGTGAAAGAATTTATTTTCAATATTATAAAACATCATTCTTGGTATTTCAATCAACCTGAACGGAACACTATTAATAAAAGAGTTCGTGAGGCCATATTTAATTCCTCCACTTCAAAAATTCTCTCCGCAGTTGAGTCAAGTGGTCTGATAGAAGCAAATAAGATTTTAATATACTTCATCAGCGTTAACTGGCTCACCGAATTCACAACTATGACGCCTTTTTTATATTTTTTCCCTACTACTCCCAGACGGTTATATGCAGCTTTATTCAACCCCTTTACTTCCTGTGTTGCATAAAATAATCTATTTGGTACGGTAAATACAAGAGGAATGAGCTTCTGTGTTTTGAATAGGATTAAACGGATGTGTTGTTACATTGTACAGTTTATAATGAGTCATCTGTTTTTGCAGTCCGAGGAAACTATTTGAGTTTTAAGTAGTCAGCCACTCGACGAATGTTATTAAGCAGAAGCGAGTCATTTTTAACTGGAGGTGTTAAAAATATCTTAGCATTAATCAACTCCTTATTACATGAGATGAAGAATATCAGTGAGTTTGTCTGGTGGTAGATGGAGTAAAATACAAAGTACGTCAAGGGACTGAAAGTATTAGATCAGTGGTCTGAGCACTCATAAACTCCTGACGTACACAGTGTTGCGATGAAACTAAATTTTTCCATTCGACTAACGACCATTCTACTGCATTGTTTCTGCTCCCCCCAGATAATTATATTCAGCTTAAGACAGTTTTCTCGTATTTAGTGGGATTCGTCAAAGCTGCATCGGACCCCTCTGTCCGAACATAAATAAAATAAACAGGAAATATCAACAAATAATAAAGGCGTTCTGCGGTTCAGTGGGTTACCTCGTCATTGTGGGCGATGTCCTCTTAGTTTAATGTTGTCGCTGCCACGTAATGTGAATCAATTTACGATATGTCTCTCTCACTGAAGGGCTTAAATAAAACAGTAACTCCTCTAGACTGAGAAATCTATCATTAGGTGAACAGAAACAAAAGGAGAAGGAAAGAAAGACGGGACATTTGGGGTGACTTTTTAAAAGCTTTTCCTTGCTCTCAACAGAGTGTTTTTATTCGGCAAAGGGGAGATCTTTCGAACGAGAAGAGTTAAATCTCCCAGACGATTCTATTTCTTTTTTGAGACCTTCACAGCACGGAACAGATTGGTGAAAGATTTGTCACACTTTTCCGGTTAGTCGATTATCTTTTGAAATTAATTAAATCACATTAATAGAAAAAAAAAGAGAGTAAGACTAAACAAGATGTGGTGCCAAGGCACAGCAAACCCGTCCCCGACAGTCATTTTAATGCTGACGTATAAACACAACAGGATATCTAGTCAAAGATGTCACATATCGAATTTGTAGTAAATCGGGTGATAATTGACGATTTTAGGCGCATTTGAAATTTTAGGCCCGACCCACCTGACATTGACCCCCCTACCGGCAACTGGGGGGTGACCCCCCTGATGTAATGAGGCATGTTATAGGATGCAGATTTGAAAGATGCACCTTAAGGTTTTGGTTTTATGTTGATATGACGGATTTGAAAGGAGTTATGGAGAAAAAACGATTATTACCCATTCCTCGTTTTTTATTTTATTTTTTTACATTTTTTGGTCCTACAGCCCGGGATTTGTTCCAGTTTGGCCCAGAATTTAATCTGGTGATCAGAAGGTCATAGCCCATGATCCCTGGAATTTTAGTCAAAACTGCACAAGTAGTATTCGCGCAAAGTTGTTAAGAGATTGACAGACAAACAGACAAACAAACAGACAAACCGAGTGAAAACAATACCCGTCCCTGACCCCCTGGGGGGGTGGAGGGGCGGGTAATCAACACAACATGTCACCGGATTGAAGGGGTTAACAAACCCCCTCAAAACGAGACGTTAATTCCAAGTTCAGTAAAGTGATCTAGTAGTAGCAGCAACAGTAAATTAAAGGATGTGTCAGGACTCCAAGAGGTTACATTATCCCTGTTTTAGACCCCAACCCCCAGTGTGAACCACCGTAACGTGGTGGGTGAGTTTGTGGTTCTATATTATATTTAACGTGGTTTAACATGGCTATTTCTTCAGTATTAATGCTGTGCAGTAACAATATGTATATATATTATTTTTAATGTATCCGACTCTGGGCAAAGGCTTCAGGGCCTATTTCTCGGGGGCAGTGACCTGTCCCAAGGGCCAGTAGTCCTCCTACACCTCCACATGTCACCACTTCGGCGCTAAAACCCACCATCCATATTGAATACATGCTAAGGCTGGCTCATATAGGATTGGTGTATTGGTATTAGCGGGGGTATTTTTACGACATGTCGGCGGGTCATCTGGTAGATGAGGAAAGTCTGCTTTTTAGGAAAGTCAAATCCTTAAACTGTTCCCTGTCCCAGCCGGGATTCGATCCTGGGACCATTAGGACTGCAGGCCGCCTCTCTACCGATTCAGCCACCGCCTCCCGCATGTTAACACCAGAATATCATCCTTGTCACAAATAAGTGTTACTGAAATTATGTATAGCCGTATTATTGTCTCATACTGATGTAAAAAAAAAAAAAAAAAAAAAAAAGGCGAAGAACATCAAGTTAGGCAGACGAAATATACCGCGTCACAACCTACAACACTAACACATCACAAAGAGCGATGCAGAATCGAACCACCATCATCACCAACACAAGCACCAATATAACACTTTAAATGGATCGTCAATCTCGCAACAAATAATGAAGGGGAAAAAGGGAGGAAATTGTCATCCCCGCCTGTTAGAGGATTAACAGGCGCTTCCGACCCCCGGATTCGGTACAATGTAATACTGGGATGACAATGTGAGCCGGAAATGAGTGCTGTCAGAATAGATATTGGGCATTAGTTCAACCATTGCCAAAACCAGGGACGTGGGGACGACGAGGGGTTATTTATGCAGCTATAGGGAAAGAGATAGAAAAAATATATATTACGAACACTCCTGTCACTAACAAATGGAAAAGTGTATGCATTTTGGATTACACTATTTGAAACTAATAAACTCTGACAAATGAATATATGCAAAAATTCACCCTTTAAGTCATCATCTTGTGTCAATGAGTGTGTGTGTGTGTGTGTGTGTGTGTTTTGTAATCTTCTCGTGACATACAGTATGCTAGGAAGGCCTTTCTTGAGGTTCAGTAGTCCACCCATGACACAACAGCAGAGAACTGTTCCCTTATAACCTTCACATGTTACCTGACACCCAGACACTAATACCCACTGTCTTCTGCCGTCCGCTGCAGATATCACGTTTGGTGTTGCGGTATTAGTGGAAGTGTTATTAACGACGTTTGAGGCCATACGGGAGAGCAGTGAACATGACGATATCGGTGTTACATGCACCAACTGTTCCTTACAACAACTGCGATCAAACCCACGATAGCATGTTCCTCCTCTTCCTCCTCCTCCTCCTCATCCTCATCCTCCTCATCGTCATCATCATCATCGGCCTAATTCCATCTTAAACATGAAGTAAGTGGGATCCAAAAATTGGATAGAGAAATGCAAAAGTAGGACAACTATCAACTCTGTGCCATAGACATTAACCACACAATGGATCACACACATTTCAAACCTTCGAATTCTTGGTCCCACCCCATAGGGAATATCCAACATTGTATGGAGTAGTAATTACGTAACCCATAAGGTTTTTTCGTTATATCCTAGTATTGGTGGTGATGTCCTCCTTGTTCTTCTTACCAATGCTCGTGACCACGTCCACACGCCATTATTTTTAAGAGATATAGTCTGAAACTCATTATGCATGTACCTGGGCCTGGTATCACGTAACATATTTCTCTAATTTGGGATTAATACCTGTAAATTGTTGTAGGGACCCAAAACTGTAAAAAAAAAGGGGGGGGGGCGAGAATTCGCCATAAAAGGCGCACAAAGTCATTGGACACCAAAACAACCATCGTGTTAATGCCCACATGTTCTGTTCGGCTTCAGACCAGTTACGGTACGAACCGAATCTAGCCTGCTTGGTGTGTGATCCCTTCGCTTTGTATCACCTACGTATACAAAACATTTTTCAGTGCCTGTCAATTACTCGAGGGTCATTAAGACAGACAATCAGTTCTTCCCTAACTCTTAATAATCCCTCAGAACACGTCCAGCGACAGTCCACGTTACTTAGTTATACTGATGTGTGAACAGGAACCAGAGGAAACAGACTGTGTCCACCAGTCTGACTGTCGCAATAACCAAAACCTGGTATTTACATTCTGACTTAGACTTATTAACTAATGACACAGAAGTGAGTGGAAGGGACAGACAGAGAACAAGATGTACTGGTGAACATCGTCTGTCCGCTTAGACTGGCTGGTACAGTCGATCCAAGAAATGATGGATTACGGTACTGTGGTCACTCTGCACCGCCATACGTTCAGTGAAAACTTAGTGAACAACATAAAGTAAACATTATGTGCCTTCATCACGTCATATCAAATGTAATATCACGCTAAGAAACATGTAAAATGAATATCATGAGGCAATAATACATTATAAGTTAACATTTAAGTTCGTTTCCCAAGTGGAATGATTTGTAATGTATTACTCCGCGTACTGCAGGTAGTTTAACTTAGTGGTCCTGGTGTATTTGCTCCCCATGATTTAAAATACAGATACTCCAGTTTCGAAGACCAGGGAAAATTCTTGTGACTGCAGTATGCACTGTACAGTACACTACCCTGATTTCAAAAGCTATGGTGTTAGGGATATGGATGCCACAACAATGAAATTTTTCTTAGTAATAATACCCCACCTGCGGTAGCAGCAAGACCATTATTCCTTTTATTCTTTGTCTTTCCCTCGCTTATAATAATTATAAATAGCTGATTTATCGGCGTTACCCGGGCCAAAAAGGCGTTCACTTTGATCCTATCTGTTCTAGTTCAATCTTTCTTTCTACTCCAGAAAGACCATGCACCATTTATTCCATTGAAGACGGGTTATAAGAGGTCCAGGAACATTCTATTTCAGCAATCGCAGACTAACTCACAGTATTGGTGGGCACTTATTTACTATTACCGGTGACCTCCAACGACCTCGGAGGCCAACCTCACATAGCCTATGTCCGAACTGGAGTTCATGTGAGTCTCCATGTTAAAAATTGGGCTGCAGGGTACCCGAAAGCGTTGCCCCCCCCCCAAAAAAAAAGCGAAAACTATTGTGACCTCAAATGACCCAGATCTGAATTTTGACTGCCCTAAAATCATTCTTGGATCAACCTGATTCAGAATATATATATGGGTCTGGGGGTCTCTGACCTTGGTTTGAGGCGTGATTGACGGACAAACAAACAAACAAACAACGCGCCTCTTTTATGGATATAGATGGATGCAAAATTATTTTCAGGTATAAGGAGGTATGACAGATTTTACCCTTTTCTCTTACAATAAGCAATTATGGCGACCAAAACATGGGTTTATAAACTCGTGCAATGCAAAAGCTTATATATTTTTTTTAGCTATATATATATATATATATATATATATATATATATATATATATTATCATCTGTAACATATTTCCTTTTATATAAACCGCTGTCCTGTTTAATTGAAAAAGCTCATTTGGAAGTTTTGAATTCAGTAATTTGTTTATGTACCTCTGCATTTTATTACTATTGCGAATTTTTAATGCACTGAGGATAATAGGCTATGACACAAGTTGGCATTCTCCAAGGATATCTGACTTTTGGCAAATTGTCGAGGTTCTGTCTTTCCATTTCATGCTCTGTTGATCCTCTGGTTTATATTAAATCTTCCAGAGATTTGCCGTAATGGAAAACGAGCCAAATGGAGTGTAATAACTGTATAATTTTGACTAAAAGTTCTCATTCAGTGCTTGTTGATTGAACCATTTAAAATAGCCTAGGAACTTAAACCGTCTTCCAGCATTCTGTCGTATTTCCTAGTGAAAATTATTTTCAAATGAGATATTTGAGAGAAGCATGTGGTGTCACATGGAGAGACAAACTGACAAATGAGAAAGTGAAGGATTGTTATGGTGTGGATGTGGATTTGATAGAAAGTGTTAGGAGAAACACACTGAGGTGGTTGGCCATATTGAGAGGATGGAGAGCGAAAGACTGACGAGGAGAGGTGTATGTGAGTGAGGTGGAGGGGGGAGGGGAGGGGAAGGCCAAGGATGAAGTTGGAGAGATGGAGTGGAGAGGTAAATGAGAGAGACGGGTGTGAGCTGGGAGCAGGGCAGGGGACAGGGCGACATGGAGGCGATTTGTTTGTGGCCACCTCTTACGGGATTAGGGCGTCTGGCTAATAGACAGATAGATAGATTGTAACATGGAAATTATTTTAAGAATAATAATGACTGGTTTTTAACTGTTTATTGAAGCTCTTTTTTCTTTTCCAGTCTTACGATACTAAAAATATTATTGCTTGTTACCAGACTAGATTTGAACTCCGCAAATTATTCCTGACTGTCCCTCAGCGATAGTTTTGATATTTCAGTTAGTTCCATTAAGGATTTCCTACTATCGTATCTGACAAACAGCTTCCTAAGCAATTGTAAAATATACCGGTATTCTAACATTTTTTGAAAAAGTGTTCCCCAGAACTAGCCTCTGTTCTTGCTAAATTATTTCCAGACTATGCATACGTACTTCTTTTTATTCCTAATTCATGCAAAAGAAGCCAAATCCACCCAGTTCCAAAGAAAGGAAGTTCCCTCTGACCCCTCTGATTACAGACCAATAGCTGTCACATCTTCTCTTGGTACGGTGTTTGAAACTGTAATTAAAAAAGCATACATTGTTAAACATCTTGAATCCAACAACTTAATTAGTGACAGACAATAGCATGAGTTTTCGCCAAAGAAAGATCCACCATTGACATACACATCTCCTGACTCATACCATCCCTCCAATCAGTTTGACCTGCATGGAGAAACTCATGCAGTAGCCCTGGATATTTCTAAAGCTTTTGACAGAGTGTGGCACCGTTCCCTGTTGTCCAAACTCCCTTGCTATGGACTAGAAACTCTTTTGTTCCTTTGATTTCCTCATATCTCAGGAACCGAAAAATAAGAGTATAAGTAGATGATGTATATTCCAATTTCCACTCAATTAACGTCAGGGTGCCGCAGGGATTAGTTCCTGGCACCATACCCCGTTCCTCGTTCATACTAATGATCTCTTATCTGTCACCCACAATCCTAGTATCTATTCATATGCAGATGACTCAACACTTCATGAAGTTCATTCACACTCAGACACCCATTTACAAAGTCTGATATCTCTAACTCTCTCTCAACTCAGTACAGCCATCTCTTTAAATCAAGACTTTGTCCACGATCAGTGGAAATAGGGACAAAATAACCTTGTCTTCTATAATGCTAGTAAAACTAAATATATACACTCTATTAATGGATAGGTATTGCCAGAATCGTGTATTACCTTCAATGCTACAAAATATTCCCATTTCCAAAAGTATTAGAAATTCTCGGTGTCTCACTTTAACCTCTCATGTCAGATCACTTGCTAAAACCGCCTCAAAGAAACTTGGATTATTGTACAGAGTCCGTAACTTCTTCACTGACGAGCAGTTAGCTATAATTTATATGAGTCACTGTGCACTCTCAGCTTGAATACTGCTCACCCTTGTGGGATGGATGTGTAGAGGTTTGCATTAAA
>NC_137062.1:2754574-2934768 GCF_032717465.1 Coenobita brevimanus | reverse complement strand
CTCTACACATCCATCCCACAAGGGTGAGCAGTATTCAAGCTGAGAGTGCACAGTGACTCATATAAATTATAGCTAACTGCTCGTCAGTGAAGAAGTTACGGACTCTGTACAATAATCCAAGTTTCTTTGAGGCGGTTTTAGCAAGTGATCTGACATGAGAGGTTAAGTGAGACACCGAGAATTTCAATACTTTTGGAAATGGGAATATTTGTAGCATTGAAGGTAATACACGATTCTGGCAATACCTATCTATTAATAGAGTGTATATATTTAGTTTTACTAGCATTATAGAAGACAAGGTTATTTTGTCCCTATTCACTGATCGTGGACAAGTCTTGATTTAAAGAGATGGCTGTACTGAGTTGAGAGTTAGAGATATCAGACTTTGTAAATGGGTGTCTGAGTGTGAATGAACTATGAAGTGTTGAGTCATCTGCATATGAATAGATGGGATTGTGGGTGACAGATAAGAGATCATTAGTATGAACGAGGAACGGGGTTGGTGCCAGAACTAATCCCTGCGGCACCCTGACGTTAATTGAGTGGAAATTGGAATATACATCATCTACTTATACTCTTATTTTTCGGTTCCTGAGATATGAGGAAATCAAAGGAACAAAAGAGTTTAGTCCATAGCAAGGGAGTTTGGACAACAGGGAACGGTGCCACACTCTGTCAAAAGCTTTAGAAATATCCAGGGCTACTGCATGAGTTTCTCCATGCAGGTCAACTGATTGAGGGATGGTATGAGTCAGGAGATTGTGTATGTCAATGGTGGATCTTTCTTGGCGAAAACCATATTGTCTGTCACTAATTAAGTTGTTGGATTCAAGATGTTTAACAATGTGCTTTTTAATTACAGTTTCAAACACCGTACCAAGAGAAGATGTGACAGCTATTGGTCTGTAATCAGAGGGGTCAGAGGAACTTCCTTTCTTTGGAACTGGGTGGATTTGGCTTCTTTTGCATGAATTAGGGAATAAAGAAGTACGTATGCATAGTCTGAATAATTTAGCAAGAACAGAGGCTAGTTCTGGGGAACACTTTTTCAAAATGTTAGAATACCGGTATATTTTACAATTGTAGGAAGCTGTTTGTCAGATACGATAATAGGAAATCCTTAATGGAACTAACTGAAATATCAAAACTATCGCTGAGGGACAGTCAGGAATAATTTGCGGAGTTCAAATCTAGTCTGGTAACAAGCAATAATATTTTAGTATCGTAAGACTGAAAAGAAAAAGAGCTTCAATAAACAGTTAAAACCAGTCATTATTATTCTAAAATAATTTCCGTTACAATCTATCTATCTGTCTATTGCCAGACGCCCTAATCCCGTAAGAGGTGGCCACAAACAAATCGCCTCCATGTCGCCCTGTCCCCTGCCCTGCTCCCAGCTCACACCCGTCTCTCTCATTTACCTCTCCACTCCATCTCTCCAACTCATCCTTGGCCTTCCCCTCCCTCTCCCCCCCTCCACCTCACTCACATACACTCTCCTCGTCAGTCTTTCGCTCTCCATCCTCTCAACATGGCCAACCACTTCAGTGTGTTTCTCCTAACGCTTCCTATCAAATCCACATCCACACACCAACACTCCTTCACTTTCTCATTTGTCGGTTTGTCTCTCCATGTGACTCCACATGCACCTCTCAAATAACTCGTTTGAGAATAATTTTCATTAGGAAATACGACAGAATGCGGGAAGGCGGCGTAAGTTCCTAGGCTATTTCAAATGGTTCGATCAACAAGCACTGAAGGAGAACTATTAGTAAAAAATGTACCGTACAGTTATTACACTGCATTTGGCTGGTTTTCCATTACGGCAAATCTCTGGAATATTTAACATAAGCCAGAGGATCATCAGAGCATGAAATGGAAAGACAGAACCTCGAAAATTTGCCAAAAGTCGGAGCTCCTTGGAGAATGCCAACTTGTGTCATAGCCTATTATCCTCAGTGCATTAACGACTGGCAACAGTAATAAAATGCAGAGGTACATAAACAAATCACTGATCTCAAAACTTCCAACTCAGCTTTTTCAATTAAACAGGACAGCGGTTTATATAAAAGGAAATATGTTACAGATGATAATATATATATATATATATATATATATATATATATATATATATGCTAAAAGTATATGCTTTTGCATTGCACGAGTTTATAAACCCATGTTTTGGTCGCCATAATTGCTTATTGTAAGAGAAAAGGGTAAAATCTGTCATACCTCCTTATACCTGAAAATAATTTTGCATCCATCTATATCCATAAAAGAGGCGCGTTGTTTGTTTGTTTGTTTGTCCGTCAATCACGCCCAAACCAAGGTCAGAGACCCCCAGACCCATATATATATTCTGAATCAGGTTGATCCAAGAATGATTTTAGGGCGGTCAAAATTCAGATCTGGGTCATTTGAGGTCACAATAGTTTTCGCTTTTTTTTGGGGGGGCAACGCCGGGTACCCCTTCAGCCCAATTTCTAGCATGGAGACTCACATGGTCTCCAGTTCAGACATAGGCTATGTGAGGTTGGCCTCCGAGGTCATTTGAGGTCACCGGTAATAGTAAACAAGTGCACACCAATACTGTGAGTTAGTCTGCGATTGCTGAAATAGAAAGTTTCTGGACCTCTTATAACCCGTCTTCAATGGAATAAATGGTGCATGGTCTTTCTGGAGTAGAAAGAAAGACTGAACTAGAACAGATAGGATCAGAGTGTACGCCTTTTTGGCCCGGGTAACGCCGATCACCCCTGCTAGTTGGGGATAAAGTAGCTATTTATAATCATTATAAGCGAGGGAAAGACTAGGAATAAAAGGCAGAATGGTCTTGCTGCTTCAGCAGGTAGGGTATTATTACTAAGAATAATTTCATTGTTGTGGCATCCATGTCGCTAACACCATAGCATTTGAATACAGGGTAGTGTACAGTGCATACTGCAGTCACAAGAATTTTCCTTAACTGGTCTTTGAAACTGGAGCATCTGTATTTGAAATCCTGGTAAGAAAATGCATCAGGAACACTGAGTTATACTGCCTGCAGTGCGGGGAGTAATGCATTACAATTCATTCCAATTGGGAAACGTACTTAAATGTTAACTTCTCATGTATTATTGCCTCATGATATTCATTTTACATGATTCTTAGTGTGATGTTACATTTGATATGACGTGATGAAGGCACGTAATTTTTCTTTTATGTTGTTCACTAAGTTTTCACTGAACGTATGGCGGTGCAGAGTGACCACAGTACCGTAATCCATCATTTCTTGGATCGACTGTACCAGCCAGTCTAAGCGGACAGACGATGTTCACCAGTACATCTTGTTCTCTGTCTGTCCCTTCCACTCACTTCTGTGTCATTAGTTAATAAGTCTAAGTCAGAATGTAAATACCAGGTTTTGGTTATTGCGACAGTCAGACTGGTGGACACAGTCTGTTTCCTCTGGTTCCTGTTCACACATCAGTATAACTAAGTAACGTGGACTGTCGCTGGACGTGTTCTGAGGGATTATTAAGAGTTAGGGAAGAACTGATTGTCTGTCTTAATGACCCTCGAGTAATTGACAGGCACTGATAAATGTTTTGTATACGTAGGTGATACAAAGCGAAGGGATCACACACCAAGCAGGCTAGATTCGGTTCGTACCGTAACTGGTCTGAAGCCGAACAGAACATGTGGGCATTAACACGATGGTTGTTTTGGTGTCCAATGACTTTGTGCGCCTTTTATGGCGAATTCTCGCCCCTTTTTTTACAGTTTTGGGTCCCTATAACAATTTACAGGTATTAATCCCAAATTAGAGAAATATGTTACGTGATACCAGGCCCAGGTACATGCATAATGAGTTTCAGACTATATCTCTTAAAAATAATGGCGTGTGGACGTGGTCACGAGCATTGGTAAGAAGAACAAGGAGGACATCACCACCAATACTAGGATATAACGAAAAAAACCTTATGGGTTACGTAATTACTACTCCATACAATGTTGGATATTCCCTATGGGGTGGGACCAAGAATTCGAAGGTTTGAAATGTGTGTGATCCATTGTGTGGTTAATGTCTATGGCACAGAGTTGATAGTTGTCCTACTTTTGCATTTCTCTATCCAATTTTTGGATCCCACTTACTTCATGTTTAAGATGGAATTAGGCCGATGATGATGATGACGATGAGGAGGATGAGGATGAGGAGGAGGAGGAGGAAGAGGAGGAACATGCTATCGTGGGTTTGATCGCAGTTGTTGTAAGGAACAGTTGGTGCATGTAACACCGATATCGTCATGTTCACTGCTCTCCCGTATGGCCTCAAACGTCGTTAATAACACTTCCACTAATACCGCAACACCAAACGTGATATCTGCAGCGGACGGCAGAAGACAGTGGGTATTAGTGTCTGGGTGTCAGGTAACATGTGAAGGTTATAAGGGAACAGTTCTCTGCTGTTGTGTCATGGGTGGACTACTGAACCTCAAGAAAGGCCTTCCTAGCATACTGTATGTCACGAGAAGATTACAAAACACACACACACACACACACACACACACACACACACACACACTCATTCACACAAGATGATGACTTAAAGGGTGAATTTTTGCATATATTCATTTGTCAGAGTTTATTAGTTTCAAATAGTGTAATCCAAAATGCATACACTTTTCCATTTGTTAGTGACAGGAGTGTTCGTAATATATACCCGGTATATATTTTTTCTATCTCTTTCCCTATAGCTGCATAAATAACCCCTCGTCGTCCCCACGTCCCTGGTTTTGGCAATGGTTGAACTAATGCCCAATATCTATTCTGACAGCACTCATTTCCGGCTCACATTGTCATCCCAGTATTACATTGTACCGAATCCGGGGGTCGGAAGCGCTTGCTAATCCTCTAACAGGCGGGGATAACAATATCCCCCCTTTTTCCCCTTCATTATTTGTTGCGAGATTGACGATCCATTTAAAGTGTTATATTGGTGCTTGTGTTGGTGATGATGGTGGTTCGATTCTGCATCGCTCTTTGTGATGTGTTAGTGTTGTAGGTTGTGACGCGGTATATTTCGTCTGCCTAACTTGATGTTCTTCGCCTTTTTTTTTTTTTTTTTTTTTTTACATCAGTATGAGACAATAATACGGCTATACATAATTTCAGTAACACTTATTTGTGACAAGGATGATATTCTGGTGTTAACATGCGGGAGGCGGTGGCTGAATCGGTAGAGAGGCGGCCTGCAGTCCTAATGGTCCCAGGATCGAATCCCGGCTGGGACAGGGAACAGTTTAAGGATTTGACTTTCCTAAAAAGCAGACTTTCCTCATCTACCAGATGACCCGCCGACATGTCGTAAAAATACCCCCGCTAATACCAATACACCAATCCTATATGAGCCAGCCTTAGCATGTATTCAATATGGATGGTGGGTTTTAGCGCCGAAGTGGTGACATGTGGAGGTGTAGGAGGACTACTGGCCCTTGGGACAGGTCACTGCCCCCGAGAAATAGGCCCTGAAGCCTTTGCCCAGAGTCGGATACATTAAAAATAATATATATACATATTGTTACTGCACAGCATTAATACTGAAGAAATAGCCATGTTAAACCAAGTTAAATATAATATAGAACCACAAACTCACCC
The DNA here is from genome assembly GCF_032717465.1 of Coenobita brevimanus. Taxonomy (NCBI): domain Eukaryota; kingdom Metazoa; phylum Arthropoda; class Malacostraca; order Decapoda; family Coenobitidae; genus Coenobita; species Coenobita brevimanus. Next base: position 2,929,131 of record NC_137062.1, on the reverse strand, counting down.
ACCACGTTACGGCGGTTCACACTGGGGGTTGGGGTCTAAAACAGGGATAATGTAACCTCTTGGAGTCCTGACACATCCTTTAATTTACTGTTGCTGCTACTACTAGATCACTTTACTGAACTTGGAATTAACGTCTCGTTTTGAGGGGGTTTGTTAACCCCTTCAATCCGGTGACATGTTGTGTTGATTACCCGCCCCTCCACCCCCCCAGGGGGTCAGGGACGGGTATTGTTTTCACTCGGTTTGTCTGTTTGTTTGTCTGTTTGTCTGTCAATCTCTTAACAACTTTGCGCGAATACTACTTGTGCAGTTTTGACTAAAATTCCAGGGATCATGGGCTATGACCTTCTGATCACCAGATTAAATTCTGGGCCAAACTGGAACAAATCCCGGGCTGTAGGACCAGAAAATGTAAAAAAATAAAATAAAAAACGAGGAATGGGTAATAATCGTTTTTTCTCCATAACTCCTTTCAAATCCGTCATATCAACATAAAACCAAAACCTTAAGGTGCATCTTTCAAATCTGCATCCTATAACATGCCTCATTACATCAGGGGGGTCACCCCCCAGTTGCCGGTAGGGGGGTCAATGTCAGGTGGGTCGGGCCTAAAATTTCAAATGCGCCTAAAATCGTCAATTATCACCCGATTTACTACAAATTCGATATGTGACATCTTTGACTAGATATCCTGTTGTGTTTATACGTCAGCATTAAAATGACTGTCGGGGACGGGTTTGCTGTGCCTTGGCACCACATCTTGTTTAGTCTTACTCTCTTTTTTCTATTAATGTGATTTAATTAATTTCAAAAGATAATCGACTAACCGGAAAAGTGTGACAAATCTTTCACCAATCTGTTCCGTGCTGTGAAGGTCTCAAAAAAGAAATAGAATCGTCTGGGAGATTTAACTCTTCTCGTTCGAAAGATCTCCCCTTTGCCGAATAAAAACACTCTGTTGAGAGCAAGGAAAAGCTTTTAAAAAGTCACCCCAAATGTCCCGTCTTTCTTTCCTTCTCCTTTTGTTTCTGTTCACCTAATGATAGATTTCTCAGTCTAGAGGAGTTACTGTTTTATTTAAGCCCTTCAGTGAGAGAGACATATCGTAAATTGATTCACATTACGTGGCAGCGACAACATTAAACTAAGAGGACATCGCCCACAATGACGAGGTAACCCACTGAACCGCAGAACGCCTTTATTATTTGTTGATATTTCCTGTTTATTTTATTTATGTTCGGACAGAGGGGTCCGATGCAGCTTTGACGAATCCCACTAAATACGAGAAAACTGTCTTAAGCTGAATATAATTATCTGGGGGGAGCAGAAACAATGCAGTAGAATGGTCGTTAGTCGAATGGAAAAATTTAGTTTCATCGCAACACTGTGTACGTCAGGAGTTTATGAGTGCTCAGACCACTGATCTAATACTTTCAGTCCCTTGACGTACTTTGTATTTTACTCCATCTACCACCAGACAAACTCACTGATATTCTTCATCTCATGTAATAAGGAGTTGATTAATGCTAAGATATTTTTAACACCTCCAGTTAAAAATGACTCGCCTCTGCTTAATAACATTCGTCGAGTGGCTAACTACTTAAAACTCAAATAGTTTCCTCGGACTGCAAAAACAGATGACTCATTATAAACTGTACAATGCAACAACACATCCGTTTAATCCTATTCAAAACACAGAAGCTCATTCCTCTTGTATTTACCGTACCAAATAGATTATTTTATGCAACACAGGAAGTAAAGGGGTTGAATAAAGCTGCATATAACCGTCTGGGAGTAGTAGGGAAAAAATATAAAAAAGGCGTCATAGTTGTGAATTCGGTGAGCCAGTTAACGCTGATGAAGTATATTAAAATCTTATTTGCTTCTATCAGACCACTTGACTCAACTGCGGAGAGAATTTTTGAAGTGGAGGAATTAAATATGGCCTCACGAACTCTTTTATTAATAGTGTTCCGTTCAGGTTGATTGAAATACCAAGAATGATGTTTCATAAAACTGAAAATAAATTCTTTCACACTCATCTCTCTTTTTTTTTGCAGTTGTTGTTGTTGTTGTTGTTGTTGTGGTTGTGGTTTTTCTTCGTAGTAGTAGTAGTAGTAGTAGTAGTAGTAGCAGTAGTAGTAGTAGTAGTAGTAGTAGCAGTAGTAGTAGTAGTAGCAGTAGTAGTATCATTATTATTATTATTATTATTCTAGTTGTAACTATTATTATTACTACTATTTCTTCTCGTGTGGTTTATTAGCAACACATCATCTTTTCATCTTCTCCTCCCTCCGTATTTCAGATTAATCTGTCCATCTTTATGTTTCTTTCCTTCTGCATCATCAGTCACTCTGCTGCCTTTGTCTCCCTTTTATACCATCCTCTTCTTTGTTCTTTACTTCCTCTTCCTACAGGTATTTGGAACAATTATTCAGTTCTCTCCTCCTTCCAGTAAGGAGAGGGTGACGGACAAATAGGTTATATGTGAATTTTGTTCTGTTGTTGATGCTGGTGTCACCTTGACCACACCTGAACCTGAACCCAGAAGACTACAGTCTGAAAAATATTCTTCTCCTGCTGTTTACCATCCTCCTATTGAAAGGAGAGAGTTGAGGGACGATAACTGGGCAGTGGAGTCGTCGAGCTATGTGTCACCACGTGAAGGTGTCGCTTTCCAGCCCATCAGTCTGTTTTGAGAATATAATGAGCAATCAATACTGAAGGATAAAAAGAAAGACAATAATTGTAACAAGTGGTGTCAGGCATAACAATCCCCATCCGAAAGTAGTTATTTTATTTGCAACCGTTTTCAAGTTATAGCCCTCTGAAAATCCGTGATCTTGCGTTTGACTTTTCGAGGTCACTCAAGGTCAAAGGTCATGGTGCCAAATGAAAGCCTATATGAGACCTCCTATATCTTGATAATAGTAAATATCTATCTGCAACCAGTTTCGAGTTATAGCCCCCTGAATATCCGTGACCTTGAGTTTGACCTTTCAAGATCGCTCAAGGTCAAAGGTCTTGGTGCCAAGAGAAAGCCCATATGGGAGTTCCTGTATGCTGATGATAGTAAATATCTCTATCTTCAACCGGTTTCAAGATATAGCCCTCGGAAAATCTTGATTTTGACGTCTCAGAGTCATTCGATTACCTCCAAAATTTAATTACTTTCCTTGGGGACCAGTGTCCACATATCCTGGAAATTTCATGCAATTGCATTCAGCCGTTTTTCCGTAATGTTGCTAACAAACAAAGAAACGACCACAAACAATACCTCGCCGGACTGCATCCGGGCGAGGTAAAAATGCAGAAATTACTAAACTAAGAAAAACACTTCTCGGGCTTCTACTAAATGAAACATGTAAAGAGAAGATTAATGAAGAATGGAGAAAGAAACTGAAGAGATGTTAATAATTAGGATTTTATTTTATGAGGATATAAAAGAAAGAGCAGGAAGGCAAGTTTGAAAGGAAGACTTTAATAAGAACTGAAGCAAATATGAAAAAGGAAGTAGTATAGAAAAGAATTATATAAAGAATGGCCAGCACTGAGATGAAAAGCAAATAGGATATAGTAATACAGACAGGAGGGAAAAAAAAGAGAGAAATGATAAAAAGTACAGTAGAGTACATCTGTACTGAAGAACACGAGAGACAGGAAGTGTAGCTTAAAGACAAAGATTAGTGATTGATAAGAATCACATCTGAAAGAAAAAAAAAGTTGTTCAGAAATGAAAGGAGAGACGGTTGTGTGACATGGAGGGAGGGCAGCCCAATGGCAGAGGACAGGGTGACATGAAGGCCTAAATACGCAGCCATCCCTTAAAGCACATACGCACACCCGTAATTCTCTCTCTCTCTCTCTCTCTCTCTCTCTCTCTCTCACTCCAAGGGTTTATTATTCCTCAAACTCGTGCCATAAATTATAGTCACTTCCAACTCACTTCTGCATCTGTGTCATCTTCCATTGAACCAATTTCCACATTTACATAAACACTTGTCAACCCGTGGAAATATACCGGGAAAAAAAAGAAGATGGAGTAAAGAAGTCTAAATGTGTTCAGATGTATATGAATCTTTTGTTTTTATGGAAGGGGATATTCTGAAATCCACCTCTACCTCTTCCTCCTTCTCCTACTAATCATCATTATCATCATAATTTTTACCCCATGATCACGCTCGTCCTCATAAATTCTGAAATTTAATGGACCTAATCCTAGTTATGATTATCACCATCCCTATTATAATGATCACCTTACTGTAGGTTATCATCCACCATCATCATCACCATCATCATAGCCTTATTTTCACTTCATAAAACAATATTAATTGAATTAAGAACCAATAAATGTGACCTAAAAATTCATTCATCATCATAATCCTCCTCCTCCTCTTCCCACTTCTAAAGTGGAATAGGTAGGTCTCAGAAACAGGTGAAATAACGCGTAGCATAGAACCAGTGAAATGGGCCACATATATGTTTCCTCTATAAACAGTCTGACATCCTTTCCTTTCTCCGGCCTTGTCTGGACGTCGTTGCAGTCGACTGTTTCCGTGGTTCCCAATGTCTGTTTCTACAATAACCCACAGCAATGGCCAGACAGACCCTTCCCTGTTGCTCTCATAATATGTCACCGCACAGACAGCAATACTGAACCACACACACACACACACACACACACACACACACACACATTTTTCCGCCACCCTTTAAAGAAAAAAAAAAAAACGTTTCTTATGATTTCCGGGACAAATCTGCGATATTTTCACAGCCATAAACAAAGGTGAAAGTTAATAATTTATTCAGAGGAGGACACAAATCCTAACCTCCAGTTCCTACCCTGCAAGAAATTATTCAATTTTTTTTTCATTTATTTATTTATTTTTTTAGTAAATGAAAGAAATATTGCATGTGTATAGTAACAGGCTCAGTTAGGTTGTTGGCACCACAGAAACAGCGCACGAAAGGTCGGGGAGGGAATGTAGTTTTCATCCTCTACCACGCAGGATAATATCCGCAGTTTGAAGACAAAGGAATGAATTTTTTGTGTCCATTTACAAGTCGAAGTAAGTCATTGGCTTAGGAATGATGTGTGTATTTGCGAAGACTCGGACCTCGACAGCCTCTCAAAAACCTCGTTAACAGGCTAACCCAGGTAACACCTGCCAACATTGCTATCAATCATTGTACGAAAAAGAGTAAATGATTACACTATCGCACATACTGCTACCCTACATTATGGCGCATTACCGTCGAGTGAGAAAACACATTCCCTCACATACGATTTCGTTTTGCAGTTGTATTCCGCACCAAAACGTGGCAATAAAGCCAGCCCCGACTGATGTACACCCCACTCACCCTCCCAAACACGGCCATTTCCGATGAGACTTACGGTATAGCTTCCACAACAACGAAATATGTCTCGAGCGTCTAAATTTTGACCATTTACATATCTCTACCCACAGTCAGGAGTCTCTGCTCGGTCGCTATTTTTGATTTACTCTAGTTTCTTATATCATACTTTCCGTTTTTTTTTATAGTGCCCTTATGAACGTTTAGTTTACAGCCATGAGCTTTTCTGATTAGCCTTGAAAGAACCTGTCTGTATATTGTTTTACGTGGCTGCCTAGTTGAACCGAATGAATCTAGGTTAGTTAGATTTGCACTGCAACAAAACTGATCTGATATTATTCAGCTATATTGACATGGAAATAACTAATCTGACAGGGCCTAAAATAATATTTATGACTCCGCATGGACCTGGCTGGTTCTTATTGGACTTACCTGAGTGTTGAATGGCCCTGAATGAATCCGAAGTGGGTCGAACTGAGCCAGATTGGATGTTGATGTTACTGCTGTTGTTGTAGCCCCATTCTCCTCTGAACATGTACCTGTGGTCTGCAGGCTAAAGGTGCCCTTCTTCTGTAGTCCACCGTCTTTTTTCGCAGGATAACGAGGAAGGGAACGTTTGTATGACAGGACCAAAGTAACCTGGATATACTGGTGCCACCACGTGAAGGCTTCCCTCTCCAACACCATGCCCCCTTGGGGAGGGAGAGAAAGAATACTTCCCCAGTATCCCCGTTGTCTACGAGGCGACTAAAAATGTCCGTTTGTGCCTCTATTTTTTCCTCTCGTTGCTGTCTTCTTCGCTTCTCTTCTGCCCTACATTTATTTCTTAATATCTCCCTGTTGCTTCCGGCCTTTATTTTCCCAATACTTCTGTCAGGTTACACACACACACACACACGTCATCGTGCTCCAGGGACTTAGTTAACAGCTGTACAAAGGATGATGGTTGGATCATGTCTTCTTTCCCATTGCAATTAATTTGTCTACTTCCTGACCAGTTCCCTTGGCGTGAGACGGTACGATAAACCTTCATCCATGACATTTCCCACAACACACACGCCTCAGGGCAAGGGTTTTGGCTCTGCTCTTATTTTCTGTGGGTTGAAATTAAGAACTGGATAATATTGTTCTTGTTGTTGTTGATGATGATGATGATGATGATGTGTCGGCAAGGACGAGGTCAAATTCAGTACCCCAGCCCCTCCCTTCCCTCACTGCGCAATAGTCCAGGAGTTACTAAAAGTATGAACTACATTTGTACCATGAAATAGCACTAATATATTTCTTTTTGTATTTAGTACATCCTCATTCTCATACACACGTAGAAAATGAGAACTTATTACCATTGGCGTATGTGTGTGTGTGTGTGTGTGTGTGTGTGTGTGTGTGTGTGTGTGTGTGTGTGTGTGTGTGTGTGTGTTGTAACTTTTATCTTTTTTAATGATGATATTGTAAACGTAAATAATTCATTAACTATTGTTTTTTGCCATGATTGTTGACTTTTAGACGGCTGGTCTTTTCATCTATTTTGTCTGCTCAGATATGGTTGCTCTGCCTCTCCCTTTGTCTTTTTGCTCCCTGTCTCTTTGTCTTCATCTCCTCTATCCCATCTTTTTGTATTTTCCTTTGATGCCTATGCTCTCCTCCCTCACCCCTGCTTCTCTTAGCTCTCCAGTTCTTTAGTCCAAACACATATTACCTTCGTCGCGAAACGCCAGGTACGAGAGTAAGACAATATTACCTTATTGTTGTTGATGTGGAAGAAACTTTGTAATAGACATTCACTGCACATTCCCTTCAGTTCTGTGATGTAATTTTCATTTCATTAATTCATATTCAACTCAGTACTGGCTTTTCTAAGCGAGTAGTTTAGATGTAGCCTAGCCTTCATTTACGTACGGATTACGTGAGGCCTTCCCAGAGTTCAATAAAATCGCCTGGAGATAACAAGGATAAATCAGTATAATCGAAATGATGTGGGTTATATAATCAATTCCACAACTCCATTTGCCACAAGGTATACTCTTATAATCTCGCTCCACCCTCCACTCCCCACCTGCCAGCTCGTTGCACTCACTTCCTTGTCCCGCACACTTATTTCTTTACTCCTGTGATTCTCGGACTAAATTCTGAAGTAAATTTTCACTTTACAAAAGCCACGAATTCTACAACACTCATTTTTGTGAGGTATACATTACTATCCCAGTCTCACCGCCTCCAACAATCCATCCCATGACACCCATTCTGTTACTCACCACGTCCAAATATACCTCACCCCATTGACGGTTTCATGGCGCCGCAGTTCAAACAGGCAACGAACGTAAATGTTTATATTCTTGTTTTGTTAGTGTGCCAGATGACGATATACAGTTTAGAAGAGCATATGAGTTGTGTTGAGAGAGAGAGAGAGAGAGAGAGAGAGAGAGAGAGAGAGAGAGAGAGAGAGAGAGAGAGTTATGATGCACTGTTGGGTTAGGTAAGATAAAGGTCGTATAGGTTGCTTGGTGTAGGACGGATATGATGCTCTAAGTTAGGCTAGGTTAGGTTAGACAAAGTTTTTTGTTAAGTTGTCTTTGATTAGAATACGTGTAGTACAGTTATCTTGGAATAAATTTGGTTAAGTTCTCTGTGTGTGGTTATGGAATACGTACGGATTGTTTTAGGTTAGGCTACATTGTGCTGGACTGCATAAACTTTGTATTGACTGAGTTGTTTTGATTAAGTTAGACTAGATTTAGTTTGACATAACAAGGATTATGTCTGTTAAATACTTGGTATGGTAAGACTAATTTAGGTCAGGTGAGTTAGGTTAATTGGTTAGATATAATCAGGATGGAAAAACTTAGGTTGTTTGATTATACTTAATTTAAAGATGCCAGTTATTGTTAGGGTAGGTTAGGTTACGATGAGTTTACTGGTTAAGTTAGGCATAGTTTTGGTTTAGCCTTGTAAAGTAAGGTCTGGCTAAGCTGCACTTTGTCATCTGAGTATCATATAGAAAAACAAAATCCTGCCAACGACATAGGTATAGTAGTGTGTTCCATCTCTGAAGCGGCACAAGGAACACACGAAGACATTTTGCAGGAAAATTAATTTTGTTGTTCCTTTGATGGGAAAAAATGATTAATTGTTTCAGCAATAGTTTAGAATGACACAAATGACCTAAAAACGGAATTATGATTCCCCTCCCGCCTCTCTCTCTCTCTCTCTCTCTCTCTCTCTCTCTCTCTCTCTCTCTCTCTCTCTCCACCATAATGATATGCATAGAATCAAGTGTATATGACTGATGTGGGGAAAATACATGGATAAGAGCAGCTGGGTCCTGTTCCAGAGAGAGAGAGAGAGAGAGAGAGAGAGATTTCTAATAAGTTCATTATCATAACGCAATAGGTGTTTTTATCTGTTTGTGTGTTTGTTTGTCTAGTTATATGTATACTTACCTGAAAGTCACACAAGTACGATGCCATGGTGTACCAAGTTGATCAGTTGTGACAGACGGAGTTTCAGATTTAGAAAGAGAGGAGTGCTAAAAGAAATGCTTCGAGGAAAGAGTAAATAAACATGTGGGAGTCCAGCTGCTGGGTAAGAAATGGGATGGACTGTATTTAAACTTGACTATACATCCTCGTACATGAGAAAATGTGGATGAACACGAGAGAAAAGTACCTGAACTGAATTTAAGGTTGTGAGTATATGTGCAGTGACATTGGTGAGGTGGTCAGACAGGTGGTGAAAGATAATGGATACTGCTACAGGCTGCGTGAAGTAAAAGAACAAAAAAAGTACTATGAAATCTAAGGATGAGTAGACATCTAGCCTAATTCAAATGCAAAGACATGCACGGATGCAGACGTAAAATGTTTAGCCAAATGCTGTTAAAAATTGCCTGAAGAAAGGAGGAGGTAATAGTACATGCAGTCAGAAGGGTAACTGTTCAGAAAGTCTTAATTAAGCGTCTGTACGATGAAGGATGGAAGAGTACAATGTTACGCAGTATTACACAGACGACCTAATAATATATTTGCTGTTACAAAGCTCACAAATAAAAATGGAGAAATAGAGTATGCAAACTGAAGTAGAAAACGTTGTATAAGTAAAAAAAAATCTGCGCAAAAACACTTGTATACAGAAGGGAGAGAAGAGTATATTGTGAGACAGTTTTACACTGATGACGCGTGGCACCAGATGGCAGGGATGGTGGGGTCACTGTCCCAGTACTACCTGACTTACCCCCTCTAGGATATGTGTGTCACTCATACCATCTTTAGACCCGACAGAGAGAGAGAGAGAGAGAGAGAGAGAGAGAGAGAGAGAGAGAGAGAGAGAGAGAGGAGAGAGAGAGAATGTTTTCTTCTTGGTCATCAGCTAGCCTAACTGCTTGTGCACTTTCTTTTTTTTTAAGTTTACTTGTTCGGGGTCGCCCCATACGATTTTGTAACTCGAAGAAGACGCCTCTATACGAAGGGATTATAAACAGTTATCATTAAATATTCATTAACTACAGGTTTTTAGACGTCCCATAAATTCTTTTATGCCACTTCAGGGAGTCTCATGCAATGGGTAGGTGGTGTCGGCGTTCACCAGTCCAGCACAGCTGAGTTCAGTCCTACCCGCTGGCAAATATAATTATAATAACTGCAATAGTATGTCTTTAAGTGTGTGTTAGCTCTTGCACTCTATGGAAGCTCTCTTTGCCATATACAGGCCACTACAGCACAAGTTCCAGCAACCACTTCTCAGTCCACATTCCAAAGGCCTTCCACATGTACACCCATGTTTGAAGCATCAGGTGAGCGCGGATCACTTATCCAATGTCAACGATGATCCTCGGCCCAGCGGTATCCATGTCCTTCTATAAATGTAACAACACAGCCTGAACGTGCATAGTAAAGCAACCCGCCCATACTAGGCGTCCATAAGACTGTTGGATCAGGAGGGGATGTTCTTAGCCATGATGAACTGCTATCACTCGCGAGGACCTTTTTGGGGGGTGGGTGGGTGGGTGGGTGGGTGGTATTTCTATCTGTTTTTGCTCTAACGCTGTGAAGCTTTTACCTTCATACATTGAGATCGTTTGGGCGTGTGGAGAAGATGGAGGATGACAATTGGATGCGGAAATTGACAAGTATGAACGTCGGGGGAAGGGTTGCGAGAGGTGGACATAAAAAGCCTTGGACGAGGTAATAGGCTGTGACTTCAGGGATACGGGATTGGATAGGGAGGCTACAAAGACTGATCGCGCGGAGAGCCGCCATTAGATGACCAAGGCCGACACTAGCTAGCATGGTGGGGCCATTATAAACAATACAATACGAACAATACGATTAGTGTTTAGGAAAATACTTGTTGATTATATACACAGGTCATGTTCGAATATGTATGTCGTAGCTTAAATATCAACGTCACTTTAATAATATGAACCATGCCTGATACGAGTGGCTGTTCCTCGTGTTGAAAGCATAATATTTTGAGAGTAATACAAATCACAGAGAGTAAGCAACCAAAAGAAATTAGCAAACAGCCACATGTCGATATATCCTTCAACCATAGGTCACCCGCCAGCATCTCAAAACTCCACAAACCCTGGATTCCTTTCCCAGACACACCAAACAAGATGTCGGTACCATCTCTTGTCTTCATCCTATATGTTCATCCTCGTCCTCGTCGTTGTTATCGTCCTCATCCAAGTTTTATCATTGTCTTTGGCCTCATCCTGAGTCTATAGTTGTCCTCGTTCCCCAGTTCATCACCATCAGGTAGGGATCTCCCTACGCCCACGTTGATTCACGAGAGAGAGAGAGAGAGAGAGAGAGAGAGAGAGAGAGAGAGAGAGAGAGAAACCCAGTCATTTTTCTAATAATTCTCATTACCTGGCTAATTGAATAACAGCAGAGTGACCAGAAGGTGCTGGGGGGAGGGGTGGCTAAAAAATAAATAAGTTCCGGTAATAATTTTTCTTTTCAATTGTTGCAATTATTTCCGCCATCCACCTATCCCATGACGCCTCTGCCAAGCCTTCAAGTAACCATACTAATGACGTGTCCAGCGCTTTGTTACAGAGTGAGAACACATTGATCGTATATTAATAATAATAACGATGTGAAAGAGGGAGGGTGGTCAGGTGGTCGGAGAATCTGTCTGACGTTCGTAAAGACGGGAGTTCGATCCCAGGCTGAGGCAGGGAAGAGGTTAGTGAATTTCATCTAAACAAATTTTGGTGATCTTCCACGATGCCCACAGACATGTTATAAAAACACCCCTGCCAGTACTAGTACACCAGCTCTGTAGGAGACAGGCCTAGCAGTTATATCACTATGGACGGTGATTATTAGTGCCAACTTTTTGACATGCATAGCCGCGTGACGTAGCAGTTCCCCTGGCCTTCAGAAAACGGGCTGTCAAGTCTTTGCCCATAGTCGGACACATTAAAAAACGGTTTAGTAGCAAGAGTTTATGTTAACAGATTTTATTTTGTTTGAATAAAGTATTAACTAAGTTAATGTACTGACTTTAGCTGAATTGTTCTAACCTGATATAAATCTCAAACCCTGTCAGCTCAGTTGACGGCCAAGTGTACAGTGGTCAGACTGGAGAATCGATCTGACCAGCAACTTAATCAAGTCATATCAAACATCATACAACCCAGACTTAGTTATGTTGTGGGGGTGGTTCAATTCCTTCTGGCATAAGTACTGTAGATTTACTATAGTAACCAAGGAGACTCATTCCGATGGTATAGAAAAGGGTCATCGAATTCATGAAACAGCAAGTTAGCAAGTTATGTTTGTGGCTCAGTTCCGTCAGGTGAAAACATAAACACTATGGTATTCACCTATGCTTCAGGAGTGATTTTCACAAAGGTAACAGCATTTATATTTATATTCTTCAATCTATAGCAGTATTTTTTTTTACAAAGGTGCCAGAACAAAATGTTTTAGGAACTTTAGTGGATTTGGTTTGACATTCATTTGATTATTGGTGGTGTTTTACTTCTACGTCTTCTTTTAAGGTATTAAAATGTCATCATCATCATCAGCTAAAGCAGAAGCAGCAGCAGCATCGTTGCCATCGTCACTATCATAATGATCATCACCTTCATCATCCTCACCAGCACAATATTCTTAATCATCACCATCATTATCGCCACCACCATCACCACCACCATCGTCATTATCTCATCTGTGTGGAACCCAGATCACACCAGTTACCACCGCCATACACTGACGCCGTACCACAACAACCACTAAATGGCAGGGACATCCATCGATTCACTATTCCTGCCGTCATTTATGTGGCCAATGACTGCTTTTAACCCGTCACGTCCCGAGGTTTTCCGCACCTCCGACATCCCCCAGTCCCGAGGTATTTTCGATTTTTTTTTTTTTGGCTAAAACCTTCGCTTTTGGTGAGAAACATCGAAAATTCATAGAGAAATCGCTCACCTGAGGTTTAAAGTGCCCAATCCAGGTAGGAGTTCCTCCTTACCTGAGTGGGTTTTCTATCATGCTGGCACCAAAGAAAACGAGTTCTATGGGAGGGTAACTATTTTATCCATTCATAAACTGTATTTATTTATTTACTTGGTACGAATGTATATGTAGTATGACAGTATATTGGTTTTCAAGCAGTAATAAAGGCATTATAAGCATTGTTTCACTCACTAACTAATCACCATACCTGACCTATTTTTGCCACACTACCTGATCATTATTTCTGGCTGTTTCTTCTTCCAATGCTATGTAAACATTGTCCTCCACATTGTCATCGATTGGGGAATCACTCTGGCCCTGAATAACTTTACTAGCCAGGTCACTGGTAACAGGTCCTTTGCCAAGACAATGGCGTGAGGGGGGGAGGGGGGAGGTTATGCAGTGTAAGGCATTGTCCCTGCTTGGTATCTTGTACAGGAATAGAGGAAGGTGTCCCGTGTATATATACGAAAAATCACGTGAGAAAATTGAAAATTGTGCAAATTAGGTACCTTGCAATTGCACGACGTACTGGTACGTCGCCGGGACTGGCAAATGCAAATCGTGGTGACGTACCCATACGTCGTCGGGACGGGGCGGGTTAAAGGTGCTAGCACAGCATCAGAGTTTTGCTGCGTGGTGTGTAGGGAGCAGGGAAATGAAGGATGGAGTAAGATATACAGGTATCTTAGTTATGCATAATTTTCATATAATCTATACAACCATCTCTATTCTGTATTCATTCATGTGTCTTGGGCATCAAGACATCAAACAGATCTTTTTACATGAACGGGTATTGATATACAGAGAAGAGTCATAAAAGATATGACATGAAGAATATGAAGGGAATTTCGTTGGAAGATATGTCCTATGATGAAGAAAATTTCTTACGCCAAAAATCAGGCATTCGGATATATATATATATATATATATATATATATATATATATATATATATATATATATATATATACATATATAGTTTTATGCGAGGAAGAAGGAACCAAAGGCTGAGCCAGCAAAGCGTTCCTTCCAAGAAAAAAGCAAAAACAATACAAAAGAGAGCCAAATTCAAGATCCATTCATTTCGAGATGCCTGGATGCACTGCATTTGAAAGACTGGAGAACATAGGAAGTAGGAAATACAGACAAAGGGCGACCGTTCCAGAGTTGTCGTGTTGCATAAATGTAGGACTGGGAGTAACGGTCAGCTCTTGCATTAGAAAGTTGGACAGAAAAGGGATAAGAATTTGTTGCTAGACGGGTGCTACGCGCCTTTCGTAGAGGTGGAGGGATGCAAGCAGACAGTGACCACTGAAGTAGCGATAGAAAAGAGATAAAGAGGCAACGGTGCGTCGAAGAGTCAGAGGTTGAAGGGAGCCAGTAAGAGGAGGAGAACTGATGAGACGAATAGCCTATGACTTCACCTTATTGAGAAAAGCTGTATGTGGGGAGCCACCCCACTCATGAGAGTTGTACTCTAAACAGGGGCGAATAAAACCCGTGTATAAAGTCAACAACTGTGCGGGAGTAAAGGCACGGAGTCGGCTTAACACACCTAATCTCTTGGGAGCAGATATGTGGAGTAAATGTTGCATCATATGGGGCTGAACGTCATATAGTCTGGAACAGAACTTATATTATCATGTGTTTAATGTTCTGTGCTTAAAAGTGCTTGAGTAATTTACTTAGGGGCAGAGCGGCTGTGTTGGCCTGCAAATAGAAGCAGGAAATATCACACAGCATACTGCAGTATCCTCCTGCCTGCTCTCTGTACATTCCTTTGGGTCCTGAGAATCATTTAAGTACCATGTATGTAATGACCACTTTTTATTAAGATGTCACCACCACGAGACAATTTTATTCAGCTTAGGAGAGCATCCCAACAACGAAGGGGTTAATGACGTTACAGGTGCATCTATCACCATCATTTGAATAAAAGTCTCTTAAACCTTAAAGAAGAAGAAAAAACAAAACTGTCTGGAGATAGAGTAAAGCATAAAACGACGAGGAATCATGAAATATCTCACTTCATACTCGACTGTTCCCTTTCCGCCTTTCTTACGTGTATTCCCTTGTGCCCATCGAACAAGGAGTTAATCCCTTGAATAATGTCTTATCACATTCTTGCTGCCACCAGGTGATTTTATACAGCTCAGGGGAGATTTTTGTAACTGGAAGGTTTAGATGTAACCTTCATTAATCCATTCAGTACCAGTTTTTCTTTTCTTCTTCTTCTTCTTTTTTTTTTTTTATCCGAGTAGTGCTTTTTGTGAGAAGCAAATGATAAGAAAAGGTGTCATGAAGTAAGTGGAATAATGTGCTGTGGGAGGCAGTAAATCTCTCGCAGCATAATGGACTATTCTCCTGGTGTCTGGCTTGTGTATATTCCCTCGTGCACTGGCAACAACAACTTAATGAGTTGCAGGGTCGTTATTACAAGTGGTTTTGGAGATTTCGCAGCACCTCTTCCTTAGGCATTTATATTGCACATTACACCTCAGTATCTTCTGCTGTGTAATTATACAAACTGTGTTGATATTAGAGTGATATAGAACACGAGAGAATGTTTAGGAGTAGCAGGCAGCATAAACTGCCAAGGAAGCAGTACTAGGAAGCTTGCTATGGCACTCAGACTTGGTCCCTCAGATTAACATGAAACTAGAATGCGTCACTTCCATCAGAGTCTCATCTACAGCAACAACCAACCCCATACTACTCCCTCCTTTCAGCACGTAGGGGTCCGAGGCTCGGCTACGGAAGACCAGGACTTATAATCCTCGCTCCAAGGGAAGGTTAACAGTGGCGAGTAAAATCTCCAGCCATTATTCAGACAAAAAAAAAAAAAAAAGTCTAGCCTATGGTTTAGCTCCTTCGATACAGAGACGTATTTTTCTTTTGAATTATAATACCAGTAAACAATTTTTAACGACTGTATTTAATTCTAACATTCTATCAGTTACTGAAGACAATATCTAACCCGTCCAGTTCGAAAAGTTTACATTGAATCAGCCATATGATAACAGGAAGAATAATCTAAAAGCAAAGTCAGCTGATTCAGTGTATTCTCTTTTACAATTCTGATTTTTGACAGATTTTGCATTTGTTCTCTATTTTTTACTTGCTTTATATTTCTTTCCCTCTCTGCCTTTATTTTTCTTTGCAATATTCTTTTTATTTCTTCTCTTTATTCATGTTTACTTTCTCCATTATATTACACCATCACAAGCTACAAAGAACTAGGAGACGAGATGAACTAAGCTTATCATCATTATAGGAACCTACTGCATAACACCACCATCACCACAACCATCACTTCCTTCATCATTACCATCATTTTCAACGCAACTTTCATTGTACTCATTATCTGTAACCTACAACACCATCACCATCATCATATCTATAACCATCAAAGTAGCCTAGTACATACCACCACCACCACCACCACCACCACCACCATCATGCTCCATGCAATTATCGTTTTACTCGGCATTTGTAACCTACAGCATCATCGCCATCATCATATCCAGCAAGAGCACTGTACCTGTCTATCTATCTATTGCCAGACGCCTCAATCCCGTTCGGGGTGGCCACAAACAAATCGCCTCCACGTCGCCCTGTCCCACGCCATTTCACTGCCCTGCTCCCAACTCACACCCCCCTCTCTCATATACCTCTCCACCCCATCCCTCCATCTCATCCTCGGCCTCCTCCTTCCTCTTCCCCCCTCCACTTCACTCACATACACTCTCTTCGTCAGTCTTTCACCCTCCATGCTCTCCACATGGCCAAACCACCTCAGTGTGTTCCTCGTAACGCTTCCCATCACATCCACATCTACATCACAACGCTCCTTTATATCCTCATTCGTCAGCCTTTCTCTCCATGTGACTCCATAAGCTCCTCTTAAATAACTCATTTCCACTGCTCTCACCCTTGACGTGTATCCTTCCAACAACGTCCAAGCTTCACTTCCGTACGTTAGAGTTGGTATCACAATACTGTCATGTAGTAACTTTTTCACTTCCATGCTCACTTCCCTGTTTCTTATCACTACTTTCAAAGAACCAGCAACCTTTCTTCCCTGCTATACCCTTTCAAGCACTTCACCCTCCAAATCTCCATCTTTACTCATTACACTCCCCAAGTACTTAAACGTACTCACATTTTCCAATTCCTCACCATCCAACCTCTCTGTCCATTCACTGACTTCACCTCTCTCAAAGACCATCCTTTTACTCTTCCCTACATTTACCTTTAGAATCCGTTTCTTACACACTCTCCCAAACTCATCCACCAAGCCTTGCAGCTCCCCTTCGTCTTCACTCAACAACACAGTATCATCTGCAAAATTCAGTACAGGGAGTTTCCAAACACTCCTCTCTCACCAGGGCCACTCCAACATCCACTACCCTACCTTGTACCTCTTTTATTACCCCATCCACATACAGATTGAACAACCATGGAGACATGACACATCCCTGTTTCAACCCAACCTCCAAAGAGAAAAATACACTTAGTTCACCATCCACACACACTGCAGCCTTAGCACCATCATACATACTCTTCAGAGCATTCAACAACTTCCCACCTACCCCATAATTATATTCTTAATACTTTCCACAATCCTTGTCTATCCACCCTGTCATATGCTTTCTCCAAATCCATGAAAGCAGCATACAACTTCTTTCCCTTCTCTAGAAACTCTTACACTAAAGATCTAAGAATGAATATCTGATCTACACAACCTCTTCCCTTCCTAAAGCCTCCTTGTTCTTCTCCAACTAATTCCTCTGTTCTTTCTCTAACTCTGTGAATAAGTATCCTACCATATACTTTTCCTATTATACTAAGAAGACAAATGCCCCCGTGATTACCACACACTTCATTGTCCCTTTTTCCTTTATACAAAGGAATAATTATACCTGACTTCCAATCCTCCGGGACTCTACCTTCCTCCCAGGCCAATCGCACATCTTCCACATCCATTCTGCTACTATCTCTCCCCCATGCTTCAGCATTTCACCACACACTCCATCAATTCCTGGGGCTTTCCCCGATTTAATTTTCTTCATTGCTTCCACAACTTCTATCCTACTGATTTCTTCCTGTCTTCTCACCTCCCTCCTTCTCCCAGCCATTCCCCAGCCACTTATACTCACATTACTTCCATCCTCTATGTTCAACAATTCCTTAAAGTGTTCTCTCCATCTGCTCACTTTTTCTCTCTTCTCCACTAGTAATCTACCATTTTTATCTTTCACTCCCCTACTAACCTCAATCCCACCCCTGTCTTACTCTCTTCACCTCTTTCCAGAACATTTTCTTACAGTCCCTCCACTTTACACTCAAATTCCTTCCAAATTCCTCATCCACTCTCTTCTTACTCTCTCTTACTAATTTTTCACCTCTCTCTTTCTTTCTACATATAACTCTGTCTTCCGCCTCAGCTTCTTCCACGCCCCTATTTCTCATCCATTCTTTGTATGCTTTCTTCTTTTGTGCCACAGCCTGTGTCACCTCTTCAGTCCACCACGCTGTTCCTTGCACCCTTCTCCGTCTTCTCTTCCTCCCACACACCACATCACATGCTGCACATATTTCTTCTGTAAATATCCTGCACACACCTTCCACGTCCCCCATCTGCTCCAATTCATATTTGCCCAATCGTTCCTCCACTTCTCTCTTATACTCTGCCTTTTTCTCATCCTCTTGTAACCTTTCCACTCTCCTTGCAACTACTCCTTCCTCTCGTCTTTCCCTTCTTCTATTCCTCCATCTTACTTGTATCCTAATTCTGGCCACCACCAAGTAGTGGTCAGAAAGTCCACTCCCCAACCTCTATAAGCTCTTGCATCCATTACACATCTTCGCATCCTTTCATCCACACACACATAATCAATCATTGCCTTCCTTTCATTCAGTTCACCACCCACCCTTCTCATCACTCGCCATGTATACCTGTGGATCATTTTATGCCTGAAGAGGGTATTGGCTATCACCAACCCCCTCCCAGCACAAATGTCCACTAACGCACTGCCATTCTCATCTATTGCAACAGGCACACCCCACTCACCAACTATTCCATCCACCTTCACATTCCCTACTTTACCATTCATATCACCGATCAAAAACACTCTCTCATTCCTTCCAAACTTTTCCATGCACACTTACACATTTGTCCAGAACTCTTCTCTCACTCTGCTAGCACGATCTTTCGTTGGCGCATACACACACACACAATCGCCCACATTTGTAGTCCAACTTTCAACTTTACCCACACTATCCTTGAGCCAACTGATCCATACTGTCTTATGCTTTTCTTCCATCTTTTACTCACAACTATGCATGTACTGTACCCTACTGTATAAAACCATCATCATCATCACCTCCCATGCAGTTAACATTAAACTCGTCATTTGTAACCTACATCATCACCATTATCATATCCAGCAACATCGTAGTAACCTACTGCATATCACCGTCATTACTACCACCACCACCACCAACACAATCCTCACCACCATACCGTCATCATCATTCATCCATTTAACATTATGCTCATCACTGGCAACTGATATCACCACCACCACCATCATCATCATCATCATCTTCATCACCGTCATCATTATCACTACTGTTACCAGCATTGGGTACGTTAGATCACAGCCACCACTATATTACAGCATCACAAGCTACAAGAGAGGTAGGAGACGAGATGAAGTAAGGTGCAGCGGCCTGGGACTCTACTACACCTGGACTGAGTTCAAACCTTCACCCGCAGGGCCTGTCTGTCTCCATTTCTTTATTTCCCTCTTCCTTTCCTTTATATTCTTTTTCTTTTTCTATGTTTTCCACTTTTCTTTCTCTTATTCTCATTTCTCACTTTTTTTTCTTTTCATCCCAAGTGTTTGTACTTTCTCTTTTCCCGTTCGTAATTATATTGCTAATTTTGGGGGGATGCTTCTTCCATTTCCTATACTTTTTTCCAATATGTTTCTATTCCCTCACATTTTTCTTTTACTTTCTTCTTTTCTTCATCACTCGTATTCTTTCGTCCTTTCTTTTTCACTAACACCATAAACAACAAGAGCGGTACGAGGCAAGATGAAGGAAGATGGAGCACCTGGAACCCCACTACACCTGAACCAACTTAACACTTTTACTGTTTTATCTCTTTTTTTTTTTTTTTTTTCTCCCAACCTTTCTTTCCTTTTCCTGTTTTGCTTCTTCCTCTTTCGCCATATCTTCCCAATTCTTTCTGATTCCTTCATTCTTTCCATATCTTCTTATTCTTTGTCATTTCTTTTCCTCTTTTCTCCATTCTTTCTCATTTTCATTACTCGTGTTTTCTTTTTTCTTTCGTTTTCTTCCATCTCTCTCTCTCTCTCTCTCTCTCTCTCTCTCTCCTTTCTTTGTTCATGATATATTGCAGGAATTATTGATCAAGGGAAGTAGTAGGCCATATCAAGTAAGGTGTAGCGGCCTGGGACACACGTATAGGTGTCTGCAGTTCAACCCTATGCATCATATACTCCTTTATTGGTCCATTTGCCTCATTTCCTCTTTCTAACTCCTTTCTTTTTTCTTTGTTACAACTTTGATTCCTGTTCTACTTGTTTCTTTCCATTTATTCTTTATATCTCATTTTCTTTTCTTTCTCTTTTATATCTACTTTTTGTCTTTTATATTCTTTTTTCTGAATCATACATTTTCTTTCACTTTCTTTTTTTCATTTCTTTCTCCTTGTCGCCCATTATTCCCATTATATTCGAATTTCACAAGTTACAAGAAAGGTAGGAGGCGAATGCAAAGCTCTGCCCTTCTAAATAATGCTCCTTTTTCTCATTCATGTTTTTCTTCTTTCTTGTTTTATTCTTTCTCTTTCTTTCTTTTTCTGATTGCGTTCCTTAATTTTTTCTTTATCCCTAGTATCGATTCTCTCAAATTTCCTTCTTCCTTTCTTCTCTGTTTGTAGCTGTTTATTCCTTTCCCATTTTTTTTCTCTCCTTTTTATCCTTCTCTCTTTTCTTATTTTCTCCTTCACGTTATCCATTATTGGTATATATTTTTCCTAATTGTTCAGTCCCTTTATATTTCTTTCCTACTATGCCTTTTATTCGTAATGTCATTTTTTTCTGCTTTTGTCAATTTCTTCATCCATTCTTTCTCCATTATACTAGAAAACAAAAATATTCTTCTAAAATTATTGTTAAGAAGTAGGAATGGCAAAAGTGCACATGTAAGAGATGAAAAAAGCACAGAAACAAGAGAGCATTGCACACTTTAGCCACAAACTTGTAGCTGGTGGAATGTAGTAATGGGTATAGGTCTCCAAATCCCACAAAAGCAAAGTAGCAATGCGACAAAATGAAGTAAGCTCATCATCATTATGGTAACCTACTTCATATCATCACCA
Organism: Coenobita brevimanus; assembly: GCF_032717465.1. Taxonomy (NCBI): domain Eukaryota; kingdom Metazoa; phylum Arthropoda; class Malacostraca; order Decapoda; family Coenobitidae; genus Coenobita; species Coenobita brevimanus. Next base: position 2,907,889 of record NC_137062.1, on the reverse strand, counting down.
TCATCATCATCACCATCATCACCGGCATCATCATCATTATCCATATAGTTAACATTATTCTCATGTACTGTAACATAAATCACCATCACCTTATCCATCACCATCATAGTAAATTACTGCATATCACCACCACCAACATTATCATCATCGTTACCCATATGATTATCATTATACTCGCCGGTTGTATCCTACATCACCATCACCCTTACAGTACAATATCCATCAATATCATAGTAACCTACTGCATATCACCATCATTAGTACCACCACCACCACAGTCATAATCATTACCATAATTATTAATCAAACATTAACACTACTGTATACTTGTCACCTGTAACATCAAGAGCCATCATCATCATATCCATCAATATCATCATCACCATCACTGTTATCAGCATTAGGTACGTTAGATCACAGCCACCACTATATTACAGCATCACAAGCTACAAGAGAGGTAGGAGGCGAGATAAAGTAAGGTGCAGCGGCCTGGGACTCTACTACACCTGGACTGAGTTCAAACCTTCACCCACAAACTCTCCACTCCTCTCCTTTTCTTTACTTCCCTCTTCCTTTCCTTTATTTTCTTTTTTCTTTTTCTGTGTTTTATATTTTATTTCACTCTTATTTTTCACAGTTATTCTCCATTACCTTCTAAATGTTCTAATGCTGTTCGCAACAAGGAGAGGGCCTATAAAACGTACTGGAGCTAACCCACCCCTGAATCACATCTTTTTTAAATTTTTTCCTGAATCGTGCTAAACCTGTTCTTCGCTCTGCTAAAAATAATTTCATCTGTACTAAATGCACTCAATTCTCCAACTCGAATTCTTCCCGCTCCTTCTGGCACCTTGCCAAAAACCTTTCGAACAACTTTACCTCCTCATCCTTCCCTCCTCTTTTCTACTCTGATGGCTCTGTAGCTATTTCTTCTACTGATAAAGCAGATCTCTTCGCTCAGCCTTTCTCCTTCAATTCCACCTTAGACGATCCCGGTGCTGTTCCTCCATCACTTCCCCCCCCTAGACTTCCTCATGGCTGACATGAAAAATTCTTCAGCTGATGTATTTTCTGCCATCACTGGCCTCAATACTAACAAAGCATATGGGCCAGATGGAGTCCCTCCTGTTGTCCTCAAGATCTGTGCTTCTGTGCTCACACCCTGCCTAGGCAAACTCTTTCGCCTTTGTCTGTCAACTTGTACCTTTCCTTCTTGCTGAAAGTTTGCTCTTATTCAGCCAGTCCCAAAGAAGGGTGACAATTCCCAACCCTCTAACTATCGTCCAATTGCTTTAACATCCTGTATCTCAAAAGTTTTCGAGTCTATTCTAAATAGAAAATTTTTTAAGCATCTTTCCTATCACAACCTTCTTTCTGATCGTCAGTATCGGTGCCGTCAGGGACGCTCCACTGGCGATCTTCTCACCTACCTTTCAGACTTCTGGTCATCTTCCTTTCGGGATTTTGGCGAGAGCTTTGCCAATGCACTTGACATCTCAAAGGCTTTCGATCGAGTCTGGCATAAATGATTAATTTCCAAACTGCCTTCTTACGGTTTCTATCCTTCTATCTGTGCCTTCATCTATAGCTTCCTTTCTGGTCGTTCTACAGCCGCTGTTGTATATGGCCATCTTTCTTCTCCTAGATCTATTAACAGTGGTGTTCCTTAGGGCTCTGTCCTATCACCATCTCTCTTCCTTTTATTCTTCAATGATCTTCTAAGCTGTACATCTAACCCTATCCACTCATATGCTGATGATTCCACTCTTCACCTTTCCATTCGGTTACAGCAACGTCCATTTCAGCAGTTACTTCAACAAACAATGGATGAGGCTATGGCACACCTACTGTCTGACTTGACTCTTATCTCTGACAGGGGTAAAAATAATCTTGTTGTTTTTAATGTATCAAAGACTCAGTTCTTACACCTATCAACCCGACAAAAGCTTCCACAGGTGTACCCACCAATGTGTAATAATATTCAGCTTAATCCTGCATCATCCTTGAACATCCCTACGGTTTCATTCACTCGTGACTTATCTTGTAAAGATCATATTACATCTCTTGTAATATCTGCTTCCAAGAGATTGGGTGTGCTAAGCCCACTCCATTCCTTCTTTACCCCTGCACAATTGTTGACTCAATACAGGGATTTTATCCGCCCCTGTGTAGAGTACAACTCTCATATGTGGGGAGGCTCCCCACATACAGCTCTTCTCAATAGGGTGGAGTCAAAGGCTTTTCGTCTCATTAACTCTCCTCCTCTTACTGGCTCCCTTCAATCTCTGTCTCTTCGCCGCACTGTTGCATCTTTATCTCTTTTCTATCGCTACTTCAATGGTCACTGCTCCTCTGAACTGTCTGCATGGAATCCTCCACCTCTACAACGGGCGAGTAGCACCCGTCTAGCAGCAAACTTTCATCCCTTTTCTGTCCAACTCTCTAATGCAAGAGTTAACCGTTACTCCCAGTCCTTCATATATGCAACAGGTTAACTCTGGAACTGTCTCCCTCTGTCCGTATTTCCTGCTGCCTATGATCTCCAGTCTTTCAAACGCAGTGTGTCCAGGCATCACGAAATGATCGGATCTTGAATTCGGCTCTCTCTTGTATTTTGTTTTTCTCTTGGAAGGAACAGTTATTGCAGGCTCGTGGCCTTTGGTTCTTTCCTCCTACCAAAAAAAAAAAAAAAGATAATCTTGCATTCTCTTTTCTTTATCATAATTATATTGCTTATTTGGGGGAATGCTTCTGCCATTTCCAGTGCTTTTTTCTCCTATGTTTTTATCCTTGCTTTTTTTATCGTTTACTTTCTTTTCTTCATTACTCGTTTTCTTTCGTTTTTGCTTTCACCACTAGCACCATAAGCAACAAGAGGCAAGATGAAGTAAGGTGGAGCGGCCTGGAACTCCACTACACCTGTACCAACTTAACACCATTATTGTTTATACTTTATTTTCGTCCTTTTATTCCCATCTTTGTTTCATTTTCTCTTGTTTCATGGTTTGTTTCTTTCTCGATCTTGTATAATCTCATTTCTTCTTCAATTTCCTTCATTCTTTCCCTTTCTTCCTTTTGTTTGTCGGTTCCTTTCCCAATTCCTCCTTTTCCGTTTCATATTCCATCTTACTGGTTTTTTCCTTACTTTTCATTTTCTCTCTTTTTATTCTTTACATACTGCAGCAATTATTGATCAAGGGAAGTAGTAGGGAATATCAAGTAAGGTGAAGCGGTCTGGCACACAGAAATACTGCACAGGTGTCTGGAATTCCACCCTAATTAATAGGAATCTCTTTAACGGTTCCATCTTTCTCATGTCCTTTTTCCTTCTCCTTTCATTTGTTTTCCTTACTACTTTTGATTCGTTTTGTACTTTACTTCTCTCTTTCTTCATTGCGTTTTTCTTTTTTCCTTTGTATCTTGTTTTTATTCCATTGTCTTCACCGTTATCTTCAGTATATTGCTGCACCACACGGTATGTGAAACGTTGGATGCGGGAGGAAGTAAAATTATCATCATTCTTGCTAGCCCGCTGGATATCATTATAATCATCACCAGAGTAACCATTATTCTAATCATCACTGTCCATAAAGTAATCGTTATCATCAAAGCTAACCTAGATAACAATCACCATCACCATTTCAGTCATCACAATTAACTTACATATCCATCAGCATCACCATCACTACCATCATCTTCATGATCACCACTATTATCTACTTTGATAAAAGCCACCAATATAATACATCATCACAAGATACAGGAGAGGTTAGAGGCAAGATGAAGTAATGTGGAGACGTCTGGGAATCTACTACATCCGTACTGAATGCAAACTTTTACCTGCTTTTTTTCTTCTTTCCATGTTTATCTTTTTTTTTTCTTCGTTTCCTTGTCTTTCTTTGTTTCTCCTTTTCATTTTCTATCAGTCTCTCTGTCGCTATATCTCTTTGTCTATGTATCTATCATCTTTGAATCTCCTACAGCTGGACATCAGGCCGGGGTTCGTTCTACCGAAATCAACACCTTCAGTGCGATGGCGAAATTTATATTTTATTCTTGGCATCACTGTATGTTTTTTTCAGGTAAGATCCCCCTAGTAGAGCAGGTGTTTAATGTAGACGATACCTAACCCCTCCAGTTACAAAAATCTGCCCTAACGTGCCTGCATAAAGTCATCAGGACATTAGAAAAATACAGTGATTAACAAGAAGGAGATGAGACCTGGCAGAGTCGAACGGCCTGGGCCTCTGTACCAGAGACCAGGAGTTCACACGTACTTGGACCGTCTCCTTTTTTGTCATGATTATCTTTCCCACCACCACTACCACCATCATCATCATAATTATAAACATCGTCATCATCATTATCAAAACCAACTGTCATCACTATTCAACATCACTAACATCTTCAGGATTGTTGATGTGGAGATCTAAGTTTTTCCATCATCATTATCATCATATTATCATCGTCATTATCAAAGTTAACCCACGTCACTATTGGGCATCGCTGACACTATTGCTATTATTGGTTGTGTAGAATTGAACCTTTTATATCATCATCACCAGCATCATCATCATCATCATTAGATTCCGTATAATATTGAATATTGATCATCACCAACAATAATAAGCAACAACCAGTACTCGTATCACTACCGCCACCACAACCATCATCATCATTATCATCATCATTTTCTTTCTTTCCAGTTGTCTTTTCTTCTGCATTATAGTACATCATCACAAGGTACAAGAGAGGTGGGAGGGGATATGAAGTAAGGTGCAGCGGCCTGGCACCCCACTACACCTGGACTGAGTTAAACCCTACATTCATTTGTTATCCGCCCCCGCCGCTGAGTGATTCGGGGACGGGTATTGTTTTCGCTCAGTTTGTCTGTCTGTCTGTTTGTTTGTTTGTTTGTAAACAACTTTACGCGAAAACTACTTGTGCGATTTTGACTAATACAGTGATGATGAGCATAACCTTCTGATCACCTGATTATTATTATTATTATTATTATTTTTTTTTTTGCCAAACTGGTCCAAGGTCCAGGCTGTAGGCTCAAAAAATGTAAAAAACAAAAAATTGTGAGGGGAGGGACAAAAATCGTTTTCTTCCGCCATAACTCCTTTCAAGTTCGTCATTTCGACATGAAACCAAAACCTAAAGGTGCATCACTCAAATCATATAACATGCCTCTTTACATCAGGGGGGTCACACCCCACTTAGCGGTAGGGGGGTCAGTGTCAAGTTGGTCGGGTCTAAAATTTCAAATGGGCATGAAATCGTCAATTTTCACCCGATTTACTCCAGATATGATATGTGACATCTTTGACTAGATATCCTGTTGTTTTCATACGTCACCACTAAAATGACTGCCGGGGACGGGTTTGCTGTGCCTTGGCACCGCTTCTTATTACACTTCTATTTTTCTTTAAGAGTTTCTTCCCTTACGTTCCTTTTTATATTTTCCATTTGTACCCCCCTTTTCTTTTTTTTTCTTTCGGTCCTTCTCCATTCCTTTCCATTTTTGTCCCTTGTGTTCTTTATATCCTCTTTCATTTATTTCTCCTTTATATAACGTTTTTTTTTTTTCATTTACTTTCTCCATTATCAAATTTATTGCATTTCTATTTAGTTACTTCTTTTTTATATTTTCTCTTTCCCGTATGTTTTCCCTTCTAATTACATTGTATCAAAAGCTACGCGAGAAGTAGGATGTATGATGAAAATTTATCATTTATTAATTGTGTCACCATCATTATCATTAGCACATTAATAATCATTATTAGCTGTAATCATCATCATCATCATCATCTTCATTACTCATACTGTTGTTTGTTTCCATTCGTCCTCGTAATTTCTGTTTCTTTCTTAGTTATCTTTTTTTAATTTCTCCTTTTAATACCTTTTTATTTCATTTGTTTCTTGTTTACATTAACAATTTTTTATCTCGCTCCTTTACTTTCCGTCACCATTCACTTTCTTTAATTCTTTTCTTTCCCATTTAACTTTCTGTCTTTCTCGTCGACATGACAGCATCACAAGGTACAAGAGGTAGGAGGCGAAATGACGCAAGGTGGAGCGGCCTGGGACACTGCTACAGGTGTACTCAGATAACACCTGTACCATTTATACAGCTTTTATTTTTTACCTCCTTACTTTCTATCCTTGTCCTACCATTCATATTTTGCAATATTCTTTTCTTCCTTTACTCCTGTCTTCTCGGCTTTCTTTCTTGTTTGTCCTTTTTTTTTTTCTCCATTTCGTTCATTTTGTTTCTTTCCTTTCTCATTCTCGTTTTCTTACTCCCTCCGTTTCTTTATTCTTTCTTCTGTCTTTCTTCACACATTACAGCAGTAAAGCAACAAGTGAAGCAGGAGCCAAGGTGAAGCAGGGGGAAGCCATCTCGGACACAAATGAAGGTGTCTGGAGTGCAACCCCCCGCCAAGAGACACGCTTCTTTTTTACACCCGCGTCTTGCGGACCGAGACCGTGTGTTTTTAGTTTGTGTGTGTGTGTGTGTGTGTGTGTGTGTGTGTGTGTGTGTGTGTGTGTGTGTGTGTGTGTGTGTGTGTGTGTGAAATTAAATGAATCCGTTTTAACAGATTTTAACCAAACTTGGTGGAGGCAGGGAGATGAAAGAAGGGAATAATAAAGAACTAACACCAAGCCATAAAATGGCTAAATGGCACTAAGGCAGAAGGTAGCAGGGGGAATAATTAAATTAAATGTTAGATGTGAAGAACAAAAAGGAAATTGATAATTGGAAGCGTGGAGAAACAGCCTATACAGAAACCTATTGTTTTGCAACACTAGGTCAAAGGTCAAGGTCACATTACATACGCCATACCCAGCACCATGTCTAGTAAATATATATATATATCGTTCAGTTCTAGATCTGTAGCATATTTGAGTACGAGCAGTGAATCATTTTTTAAAGCACGATGTATCAAGAACAGAATTATGGAGGAACGAAGTCAGAAGGATAAGAATTAATCTGAATATTTAGATGTGCGTACCAAAGAAAACTTTTGTTTCCCATATTAGGATGCATTACATTAGTCAAAAATAGATGTGATAGTCACGTGATATAATTTACATTGCTCTTCAAAAGGACGCAAAAGCTGTCCTACTATTTGGGCTTTCCCGTTTGCTGTGTCTCTCACTAACCTTACTCAACAGGTCCAGGCCACAATAAGCCATTTTAATTATCCACAACAGGACAGTCAGTGGAGGAAGGGTAAATGACAAAGATAACAATACAAAATTCCTATAGACTGTAAGACTCAATTCTCAAATTCCGAGCCATGTGCCTACTTTATTGATCCACCGTTTTACAGTTTTATTTCTGTCGAATGTTTGAACCAACTGTTCGTGATTCTCTCCCCTTGAATAAAGGTAGATCATGTCACCTCACATCTCCCTACTGGTTGGATGCATGTTGCTTGCCCTGTCCTTACCAAGGTACAGTACATACTAGGTCTTCTTGATGTTTTGTGGTAAGATATACAGCAAGATGTAACGGCCAGTCGATTATAGCCTGACCGAATATGGTTTAACTTTTATCCCTCGGACGAAGAAGTTTTCGCAAATCGATGTTAAGGCTTCGTAATTTCCATCACCAGCAGATATGAAGCTTGAGGAAGTCCGGCTAGCCAACCACGAATATGTAACTGTGGTAGAAGAGTCATGTTTGCTAACGTGTTTCACTTAATCTTCGGACAAAACAACGACATGACTTTTGTCTTGGACTGTACACCAGTAATGGAGTCCCAGGCACCTCCACCATACATTGTGTCACCTACTACCTCCCTTGCAGCTTGTGGTGCTGTAAGATAGCCTAGTGGTGGCTGTGATCTATTGTACTTAATGGTGATAGAGATTATGCTGCTGCTGCTGCTGCTGCTGCTGGTGATGATGATGATGATGATGAATTAGGAATGAGTTAATGAAAGTAATGTTAGCTATATGGCAATTGATATGGATGATGATGATGATGATATTGGTTTTGATGTTGTCTGCAGTGTGGGGGATAGTTATGTCTATGGTCAGTCTATCTAACTACTAGTATAGCCAGACGCCATGATCCCGTAAGGATGGCAGTTTTCTGAGTTAGCTGTTTTACGGGGAAGGGCATTAACCCTCGGCCAACCTACTTGTTGACACACTGGGAACACCTTCAGGTTGGTTATATGGCTACCACCCAGCACTGTATATGGTTTCCTGGCTTACAGGAAACCATTAGGTTTGTCACTCGATGTAAAGCCTCCTGAAAAGAAAAGAGAATTATGGAGTGACAGGAAAGATGGGAGAAAAAGGAAGAGAAGAGGGCAGACACAGAAAGAGAATGATAATTGAGAAGAAAGAAATAGGCAGCACTACATCAAGTGAGTGGATGATGGATAATAATTAATGTAATTCATCTTGCCTTCTAACTCTCATGTAGTTTGTGTTGCTGTAATATTAAATGAGGATGAAAGGTTTATGAAGGAGATTAAGAAGTTGCAAAAAATTTAAAGGAAGAAGTAAAACTAATAAGAATAAAATACAAGGAGGCCAAAACAATGAGTGAATTAATTAAGAAACTTCCAAGGAACGAGAAAAGGAAATGGGAAGGTAAAAAAGAAATGAGAAAGAAAGAAAAAGAGAAAGGAGAAAGATTCAAAACAAGAAGAAAAAGAAAGGAACGAGGAGAAAGAATAAAGCAAACAATAAAACAAATATAAGATATAAAACCATTACAAGAAGAAAAACAGTGAAAGAGAAATAAAAATGTAACAAAAAAAACATAAAGAAGTTACTAGCCAACTCTAGGATGTAACTCCAGACACCAGTCCGTGGTCGCTCCACCTTACTTCACCTTGACTCCTTCTTCCATTGTTGTTTCATTGCTGTAATATAGTGAAAAAAATGAAGCACAGCAGAAGTAAAGGAAGGAAAGAGAAAGGGAAAAGAGAAAGAAAAGGGCAGATGGAATGAAAGGGAATTTAGAAAAAAAAAAAAAAAAACGAATTGAGAAAAAACTCCAAGGATGAATGGGGAAATAAAGAAGGAAATGTAGAAAGAGAGAACTAATAAGGCAAAATGAAAGGAAATGAAAAATGAAGGAGAAGGATAGAACGAAGGAGAGAAAGAAGAAAACTGAAGTATAAATGGTAAGGCAGTTTAGACCAAGGCAGCTCCACCTTACTTCATTTCGCCTCTCAAATCTCTTTTAACTTGTGATGTTGGAATATAGTGAAGAGGGAATGGATAAAACCAATAAACATAATATGTGAGAGGAGCGGGAAAGGAAATAATACGAAACAAGACATTTGATAAAAAAGATAGGAAACAAAAAACAAAAAAATGACAAATAAGAATGAAAATGAACAGAAAGAAATAAGGTAACAAAGAACGACAATAGGAAAAAACATGAAAAAATAGGGCACAGAGACAAAATAAGAAATAAATGAACGTAAAAAATAAGATGGTAAGAAATGGCAAAAACGGAGACACGTGAAGGTGTGAACTGGGTAGAGATGCAGTAGAGCCCCAGGCCGCTGCATCTTAATTCATCTGGCCTCCTACCTCTCTTGTAGCTTGTGATGTTGTAATGTAGTGGTGGCTTTGATGTAATGTGCCTAATGTTGGTGGTGTTACAAGTACAATAATGATGATGGTGGTGCTGATGATGGTGGGGGTGATGTTGGTTAATTTGACTGTGATAATTATATATGTATGGATAATAACTGTGATGACGTTAATGGTGCAAATAGAGGTTAATATGGTGGTGATGGTAATGGTAATAATGATGTACAAAACATTGGTGCCGATGATTACATCACTTCATCTCACCTCTTATCTCTCTTAAAGTGAGTGATACTGCAGTTCCTGTGTATTATAGAGATATAATAAGAAGATTGTTGTTGTTGTCGTTGTTGTTGAACCATTGTCTGTCTGGCTGAGCAGACTGATCGACCGCAAGCAAGCAAGCAACAGGGAATAATAGTTAAGCTGAAAAAGAAAGAAAAATAAAATAACTCGACTGGAAGGAAAAAGAAGAGAATTAATAAAACATAAGCAAGAATGGGAAACATAAAGAGAAGGTAAAAAGGCAGAGTGGATAACAAATGAAGGAAAGTGGAAAGAAAAAAGAGAAAGAAAATATTTTAAAAAAAATGAAAAGGACAGAAAAAGCACAAATAAGAATCATGTGACATTAAACGGAAAAGGAAGGAAGGGAGAAAAAAGAACATGGAAGAAAAATAAAATATAATAAAAGGAGGCACCGGCGGGAAGTGGGTTGAACTCCAGACACCTTCATCTGTGTCCCAGGTGGCTCCACCCTACTTCACCATGGCTCCTACTTCTCCTGTTGCTTTATTGTTGTAATAAAGTGAACAAAGACAGTAGGAAGGAATAAAGAAGTGAAGTGAGCAAAAATGATATATAAGAAAGAGAGAAAGGAAATGAATCAGTGAACAAAAGGGGAAAGAGAAAGAAAAGAAAAGAAAGGAATAGACAAGTCAGACGAAAATTGGGAAACGAAGAAGTAAACTGCGGGAACAGGAGAAAGGAATTACGAGAATGATGCAAAATGTGAAACGTAGGGCAAGGATAGCCTGGATAGGACGCAATGTGGTAAAAAATAAAAGGAGGTATAAATGGTACAGGTGTTATCTGAGTACACCTGTAGCAGTGTCCCAGGCCGCTCCACCTTGCTTCATCTCGCCTCCTACCTCTTGTACCTTGTGATGCTGTAATATCGACGAGACAGAAAGATAAGTAACGAGAAAAAAAAAAAAAAAAAACGCTGAAAGAAAAAGAGAGAAAGAATGGTGAAAGAAAGGAAACGAGCAGGACAGACATGGCTAAGGTAAAAGAGAATGAACTAAAGAAGAAACTATGAAAAGGAGAAATAATAAAGAAAATGAGATAATTCAAAAGCAAAGGAACAGATAATTCGACAAAAGGAAGAAAACCCGTAAAACAGGATGTGTAAAGGTATGATGTGGAAGTGTAGACAGGTATAGTAGTGCCAGGCAGCACTACCTATCTCCATATCGCCTCCTGCCTCCCTGGGTGTTTATAATGATTTAATACTCTGCCCATTTTAAATCGGCCTAAAACTGCCATCTCTCCAACTTGATTGCTGAGCTATAACAAGAGATATTGACTAGAATATGGTGCAATACTCTGTCTACCTAAACATGGCACAAAATTACCATCTCTCGATCTTGGGTGCAGAGCCAGAACATGAGATTAACACTGGATATCTTGCTATATTTCACAAAATTTAACATAACCTAAAATTACCAGGTCTTCAAGTCAATGCTGGTCTATAACAAAAGACTGTAGAATATGGTCTTAGTTATGAAGAAGTGCTATTGACAGGATGTTGAGCCGTAGTAGTTCTTAATCTACCATTCAGCTACAGGAAACTCACTGCAAAATGACGAAAACCTTTGCCAAGTTAAGGTGGACGAACTGTAGTGGTGCCTAGATATATACCGGTAATTATAATGTAGATTTTGGTGATGGTGGTGACGGTGATGCAAGTTACTTTTGACAATAAAGAAATAATTGAATGGATAATGATGCTGAAAATAAGAATTGTGTGATGAGTAATGATGGTGGTGGTTATAAAATGATAGTGATGATGTTGGAGGTTGGTTTGGATGACAACAATAATAGTAGAGATAATTAGGGTGATGGTGACGCTAATGACCGAATGAATAATAATAATGATGATGGTGATGACGATAATGATTTTGTTAGTAGTAGTGATGGTGATGTAGGTTGGCAGTGATCATAATAACCTTACTTCATCTCAGCTCCTACTTCACCTGCAGTTTGGGATGGAGGGTAGTAAAGAAAGTATGAGGGAAAGAAAAAACAAAAGAAAGAAAATTATAAATGGAAAAAAAGGAATTAAACCGTGTGCACGAAAAATGGGAAAAATGATTAAAGAAAAGATAAATATATAAAAAGGATTAGAAAAAAGACATTGGAGAATAAAAGGGAAAGGAGAAAAAACGAAAAACATAAGAATGGGAAACTAAAGGCGTATAAAAGAAAAAGAAATAGAAAGGAAAAATAGACGATTAAGGAAAAGAAAAGCGTAAGAGACAAGTAATGGGTGGAAGTCAGTGCAGGTGTAGTGGAGTGCCAGGCCGCTGCACCTCTGTACCTTGTGATGAACTATAATGTAAAAAAAGTAGAAAGAAAGAAATGATGCTCATGATGATTATGATGATTTTTTTTTAAATGGTTCAGTTCTACACAACCAATAACTGCGATAGTGTTCATGATGTTCAGATGTGATGCAGGTTAGCTTTCATGGTGATGATGATGATGATGATGATGATTTGATCTACACACCTATAACGAGTGTTAGTGATGCTGAATAGTGACGTGAGTTGATTCTGATAATGGTGATGATGATAATAATTATGACTATGATGACAATGTTGAGGATAATTGTTATGATGGTGGCAGTGTTGATGATGATAAGGGTGACAATAATGTCGAAAAATAGGAGACGTTGTCGGGCGTGTTGTACTCCCTGTCTCCGTTGCAGAGACCCAGGTCGTTCAACCCTGGACTGTCTCAGCTCCTTATTTTTCATTTAATTGTTCCAATATGCAGATAATTTAATGCAGGTTAGGGCAGACTTTTGTATCTGGAGGGGTTGGGTATCGTCTACATTAACACCTGATGTACTGTACAAGGCGACTCCTACATGAATAAAGTCGCCTTTTGGTAGTAAGAATAAATATAAATTGTTTGATCTACTAAAGTTGAATGATATCGGTAGAATGAACCCAGGCCATCTAATGACCAGCTGTAGGAGGAGATAGATAGATACACAAATAGAGAGACAGATTGACCGGTAAATATTCAGGTAAACAGTTCGAAGGACAGAGACAAGGAGAAATAAAGAAAGCAAAGGAAACGAAGACAAAAAACGAAAGACCCAGAATTATATAAATAAAAGGAAGAAAGTGATGTGAAGGCATGAGCTCAATACAAGTGTAGTAGAGTACCACACCTCTGAACCACACTGCCTCTAACCTGTCTTGTAGCTGGTGCTGCTGTAATATAGTGGTGGCTTTGATCTGATGTAGCTGATAGTGGTGGTGGTGGTGGTGGTGGTGGTGATACTTACGATTTTGTTAAGAATGGAAATAATGGTAAAGCTGATGGATGTATAGCTTAACTGTGATGATTGTAATAATAGTGATGGTTATTTAGGTTAGTTATGATGATGATAATCGTTACGTTCTCGATAATGATAACGGTAATAATGATGATGATAATCGTTGTGGTGGTTGTGGTGGTGGTGATTATACTGATGTCCAGTAGGTTAGAACAGATGATGATACCCTTACTTCCTTTTGTCTCCTACCTTTCTTGTAACTTGTGATTCTGTAATATAACAGGTAAAAACTAAACAACATGGAAAAGAAACGATGATAAAGATAATTATGATAAAATTTACGTTAAAAAGGGAAGGAATATAATTAAAATATTAAGGAAAAAGAGGCGTGTTTAAAAGGAGAAGGAACTAAAGAAGAACAGGAGTCAAAAGTAGTATGAACGAATTGGAAAGGAGAAGCATGGAGCAATAAAGATTCCTGTGATGTGGGTGGAACTCCAGACACCTGTATCTGACTGCCAGGCCGCTGAACATTTCTTCACTTTGGCTTCTTTTTCCCTTGATCAATTGTTGCTGCTGTATATAATGAAGAAAGAAAGAAAGAAGAGAAAGAAAAGGAAGAAGAAGGAAAAAAAGGAAGAGGAAAGTAAAAACGAAAATGAACATGAGAAAGGAGAAAAGGGAAAGAAAATGCAAACAAAAGGAAGAAAGGAAAAGAATGAAGGAAACAAAGAAGCAGGAAGATATGGAGATAGAGAAAGAAGCAAAACAAGAAATGGAACAAAAGGAAATAAATATTGGGAGAAAGAAAGAAAATGGAGTATAAACTGTAAAGGTGTTACGTTGGTACAGGTGTGGTGGAGTTCCAGGCCGCTCCACCTTACTTCATCTTGCCTCTTACCTCTCTTGTTGCTTATGGTGTTAGTGGAGAAAGCAAGGACGAAAGAAAACATTTGATGAAGAAAAGAAGAAAGTAAAGGAAGAAAGTGAGATGAAAACATAAAAGAGTATCATATGGGATCTGGAAGAAGAATATCCCCTAAAAAAATAAATAAATAAAAAAATAAATAAAACGAACATAGACATGAAAGAGAAAGGGAAAAAGTAACACTGGAATGAAAAACAAGGAAAAGTGAGAGTTAGTAATGTAAGAGAGAAAAGGTGAAAAGCAGAAAAAAGAGAAGTTAAAGGAAAGTAAGAAGGAAATAAAGAAAAGGAGGAACTGCCATGCTAGGGTGAAGGTTTGAACTCAGTACAGGTGTAGTAGAGTCCCAGGCCGCTGCACCTTACTTCATCTCGCCTCCTACCTCTATTGTAACTTGTGATGCTGTAATATAGTGGTGGCTGTGATCTAACGTACCTAATGCTGGTCATAGTGATGGACGGTGGTGATGACGATGATGACGGTAATGATGATGTCAGTTACCAATTACAAGTATAATGTTAAATGGATAAATGATGATGATGATAATCTGGTCGTGGTGGTGAAGGTGGTGGTGGTGGTTAATGTGGTGATGATAGTGGTAGCGATGATGGTGATATGCAATAGGCAGCTATGATGTTGCTGGATATGATAATAGTGATGATGATGCACAGTAGGTTATAACTGACGATTATAATGTTTACGGTGTGGATTATGATGACGATGATGGTGGTGTGGTGGTGGTGATTTGTAGTGTAGGTTACTATGATGGTGATAGATATGATGATGGTGATGTAGATTAAATATCACGAATATAATGATAACTGCATGGACAGTGATCATGGTGGTGGTGGTGATATCCAGTAGGTTACTATAATGATAAGCTTACTTCATCAAGTGTCCTAGCTGTTTGTAACTTGTGATATTCTAATGTAATGGAGAAAGTAAGGATGAAGAAAGAAAAAAATAGAAGAAAAAGGAAATTAGGAAACGAAGTATGGGGGGAAAGACATAAAAAGAGATTAAATAATTAGAAAAGATATAAACAAATGCCAAATAATAGAAAATGTAAAAGAGAAAATAAGAACGGGTAAGGGATGAAAGGAATAAAAGAAGGGGGAAATGATTAAAAACAGAGGAGAAAGGAAGAAGTTCAGAAATGGAGAAAAAAGATAGAAAAGGTATAGAAAAGCTTAAGGCATGTAACCGGAAAACGAAACAAAGTGAGAAAAAAAAAAAAACGGTGCATTATCTAAATAGGATCGGACTCGAGACATCTTTGTTAGAATCTCAGGCCGCCCCACCTTGCTTCACCCTGGCTCCTACTTCCATGGTAGTTTTATCGATGGAACACAGTGAAGAAAAAAAAAACACCGAGAGACAACTAGAATGGAGATATAAAAAGAAAGGAAGGAGAGAAAAGGGATGAAAAGGAGAATCACAGAGAAAGGCAGGACAGGGTCAAAACAAGAAAGGAAGGCAGCGAAAGACGGAGTTTTGAACCTGGAAGAAGAAAACCAGGACAAAGATTAAATGAATCGCAAATTAAGAGAGAGAGAGAGAGAGAGAGAGAGAGAGAGAGAGAGAGAGAGAGAGAGAGAGAGATGTTTTAGGTCAAAATGACACTTTCAGTTCAGTGACATATTCTTGTACCTGCTACCTTGGCTCAAGTTGGGGTGTCGTGTGTGTGTGTGTGTGTGTGTGTGTGTGTGTGTGTGTGTGTGTGTGTGTGTGTGAACAAAATAACTAAATTTGATTTTAACCAAACAGAATTATCGGTTGAGGGTCAGCAAATGAGATGTAGTGTTTGAGAACAACAGGTCAAAAGTCAAGATCACAGGGCTGGGTCAAACACAGACCCAGCGAAATCAGCTTGGACACTCAGTATCCAATTTTGGCCAAACTTAAAAGGGTTCAGTGTTAAGCAAGAATGAAATGTTTTAAAAATCAAAGTTCAAGTACACAGGGCAATGCCAAAATTCGACATGTGTGTGTTATTGTTAATAAAATACATCATGTAAATCTGACCCCATTATAACCAACCACCTTTAATGATCGAAGGTAAATGGAGGAGCAAATCTCTTGTTCCAAGGACAACTGTGTTTTAAAAAGTCTCAGGGCAAGGTCACCGTAAAGATTTTGTCCGATTATAACAAAACTCTGCGGAATGGATGAGGATAAAGCATGAGTAAAAGGTTTCACTTTTGAGCACAGACAATCAATGGTCAAGCTTCCAGAAAAAGGTCAAAGTTCATGGTCAGAGTGAAAGCTCAAAGGCCGAAGTTGCAAAGCGAGGTTAGTTCAAAACTGAAGCAAAGTTATTGAAAGGGTTAAAGATTAGACAAGAATGATGTACAGGAACTCAGTTTGGAAAGTAATCTTGCGACCATGAAGGTCACAGGGCCGTGTCAAATATCCAGGCTTAAAACCAGTGGTGATCGCGGGTGTTGCACTGTTAAGCACTCCGTTCGGTTTATTCTTGTCACTTTCAAACGATTATGTTCAGTTTTGGAGCAATTTCCGAGTCAGAGGAGTTAGATAAAGCCTTCATTACGCCATTCATTAAAAGAAGTCTGCACACGATTAAAATATAATCGTCAAGAGGCATCAAGAATGAAATGAGATGTTTGATGCTAGGGTTAAGATAACCTAAAATGAAAGGAATAGTAAGTGGATTTAGATAGATGAATTGATAATTACGTAGAGAGACTGGCAGATAGATAACCAGATATTTAAAAGAAAACTGAGAACAGCAGACTGAACCCCAGCCACTCAGTGTTGACCAGCGAGTTGATCTATCTCGGCCCTCCTGGCGTTCTGCATCCATCATGTTTCATATTGTGTTTTTTTTCATTATAGTCTTATTTCTTCTTACATCTAGTATGATCCAACCGTACTCTGTATTCTAAATTTCTTTTAATGACACACACACACACACACACACACACACACACACACACACACACACACACACACACACACACACACACACACGCACGCACGCACGCACGCACGCACGCACGCGCGCTAAACAAAACAATATCCTGCTCTTGTTATCGCGCGCTCTGGTGTAATAAGTCGTAAGACTGCTAAAGCTGAGCGAAATCCTTCGCCGTAAATTCCAAATGATCTTTTTATAAAATGCTTTTTTTACGACCTACGGGTTTGCCGTGTTCTTCCCCTTATGTTCATCTTACCGTAGTAAAATCCAGTGTGGGCAGCACAAGTATAATGCCAGGCAGGTAATTTGCCAGCATAGGATACTTTGCAGCACTTCTGCAGCCACTAATTGACATATTGCACCTTGGTATTAACCACATAGTGTGAATCAGCAGGATTCCAAAGAATATTGACACTCTTAGGCTCCTTTACTAACCTTCAGGTGAACTAAAACGTATAACGTTAGCTGGAATGTAATAACAGACAGGATGCGTCCACGATAGTGTCAGGTGAACTAAAACGTATAGCGTTAGCTGGAATGTAATAACAGAAAGGATGCGTCCACGATAGTGTTAGGTGAACTAAAACGTATAGCGTTAGCTGGAATGTAATAACAGACAGGATGCGTCCACGATAGTGTTAGGTGAACTAAAACGTATAGCGTTAGCTGGAATGTAATAACAGACAGGATGCGTCCACGATAGTGTTAGGTGAACTAAAACGTATAGCGTTAGCTGGAATGTAATAACAGAAAGGATGCGTCCACGATAGTGTTAGGTGAACTAAAACGTATAGCGTTAGCTGGAATGTAATAACAGACAGGATGCGTCCACGATAGTGTTAGGTGAACTAAAACGTATAGCGTTAGCTGGAATGTAATAACAGACAGGATGCGTCCACGACAGAGTTACGAGTTTTAGACAAAATAAATCACTAAGAAAAAATTTTAAGAACTGTTGTAGGCCAACGAGAACTCAGGTCAGCGTGTAAGCATTTAGCGGTATTTGGGTAGGCATGTGAGGCATTCTATCGCCTCCTCCTCTTTGATAATGTTCAGATGCAGCAGCATCTCCAGGAGGGGATCGTTCACATTCACGCCGA
The DNA here is from genome assembly GCF_032717465.1 of Coenobita brevimanus. Classification (NCBI taxonomy): domain Eukaryota; kingdom Metazoa; phylum Arthropoda; class Malacostraca; order Decapoda; family Coenobitidae; genus Coenobita; species Coenobita brevimanus. The sequence continues at coordinate 2,889,785 of NC_137062.1, read as the reverse complement.
AGGCCTTTCACACACAAGGTGGTTCGTCCAGCGAAGCTCCATGTGGTGCTTCACTTTTGCTTACAATATCAGGTAAACAAAAATGACATAATTAGGAAAATATGGAAATTGCATTAAAAGATTCAGTTGTTGGGAATTAAGACAAAGAGTGAGTTGCGTGGCAGGTCAGCCTTCCCGCCCAGCCATGGGAGTGAGAAAGTGGAAGGATGCAAGTAATAGAGTGTAGGAATTGACATTTTCGCTATGGAAGAGTTACTTGGCATCGAATTTCGGCTGATGTCAGATGATTATACTCAAGAGAAATCTACGGTTAATGATATGGCAGATATTAAAGAACTTAGTACTGTAATCCAGTCAGATGATCACATCAGTGTGAGGGGACACAATTCATTTGTTCTGCTCTAAATGCATCCCGTCCATGTAACTCTATATTGTATCTCTTTCCCCTCCCCCCAAAAAATACACACACGGACAAACGGACAGACTGACTTGCACACACACACACACACACACACACACACACACACGATACAGAATGCCTCAGTAATAACCCTACTCCTCCACCCAACATTACACTTCACAAGCACATACCCGGTAAGTTACAAAAACACACAGCCACCACATCCATGGAAAACCTGCCGCCAAACTACCGTACATCTTTCCTGAACCACCATCAGACATCCACCCCTCAGATCCTACCCTACCCAGAGAGACACCAGGGCACTTAGACAGACTACGATGTGGCCCTCACCCTTCCCTGCTACAATACCAACCCAACATACAACTCACAAACAATCCACTATGCCCACACCGCAATGCAGCCACCCACACCACAACACACTAACCTCATGCACCTCACTGTCACAACACAAATCATCCTTCAACAAATCTCACCGCACCGTCTCCCACCCCGGCAGATATTGGTGTGTAATGACTGTTTCCTTGAAATAATTCACTCGTGTGTTTCCTTGAAATAATTCACTCGTGTGTTTCCTTGAAATAATTCACTCGTGGGGGCATCGTCATTTTTAGTCTTTTCTCCTTGAATACATGAGATTTAACGATATTCATGTACTCCCTGCGCGTCATTATAAAAGTTTAAGTGGATGGAAGTTGGGAGCTGCATGACTGACAAGGAAAGCACCTTAACGTTCAAACACACTTCGCCACGAAACATTCTCTTTACAAATCCAGGTTTTTGTTTCATTTCCAGGTGCCAACAGACTAGGATATAAACACCTTACCAGTGGTCGGCCCGGGTATCGAACCCCCGACTTCAAGTGTACTGACACAATGATCGCCTTCAGTAATGTAGGCCAGAGTTGTGACAACATTCTTTACGTCAAAGAAGCTGAATAGGTTGTCCGCTAGTTGACCAGGCGTACCAAGGGTTTGGCTGACACAAAAATTCCACTGTCTTGAATAAAGTTGCTAGTATCACTGCAATATTTGACAACAGCATTGCTTACGTTGAATCTGCTCATGTCATAGTTGTGTTCAATGATCCTTTTGTTTATAGCCCTAATCATGTCACCAGTCCATGCAGGGAACACTGTACAACCCAGCCCTCCGTCTACTTACGAGTCTTTTTCATCAGGCTACTTGACGTCATCCACGTCCATATGGCCCAGTCATGTCAGTCTCCGTTCATTCACACAAGGTTTACTCACATCCTTTACATCCATTCAGGTCCACTCCAGTCCATTCAGGTCAACTACCATACAGTACGTAATGTTCCAGGATTGGCAACTATCATTTTCACAGTGTGCCGTTGGTTCATTATCATAATTTCCAGGACAATAATGTTTAATAAAGTATTGTCATTTCATTTCCTCAGTAGAAATCTGCATTTTAAAAGGAGGTGCTATTCATTACATTTACCCCATCGAGAAAAATAGAAATGAATGTCACTTATGATTCAGGGACACAAAACAGCCATTATGTATGCTAGTGTGGAGCTGTATGTCACTGGTGTGTTTACGGTTAAACTTGTGTATGGCCTTTATGATGAAGTGATAATGGGTCATTATCGGTGTAATGAATTTTGAGCTAAGCTATTTAAGAAGATTTGTCAACACAGAGTACGATGGCGGCAGTAACTGTGTAATGCTGTCACACCCTGGGCTATTACTGACACTAACAATAGGTGGCGCCGCGCCACTGGGTGATGCTGTCACACCCTGGGCTATTACTGACACTAACAATAGGTGGCGCCGCGCCACTAGGTGATGCTGTCACACCCTGGGCTATTACTGACACCAACAATAGGTGGCGCCGCGCCACTGGGTGATGCTGTCACACCCTGGGCTGTTACTGACACTAACAATGGGGGGCGCCGCGCCACTGGGTGATGCTGTCACACCCTGGGCTGTTACTGACACTAACAATGGGGGGCGCCGCGCCACTGGGTGATGCTGTCACACCCTGGGCTATTACTGACACTAACAATGGGGAGCGCCGCGCCACTGGGTGATGCTGCCACACCATGGGCTGTTACTGACACTAACAATGGGGGGCGCCGCGCCACTGGGTGATGCTGCCACACCCTGGGATATTACTGACACTAACAATGGGGGGCGCCGCGCCACTGGGTGATGCCGCCACACCCTGGGCTATTACTGACACTAACAATGGGGGGCGCCGCACCACTGGGTGATGCTGCCACACCCTGGGATATTACTGACACTAACAATGGGGGACGTCACGCCTCTGTGTTGGTGTTGATGACATTTGGATTTTGGTGGGAACTTAGTGTATATGGAGAGGTCTTTGGGGTTATTATTTTGTCATTTTTCTTCCAGGAAGAAGTAATTTGAGACATGACTGAGGGTTTGGTAATGACACAGTGAAAAGAAGGAAGGCAGATGGTGGTCAGATGTTTTGTTGAGTGAACTTAAAAAAAAAAAAAAAAAAGTTTCGTTCCTTGGTGTGAGGGTATAATTATAAACATACAGATTTCGCTACAAGTTTTCACATCTAATCCATCCAACCCATAGATATGTCATTATAAAATAAACCCTCTAATATAATGACACCAATACTGAGTTGGATAGTTTTAATATGCCTTAAGTTGTAACTACAATACTGTTGCTTGCGTGTTGCTGTAATATGAAGGAAACATCCCTGATTCTTGAGAATTGTTTTCATGCCTGATGTACCTATACACGACTTTTCGCTTTGGGCTATGATGAAAAAAGAAGGAAAGAAAAATGAAGAACAAAATTAATATTTTTGCCACCCGGGTTCGCAACTCCTATGTAGGATAGTGGTAATTTGCGAATAGCTTTGCACTTAAGTAGCAATTTTCTGCAGTCTGTATAAATATACCTGGTCTTCTGAAGTGTTTTAATGGTAGAGTTCCTGAGCCTTACCTACGTGACGTCATTGGAATCTGGGCCATCCCTACATAGTTGGCGGTACAGCTATTACTAACGTTCGGTGGTAAAAGAAAGAAAGAAAAAAAGACTTCATTGGGATGAAGTTGTTAATCACACACGTTGTACTGAATATTAATACATATCATGCCCATTGTTGTTGGATCAATTAACATTTTTTTCTTTAAATTATGCTTCAATAGCAGAAAAGAGAGAGAGAGAGAGAGAGAGAGAGAGAGAGAACCCTAAGGGATGTCTTGTTTGCATATTTCATTGATAGTGTCTCAGTTCGCCGCTCTCTCTCTCTCTCTCTCTCTCTCTCTCTCTCTCTCTCTCAATTTTTCACTGAAAAGGCAGGCAATTTAGAGAGATCTTGATCAACTGTTTAACTGGGCCCAGGTCTAGCAAATAAATTTATCATCATCATCATCATCATCCAGATCTCCTTTCCCACCCTAGGGCACGGTGAGGAGTAGCAATGTCCAGACAGCCCAAATTTGCCCAATCTTATGGGCCATGCATCCATTCACTCACCATTCAAGCCCCCGGAATCCTGGCTTTATCGGATACGCCAAAAAATATTCACCACGCTCCGTAGCTTCACATAAACGTATCCGATTGAGTCAATCCAGACGCTGCCATGTTAAAAAAGGGTGCCAAAATCCCTGATCATGCACTTCTCACAACATTCATCCAGCCAGCTTGATCTCCTGTCCATTCCCTAGCCTCACTGACTTCCAAACCTCTCTTCCTAACACACTCATCCACTATATCTCTCTACCTTCTCCTTGGCCTACCTCGCTTCCTCCCTCCTTCGAATTCGCTCAGATATACTTTTTTCACCACTCTATCGTTATCCATTCTCTCCACATGACCATACCATCTCAGTACGCTCTCTTCGATTCTGGTGTCCACCGACTTCCTCACTCCGCATCTTTCACGAATCACATTATTTCGCATCCTATCCACCCTCTGTACTCCACATACATTCCTCAGCAGTCCCATCTCCACTGCTCTTACTCTTGACTTTTCATTTTCATGCCACACCATAGTCTCACATCCATATGAATCGATATGAATTTAAATATTAATTAATGTAACTTGGTAAACATTAACAGTAAAAACGTTAGAGCTACCGTCGTTATAGCATGACTAATGTCCAACTTGATAGGGTAAACCATGAAGAAGACTTAGGAGTTATAATAACAAACAATTTGAAACCAAACAAAGAATGTAGAGAAGCTGTGAAAAAAAAAAAAACAATAAATTGATTGGGTTTATAGGTAGAGCATTTGAATAAAAATCCGATTATATCGTCCTTACTTTGTATAATTCCTTAGTATGCCCGCACTTGGAGTATTGCGTTCAATTTTGATCAGCGTATTATAAAAACGATATGGAAAAGCTTGAAAGGGTACAGCAAGGGATGACAAAGATGATACCTAGATTGGAAAATAAACCGTACTATGAGCATGTTGAAGCACTGAATCTCTTTAGGCCCTATTCACACTATAGGGACGGTCACGCTCCAGTCACGCTCCACTCTCGCTCCGCTCATGGTTCTGGTGCATTCACACGTCCGGTCAGCTCTCGCTTCGTTCACGGTCCCGTCATCCCCTCTCCCTCAACTGAAGTGCCACCACCATTGACGGAGGATGTGTGACTTTTCACGAGTCACACATCCTCCGTCAATGGTCATTAAATATTTTATTTCAGGAGAGAGAGAGAGAGAGAGAGAGAGAGAGAGAGAGAGAGAGAGAGAGAGAGAACACTCGCAGCAGAGACAAATAGTTTTGTTAGCTATAACACAACCAAGTAGACAAACGCTTAAAATACAGGTGATTTCTTGTGTCGTGGGAACGGCTAAATGAATGGTATCAGTGTCTATCCTGCCTCACCTACTATATTCATTTCCTACTCCCACTGCCACACCCACGCCCACACCAGCATATTGAGCCGTCCACACAACACACAAGATACTGTCAGGCGAGTTTCCAGTGTAGCGCTATAGGTCCGCCCTGAATGAAATTTCGTACTCACTGTGGGTGTAGAGATTCCACAGGACCTCTCCCTTAAGCCCCTGTCACACATACGTGACTCAAGGGCCGACCCCGGCGAGACTCAAGGTCGTGTCCTAGTTGGCTCCCACGCCTCCCGACTGGCCCCGAATCTCCTCTGCTCATGACTGCATAACGACTGCGTCAGGACTGCTGCACGACCTGTCATGACGTCCTCAAGAACGCGACATGATCACGAGGCGACCACTAGGTGACGGAGCAACGAGTCTTCAAATTTGAAATTTAACGAATTTTTATCAGCCACGACCGTGATACGACCGCCCATAAACACAAGACGACTGCGTGACGCACCCCAACCCCCCACAACACCCCCACGTCCCCCCACGACCGACCGATGGGGCGGGGTATCACATCTAGACCACCAATGACATCCAGTGTGGGGCAGGGCATCACACCTAGACCACCGGTGACACCCAACATGGGGCGGGGCATCACACCTGAACCACCAATGACACCCAGCGCATCACCATGGACCTCTCCTGTGTCTAGTCAGTTGATGAGGTACACGCATTCATAACGGATTTTTTGTCGGCAAGAGTATCACGACATGCAGCGACCGTATCACGACGCATCCAATTGAGCTAAGACTGCTTTACAACCGACATACGACACTCCTGACTACGATGCAACTGTGACCCAACTTTTGGCATGTCGTGAGGCGGCCACGATTTTTTAACGCACGCATTAAAAATTCATGAGGCTCGAGGAGTCGTCCAAGAGGCTCACGACCTTTCTTCAGAGTTCGGGCTTTGTCAGAGAATCAAGGGACAACCGATGACAAAAGCCGTTACGACCTTGAGTTGTGCCGCGGTCGGGCCTTGAGTCGCGTACGTGTGACAGGGGCTTTAGCGATATATTTTGCGTATGACACCTCTGTATTGATTAGTTTTTTATTTATGTAGACTATGCCCATATTAAAACGAAATAATTTTCATACAAGAGAAAGCTAAGGGTTAATGTTCAAAATAAATTGCTAAGGAAGAGTGTAAGGAAGACTACTATGCAGCTAGATGTACTTGTAAAACAGGAATCTCTCTCTCTCTCTCTCTCTATCTTTTCAAGAGACTCAGCAGCAGTACCCGTCCGTACGAGGGCTGAATCAAGAGCGGAGCCCAGGAGCGGAGTGAGACCGTGGCGGGTGTTCACACAGTCGGTGCGCTCCGCTCACGGTCCACTCTCGCTCTGGTCAAAATATCTTTCGAATGGATCGTGAGCGGAGCGTTCCTTGACCATTACTGCCAGTGTGAATGCTTCCACTGAAATGCATCTAATGATATTTAACCGGACCGTGAGCAGAGCGAGAGCGGAGCGCGACCGTTCCTATAGTGTGAATTGGGTCCTACACTGACTAAACGGAGGTTACGAGATTTAACTCAAGTATTCAGAATATTCAAAGGACATGATAACATGGCTGTCGATAAATATTTCACAGTTGATCATTCGAATTATACTAGAGGCAATGGGCATAAAATAACTGACTAACGATCATTAAATGCATTTCAGTGGAAGCATTCACACTGGCAGTAATGGTCAAGGAATGCTCCTCTCACGATTCATTCAAAAGATATTTTGACTGGAGCGAGAGTGGACCATGAGCGGAGCGATCTGACCGTGTGAACACCCGCCACGGTCTCGCTCCGCTCCAGTCTTGATTCAGCTCTCTGAATGATGTGTTTTCCTTTTTCAGATCATCCTCAATTTTTGATAGTATTTTTTCAAATGTTCCAATGTTCAATCTAAAATAGCTGTGAAATTTACTTTCATCATCAATCAGATGAGGAAACAGTGTATGGAAATACCCTTCACTTTTCCTATCTTGCAAGATTGGATGAACCAACACTCTCTTTTCCGACTCTGTTTTCTTCTTTCCTCTTCTTCTTCATCCAGTGCAATGGCGATCATTGCCAACTCGGCTCGTGAAAAGTCACACATCCTCCGTCAATGGTGGCGGCACTTCTTCTCTTGAGGGATAGGGGATGACGGGACCATGAGTGAAGCGAGAGAGGACCGGACGTGTGAATGCACCAGGACCGTGAGCGGAGCGAGAGTGGAGCGTGACGAGAGCATGACCATCCTTATAGCGTAGTGCGAATAGGGCTTTAGGCCCTATTTACATTACACTATAGGGACGGCAATAGTGCAGGCAAGGCTGCCACACCACCCCTGAACATCCTCACTGTGCAGTGTGCAATGTGCAATTTCCAATCTGTGTCCACAGACGCCCCGTTAACTCGGCGTACCCGTACATAGTGTCATGCGTTATTTATTTAGTTGATTATTCATTTTACTTTACTACTTTCTCTTTCAGTTTATTCATACTGATAGCTTATAGAAAAGATTATAGAATGAAACTTTTCCCTTTCAGTCTCTCCTATGATATATTCATGTCAGTTTTTCCATGATGCATGTTTTTTTTTTTTTCTCGTTTTTCCTGCCACGTTTAACTGGAAAGTTTGGAGGCAGGGGAGCTTTCTTGCTTTACTATCCTTATCCTCCAGCATGTAGAATTATATCTGGTAGTCATAGTCTACTCTGTAACAAACAGCCTCGAAAGAACCATAAGTTGTGTTGCTGTTTGCTTTCCTTTTGTACTCCTTTGTACTCCCTCCTCCCCATCTCAGTCTTCCAGTTGGTAGGTTAATCTCTCATACACATCTCTGTCTTTCCGTCTTTCCTCTTCCTTTTGTCTTCGCCTATTCATTAATATCGTTTAATACCTTCATGAAGGTAGAATGAAAAAAAGAGAGGTTAAGTAGGAAACTGAATGTGAATGAGAAGGGTGGGGAGAGAAGGGGAGGGGAATCAATGATGAAATGGAGGAACGGGTTTGCGAGGTACAATGCTGAGGTTGGCATGAATTGGAGAGAAGACAGCCTGATAACGAAGGGCAGGATGATTTGGAGGCTATTTGTTTGTTGCCACCCCTGCTGGGATTAAAGCGACTGGCTATAGGTTAAATGGTAACTCTGTAATCAGTATTACTTCAACATAGCCAACATCCTGCCACCTCAGCCGACCAACACAGATGACTCAGACTCACCTAACCAGTCACATCGCGAGTAAATCTTCGTTCAGCCTGGTTATCAACTAAAAGCGCACCAATTGCAATGAACCAATTAGAACAGACGTTCTACTGTTAGTGTCCAAGTGATAACATGTGATGATGTGTGATGCCAATCAGTAGCTAACTCACAACCAACACAGACAGTCAACAGTGCCAACAAAGCTAACATCCAACAAACAGAACCAACTTACAGCAAATACAAAAAACAAAGAAATATAATGTTGTTTAAAAACACTTCCAACTCACAACAGAAACTGCCAAATCAGCCAGTTACCAGCCTCGTCAAACCACGATCATACCGCCAGTCAGTCCTCCTTCAACGTGGTCATTAAATCGAAATGAAGTAATAAGCACCAACAACCCCCTCGACGGATGGCCTGCAGAACTGGTCCCATTAGCTTAGTGAATGGCAGTGTGAGAGTAGCGGGGTGACGAGGGGTGACATTGGTGTGGTGGTGTGACAAGTGTGAGGGTACTGTGGTGAGGTGACAAGAAGTGAAGAACTGGGAAGGGGATGTTTGGTACATAGTTCACAGCTCAATTCAGTAATTTCTTAAACGATAAGGTTAACTAATTAATTGGCATTCCAACCCTTCCAGCCCACCTCATTTTGTCACACTATACGCTGTCTCTCTTCATTTCCTAACTCCAACATCTCCCAGCCGATTTCCCTTCCCACCCCCTCCCTTTCCCATTTTTCCCTTGCCGCCTTTGCTTTGTGCTTCTGAACTACGTGATTATACCCATGAAAACTGTGTCCTCATAATGATTCATGATCATACACCAGAATCATGGAGATTTCCATTTCTCATCCTTATTCCTCTTCCCTTCCTACTTTATCTCCTTCCCTCCTTTCTCTTCCCATTTTCCCTTCGCTTATTAAAATGCGTGGCTTGAACAGTGCCCCCGAAGAATACCATAGTATCCCCGACGACAGGGCAAACCAAGAACAACATAGTTTGCCCGCAAACATGCCGACACCCCCACACGGACCCCACGGGGTAGCCGCCACCAGCCACCACCACTCCGGGCAACAGCGACGCATGTCAGCCCGGGCCATGCGCCCCTGTGACATGCAGCCACCATGCCGCCGCCACCGTAGGAGAAGGACACTACCTTCGCGTGGCGGAATTGCTGAGCTAGCTAGGGGTGGAGTTAGGATTCAAACTCCAGACGGCGCCCCTCTGGTAGAGACGATCCATGGTCGCTCCCACAGTGCTCCGGTAGAGACGATCCATGGTCGCTCCCATAGTGTTCCGGTAGAGACGATCCATGGTCGCTCCCATAGTGTTCAGGTAGAGACGATCCATGGTCACTCCCACAGTGCTCAGGTCGAGACGATCCATGGTCGCTCCCACAGTGTCCAGGTAGAGATGATCCATGGTCGCTCCCATAGTGTTCAGGTAGAGACGATCCATGGTCGCTCCCACAGTGTCCAGGTAGAGACGATCCATGGTTGCTCCCACAGTGCTCAGGTAGAGACGATCCATGGTCGCTCCCACAGTGTCCAGGTAGAGACGATCCATGGTCGTTCCCACAGTGCTCAGGTAGAGACGATCCATGGTCCCTCCCACAGTGTCCAGGTAGAGACGATCAATGGTCGCTCCCACAGTGCTCTGGTAGAGACGATCAATGGTCGCTCCCACAGTGTCCAGGTAGAGACGATCAATGGTCGCTCCCCAAGTGTTCAGGTAGAGACGACCTATGGTCGCTCCCAGCCTCGTGAGACGATCTATGGTTGCTCCGAGGGTGTGCAAAGGAGAGGGACGTCCCCACGGCCGGAGACTGAAGTCCAGGCTCTCTGTCCTAGAGCATCCCGGACAGGCCTCCCAGCCTCCTCTGGTCTCTGTTCTCTACGCCTGGCTCTAGAGCAGACGCACCTGACGGACCCCAGTGAAAGTTGCTGCCGCAGTCCTCCCCTGACGGCGCCTCTAGACGCGGGAGACCGCAGCCTACCGTCTCTCTCAATTCTCCCCAGAACACCCGGGCGAGACCTCTCCACGCCCCCACGACGCTGGGACCTGTCACAGAGGTTCCTGGAGCTATTCGGCCCAGTCCAGAGGGTCACACACCGGAGCCCAGTCCGGGAGCCACAGGGAGCCCAGGACACGAGAGGACGCCCTTGCGAGCCGCCCCGTGCCCTCTCGGCTCGCCCCGCATTGACGGTGCCCCTAGCTCAGCCCTACTACAGGATTTGGGCGTGGCTTCGGAGGTGTGCAGTGATCCTGAGGTAGACTGTCCAGGTTACTTGCCTCCTCCCCCCTGGTCGCCCCCCCCTTTCACTGTTGTCTATCCCTCAGTGCCCAAGCCTCGCCACTCCATTCCAGCAGTTCTTCGGCAGGACAGTCTTTGTAGCATCTCTACTGTTAACTCAACAGCTTCGGCAGTCTATTATACGGACGGCTCAGTCTCATCCGATGGCTCAGCGGGGGCGGCTTTTGCTTTGACTTTTCCTTTTGGACCATACACTGAATCCTGGCCCATCTCCACGGGGGTCTCAGCCTTCCAGGCGGAGCTGGTGGCTCTTCTCGGTGCCTTGCGTCATGCCTACCGGCATCAGCATCAGCGAGTCGTTCTGCACACTGACTCACTCTCTGCCCTTCAGTGTCTGGAGTCTCTCGCGCTTACATCCCACCGTTTCCTACTAACGGCTATATATACTGTTGCGTCTTTCATTCAGCAGCGTGGTGGCTCAGTGATATTTCACTGGGTCCCTGGACATGTTGGCGTTTGGGGGAATGAACTGGCAGATACAACTGCACGTGCGGCTAGCACCCTCCCTGCTGTCACATTTCCGCTTCGCCCCTGTGCCACCCGTGTCCTCTCAGAGGTGTATGCCACTATCTACATGCGTACCAGGGATGAGCATGAACTCTGTATTGCCGAGGGATCACGCTCGGCTGCCTGGTATGCGGCGGCCACATCTTATTCACCTCTTCCGATACCAACTGGATTACCCAACTTTATTCTAGTTAGGATTAGGCGTCTCAGCTTAGGTTTCCTGTGCTACCGCCAGGTTGCCGGCTTGGAGCCTGACCCGTGCCCCCATTGTTATGCATGGTCCGCCGATCCTTTATCCCATTACTTACTAGACTGTCCGGCCACAGCACTGCTTCTTGCAGGTCCTGGCGGAGGCTTCCCTCGTACTGGGGATGATGTCTTTGATGCAGCTAGGGTTGTTGGCAATGCATCTTTTCAGAGAATTTTGCGCACTGTGCGGGACTACCCTCCTCCTCGGTAATTCTCAGGCATTGATCCTGCTTTTTTTTTTTTTTTTTTTTTTTAAAGGCTTTTCTCTGACGGGCTCTTTGTTTGCCCGTGCCCCACCAAGTGTGGGTAAATATCAAACAACAACAACAACTAGCTCAGCCGGATCACCGATGTCGTGTTCCTGTCTTTCTCCCTGAGGGATACGAGTGATAATGTAACATAAGTGATTTAGGTTAAGTGTGACTCTCCCCTAGAATAAGTATTGTGCAGTGAATTCATGTAGTGCATATCGGGGCAAATCAGATCACAGTGAGAAGTTAAAGGGCGAGAACGTGGACTAAGATCTGAATGACTATACGTGCGAGTGCCACCCCTGTTATATAATTAATAAGCCTATGCCTTTCAAGACATACCCCCATTGCTGTGAAGGAAGACTGTGAAAAGAAGTGTTAATACTCGTAGTATTCTATCTCTCCCCACGCTGAGAAACGAGATCTATTGACTAGCTGTGCTGTAATATTGTGAAAAGAAGTATTAATGGCATTCTATCTTTCCCCATACTGTGAAGTGAGATTTATGGGCTATACCCGTGAGGACATCTCTGTTATATAATTAATAAGCCTGTGCCTATAAAGTCATACCCCCCATTACGGTGAAGAAATATCGTGAAAGGAAATATTAACAGTATTCTCTCCTTCCCCACGCTACCTATAAAATCTTATTTACTGCTCGCTCTCGCTCCCAAAACTCAAGTAAGTGTAAATCAAAGACCAGAGGTATTAGCCAAAGTATCTTGGCTAGTGGAAACCATATAAACTTCACGGCTAATATTTGCCGCCTTCTAGTATTATTGTAACGATAAGAATTTTTTTATCCACACCGGTATTCACCAGTGTAATGATAGTGATATTTATATTCTTACCTGTTGTGGGTACGGATCAATTCATCCATGGGTATACAAGTGGTACTCGACTTAGTATAACAGTTTATAGTAAATGTTTATGCAAAGAAAGAATTGTGGTAGCGTTTATAGTTTTTGGCCGAGTTTAGATTTAATCAGTACCACGGGTGGTCGTCGTTCCCTCAGCGAAGGAATCTTGAATTGGAAAGGGAGTGAATTTGGCTTGAGGATATAATTTCCTTGATTAGGTACACTAATAAAGAAAAGAAAATGATATATATTTTTACTCTACTTTCATAATTCTGTTAATTTCCACAAAACATTTTTTTTAATTACATGACCCTTTAGTATGAGAGAAGATTGTATATGTTACCAAGGTTTTTGGGTGGTCATTCCTCTAACATTATTACCAGACGTAATCAATTTGATACACACGAGGTATGGAGTTGTTGTTCTTTACTTTCCTTTTGACCGTTACTCTTGGGCTCAACAATAGCCTCAAGACCGGGACCTTTTCACGGGCATGAATTGTCTGTTCGGGCTGGCATAGCCTCGAACCAATAAGAATGATTATTTGTGTTCATCTTTCACCCATTTAATATATTCTCCTCATGTAATTTTCTCGATTCCCACATCGTCAGTATTATTTACAGTTTATGATCGACAATGTTATATAGTTACTAGAAATACATAATCTCTCGGGCTTGCCAAGCCTCGAGGAATAATTAAAAAAAAAGAAATATAATTACCAAGAATACCCAATCATTCGGGCTTGTTTAGCCTCGAAGTACAATTCAAATATCACATTAATGCTCACAATTACTAAGTTCCTTTCCACGCTCCTGATTTTTCTAATACATTATTATTAAAGAAAGAGGACGGTTACTGAATTTGAATTTCACCTTTCCGTTAAAAAATCCTAACACTTTTAAATTTCTATTCCTTATCTACAAAAAAGAAGTTCACTTGATAGGATCATTAATACCATATCAACTACTTTCGGTTTGTAAAATAACTCGTGGGTAGAGTAAGCGTGTATGTAAGGGTCTACGGGCAATACCACGAGAAGGCCTCGTGCACACTTTGACGTCGCCGGTGTCTGGGGACTGTGTAATGGTAAGAGCTGTTATCCCACCGGTATTCACCAGTGTAAAACCTGAAACTTTATCCCACCAGTTGACACCAGTGTAATGATGATAGGGGTATGTATTTTCTTACCTGTTGTGGGTATTGATCAACTCACCCATGGATATACCAGTGGTACTCGACTTAATATAGTGGATGGTAAATATTTATGAAAAGAATGAATTGTGGTAGCGTTTGTAGTTTTTGGCCGAGTTTAGATTTAGTCGGTACCTCAGGTGGTTGTCGTTCCCTCAGCGAAGGAATCTTGAATTGGAAGGGGAGTGAATTTGGCTTGAGGACATAATTTCCTTGATTAGGTATACTAATAAAGAAAAGAAAATGCTATATACTTTACTCTACTTTAATAATTCTGTTAATTTCCACAAAAACATTTTTTATTACATGACCCTTTTTAGTATGAGAGAAGATTGTAAAGGTTACTAAGGCTTTTGGGTGATCATTCCTCTAACATTATTACCAGACGAAACAATTTGATACACGCGAGGTATGGAGTCGTTGTACTTTACTTTCTTTTTTGGCCGTTACCCTTGGGCTCAACAATGGCCTCAAGACAGGGACACTTTTACGGATATGATTTGTCTGTTCGGGCTGGCATAGCCTCGAGTCAATAAGAATGATTATTTGTGTTCATCTTTCACTCATATACTATATCCTCCTCATGTAATCTTCTCGATTCCTTCATCAAGACAGTATTATTTACAGTTCATCATCAACTATGTTATATAGTCACTAGAAATACATAACCTCTCGGGCCTGTCTAGCCTCGAGGAAATAATTCAAAAAAAAGAAATACAATCACCAGGAACACCCCAATCACTCGGGCTTGTTTAGCCTCGAGGTACAACTCAAATATCACATTATTGCTCACAATCAGTAAGTTCCCTTCCACGCTCCTGATTATATTTTTTTTCTAATAAATTAATTTTAAAGAAAGAGAACAGTTAAGGAATTTGAATTTTTCCTTTCCGTTACAGAACATATCACTTTTATATTTCTATTCCTTATCTACAAAAAAAAAGTTCACTTGACAGGATCATTAATAACACATCAACTACCTTCGGTTTGTAAAAATAACTCGTGAGTAGTGTAAGTGTAAGTGTAAAAGTCTATGGGCAATACTTGGGAATAATGGCGTGCTCCCAAGGACGCCGCCGGTGTCTGGGGAACTAAACGAACGTCTGTTACACACGATGTCTGGGCAGCAAGTCACTCTACGTTAAACTCTCAACAATATTACTTCTCATAGTTCATAATAAGTAAGGATTAAACAAAGAAAAAGAGGGGGAGGAAGAAGAAATGTGGACGACTCACCTAAACGAACGTCTGTTACACACGATGTCTGGGCAGCAAGTGGGGCCTGTCGGGCACCACAGGACGCCACTGCTAGCTCAAATGAGATTATGTTTTTGAAATATGGTCGGTTTCAATTCTCTTTACAATTCATTTAGCAGTGTACCCATGACACCAAGACTTTTGATTGAATTGGGGAAAATTTGGGATTTATTCCTTACTTAATTTAGATGCTGATTCTGTCACTATCTCAATTTGAATCTGAGAGCAGCTCATGCCATCTAGTGACGGCCAAGATAAATGGGACTTTAAATCCTCACAGATGACATTATTTAGGCCTTTTGGACTGCTAATCTTACATAGTTGGGTTCTAGCAGCTTCATTAGCAAACATTTCACAACTAGGTTACGGAAAGAATTGTATATTCATCATTATTCTGTTTAAGGTTTAAACTCGGCGCCCAACAACGACAAGAAAAGTTGGCGCATCTGTCTGTTATTCGTTACTCTACGAGACGGGGAATTCCCATAGCTCAACATCCACAATTACATCACCCACTGCATAGATACAGAGATACATATAAAAATAAAGTTAACCCTACAGTAATTATTAATATATGAATTACTACTTAGAGTAGGAACTTATAAACTAATATTCAGGTTACACCCTATCTAACTTAAAATTACAGTACTACTAAATACATACATGAATATCAAATGTGTGGCACTACAACTGAACGAACGTCCATTAGATACGACGTCTGGGGCTCGAGTCTACGTTAAACTCTCAACAATATTACTTCATATAGTCCATAATAAGTAAGGATTAAACAAAGAAAAAGAGGGGGAGAAAGAAGAAATGTGGACGGCTCACCTGAACGAACGTCCATTAGATACGACGTCTGGGGCTCGAGTGACTACGTTGGGCAGCCACTGCTAAGTCAAATGAGATGGTGTTTTTGAAATATGGTGGGTTTCAATTCTCTTTACAATTTATTTAGCAGTGTACCCATGACGCCAAGACTTTTGATTGAATTGGGGAAAATTTGGGATTTATTCCTTACTTAATTTAGATACTGATTCTATCACTATCTCAATTTGAATCTGAGAGCAGCTCATGCCATCTAGTGACGGCCAAGATAAATGGGACTTTAAATCCTCACAAATGACATTATTTAGGCCTTTTGGACTGTTAATCTTACATATTTGGGTTCTAGCAGCTTCATTAGCAAACATTTTACAACTAGGTTACGGAAAGAATTGTATATTCATCATTATTCTGTTTAAGGTTTAAACTCGGCGCCCGGCAACGACGCACAAAGGAAGGGGATAAGCTGCTCGCATATGTCTTTCATTACTCGGCCAGATGGGGAATTCCCATAGCTCAACATCCACAATTACATCACCCACTGCATAGATACAGAGGTACATACATGAAAAAAATTGTTAACCCTACATTAATCATTAATATATGAATTACTACTTAGAGTAGGAACTTATAAACTAATATTCAGGTTACACCCTATCTAACTTAAAATTACATTACTACTAAACACATACATGAATGTCAAATGTGTGGCACTACATTATCATAACTCTCTCCTCGCCGTTCTAAGTCACTCTCCGCACCTCCCCTATCTCCCCCTAGTGAGTCACAACTCCCCCATCCCCCCCGCGTCCCGCGCGCACCTATATTTACTGCACTCCCGATACGCTAGGATTGTTGTTGTCATTAGTATCAGAAAAGCAAGTATCCTGCGAGATACACATATCCTAGATAAGGTTTTATATTGCTCTATATTGTGTTGTAATATCTGCTGATTTGTCCTGTGTCTGACTGTGGTAATATATGTGTAAAGGTGTTGCCGAGAGTTTTTGTGTCCTGCCTCTCTTTATTGCACTAGCTCCGGTCTCGAAAGAGGACCCCGCTCCACGTTGGGTGAAATAGGAACGAGAAGTCGAGCCTAATTCAACCCAGCATTACACTTATACCACTACTTTCCTCAATCTTCATTGCTTCCCCTTTGTGTTCCCTTCCCTGCCATGAGGGTAATAAAAAAAAAAGTCATCTCATCTTTCTTCTAGTTTATCTCGTTTCCACTGTCTTCACTTACTACTCCACCGTTCCGTTTTTCCATTCTCTCATTTCCCTCCCACCCATGCAACTTGCGGTCCAAAGTTTCTCCACCTTTGTTTACTTTCTCTTCCCAGTTTGCTTCTCTTTTCGTTTCTTCTCTTCCCATCCCTTTCAACTTCTTCAGTCCCCTCCCTCCTCATTCCCTTTTCTCTTCATCAGATATCCTCCAGCCCTCTTCCCTTCCCTTTTCTATCTCACCAATAACCTTCAACGTCCTTCCCCTCTCGACCATCACTTTCCCTTTTCTCTCTGTCCCTGCCTGCCGTTGTGAATTACCCAGTGACCTCCGCAGAAACTGTGTGTTCGTATTAACCCCAAGCTATAAATGCCTTTGTTGTGGCAGTTATCGGGATATTGGACTCGTATATTGGCACTGGCTCCACTACTTACCACCGACATTTAACGTTTTCCTTTAATCATTCGTCGCACGCTACACCCAAGCCAGCACATCAATAAACTGAATCAAGCAAATCATAACAGAATACTTCAGGCTAACTCGTCTAAAAAACTATAGTAAACTGAGTCTATTAAACCTAACTCTTATTACTTAACAGAAACTGAATAAAGCCAGGCATACTTAGCATAATTATAACAACCTTTCAATACGATGACACTTTTTGTATTCTGTTCTCGGTACTTCTATGCGATTTAATGCAGCGTAGGACTGATTTTTCAAATTGGAGATGGAAGGTGTTGCCTTCATTAATCTCTTTGTCACTGGAGAACTCTCCTCAGCTGAATATAAATCGCGTGATGCCAGCTACAACAAGATACAAAAAGACGTCACTGTATAGAAGGGCTGAAATGATTTTCAGCATTGAAGTATATCTACAATGCTTCTAGTGTTTTCCATTTATTCCTCAGTGATGTTCATTTTCTTTCTTCGGTGATTTCTCTATCTACTCAGGATGTTCCAACAGGCTGTCAACCTCCGTACGGCAAGACTTTCAAATCTTTTTCCAATCAGACCTGCATGATGAGTGAATGGAAGTACGGCTCGTGTCATTAGGCACGCTGATGAAATTTTATCTTAGCTTCTTATGTTAGTTTCTGTATCTAAGTCTTACCCACCTGGTTCATCATCATCATCATCATCATCACTGTCCTCTAAAAATTCATCCAACCTCAGATGGAACGAGGTAGGGGTTAGAAACAAAGAAAGAGATCAGTCAAGAAGGAGTATCATCATCATCATCATCATCATCACCACCATCATCCTAACCCTGATACTCAGCTACGCGGCTGGGTGTTCTGGGATAAAAAATCAGAGATTATTCAGTTAATGGGGAGAACATCATTACCATCATCATAA
Organism: Coenobita brevimanus; assembly: GCF_032717465.1. Classification (NCBI taxonomy): domain Eukaryota; kingdom Metazoa; phylum Arthropoda; class Malacostraca; order Decapoda; family Coenobitidae; genus Coenobita; species Coenobita brevimanus. The sequence goes on along the minus strand of NC_137062.1, from coordinate 2,871,274 downwards.
CTGTAACTCTCACATAATAGACGGGATGAAGTATGGTCCAGAAACAAAGGGAAAGCATTATACCTGTAGAGAACCATCAAAGACCGCCCAATCATCCTAATTTCAGTCATGAAGCCAGATCAAAACTACTTTATCTTCACAACAATCACAAAGTCAGTATAATTCTTCCAATGAAACAATTCACTATTTTTTTTTTTTTTTTAGATATCAAGACTTCGTATTAAATCCTGATATACGGACAATATAGACTGAAACCTAGAAAAGACGTATTTCTAACGAGAGAGAGAGAGAGAGAGAGAGAGAGAGAGAGAGATGGAAGACTACGACCAAGGCAGAATATACAGTCCTTGTCGTTTCAGCACAGCGTCAAAATATAAACTGTATATAATAGTCAGCGGGCAACAAGAATAAAGCTGTTAAGATTGTGAAGGTGAAACTATACTCATTTTTTTATTTTTTATTATTGAGGCGACGATGCACCTGACGGGATGGTGATGATTGGTTGAATGCATCATGGCCGAATAACATCGTTGTATTTCAAATAAAATACCAGGTAATGTGAATTGAACCTTATTTACTAACTCAAATTTCTCCTTCAGATATATCTTGCATTCAGCCAATCATACCAACTTGTCAAGGGCATCTTCGCCTCGATTTAAAAAAAAAAAAAAAGTGTAGAAGAGCAAGAATAATTTATAAATGACGTCTTCACAAGTTTGATTAACGAAGGAAACAAAAATACAAGCAAGGGAGAAGTGGTGTAAGAAATACTAAAGTCCCGAGCCTTCATTAGCAGAGTGTCATATCACCAAGGACAATGTCACTCCACAAGCAATTATACCCACGCTCGCGATGTGTGTGTGTGTGTGTGTGTGTGTGTGTGTGTGTGTGTGTGTGTGTGTGTAGTTCACCGGGTCGGTCAGGATCACATGATGGTCGTGATCGTCAGCTTTTACCCTCCTGGAAGGGAGCTGAGAGCTCATATAGTCCGATCTAAGGGCAAGGCTGTGACTTTCACACACGCACAAACCCGTCCCCTTGCTCAAGGGGGACAGTAACCACCCACTTCGTCAGTGAAACTTTTCGCAACCTGAGCGAGGCTCGAACTCCCGACTACCAGATGGCAAGCGAGAACGCTACCGCTGAGCCAGTGTGTGTGTGTGTGTGTGTGTGTGTGTGTGTGTGTGTGTGTGTGTGTGTGTGTGTGAAAATATTTCCGACACTAACCGAACTTGGTGGAACGTTTGAAGATCAGGGAAGGGGATGACCCATTGTTTTAGAAAACACTAAATCGTAGTTCAAGGTTATAGAGAAACATCAAAGTTTCACCTAGCAAGATCAGTTTAGCAGTTTTTATCCAGTTTTAATATAATGTTTTAGAAGGACTGAGAGTAAGACAAGAAAGAATGAAGTCAGTACTGCGAACATCAGTCAGAATTCAATGTCACAGGCAATGTCAAACATCGATCTTTTTTTCTGTGTGCCAACACAATGACAAAACTAATCTCAAGTGATCTGAACAAAATTGGTGGAAATGTTGGGGATCAGCCACCGGGTTAATCTTTTATTTTTTTAGAACGATGGAGCAGAGTTCAAGGTCAAACAGTGAGATTAGATTAAACAGTTGTTATCCGAATTATAACAAGCTTTGTGGCAGGGTTCAGAGTAAGCCGAGGATAAAAAGGATTTGGTTGTGTGAAAGTTCATTTAAAGATAATGGTCACAGAGAACGGTAAATTATCAGGGTCAGATGACACAGTCAACTTAGATATGATCCAATCTGAATTAAACTTGATGGAAAGGTTAAGGATTACGGAAGAGTGTAGTAATTTGATATTAAGAGCAATCGGTCTCGGGTCAAGGTCACATGGTAGAGTCAAAATTTCGGTCCTTAGATCAGTTGGTGGGCACAGTTCTCTAATCCCTGAGTACTGCTTGTTGTTACTGTATTAGCGTTAACTGTAATATTCAGCTTATACAGGATCACAAGAAGTGAACGGATGAAACAAGAAGCAGTGCCAAAGCACAGCAAATCCGTTCCCGGCAGTCATTTTAGTGCTGACGTTTATACACAACAAGATATCTAGTCAAAGATGTCGCTTATCTAATTTGGAGTAAATAGAATTAAAATTGAAGATATTATGCCCATTTGAAATTTTAGGTCCAACCCATCTGACATTGACCCCCCTACCGCTAACTAAGAGTGACCCCCTTGATGTAATGAGGCATGTTACAGGATGCAGATTTGAAAGATGCACCTTTAGGTTTTGGTTTCATGTTGATTGAACGAATTTGAAAGAAGTTATGGCAAAAAACGATTTTAACCCGTCCCCGTTTCTTTACTTTTGGGGGGCCTACAGTCTGAGCCTTGGCCCAGTGTGGCCCAAAACTTAATCAGGTGTTCAAAAGGTCATAGCCCATCATCCCTGTAATTTCAGTCAAGATCGCACCAGTAGCTTTAGCGTAAAGTTGTTAACAGACAGACAGACAGACAAACAAACAAACAGAAACAGACACACGGAGTGAAAACAATACCCGTACCTAAGCCCCTCCGGGGCGGGGACGGGTAAAAAGCGATACCCAACCCCTGGAGTCATTTCTGAACTGATTAAAATCCTTTGCAGACAGCAAGATGTATGGTATAGAACATGCCCTCCTAATAAAATTTATAAAATGAGGGAAAAAAAAGAAACTAGAAACCATTCAGAGAGCGCATACCTCCGCCTGTCATTGCCATAAAAAAGGATCCGGTTCCGGATCCGTGGAGATGTTGTGGGATCCGCCTTCAAATTTAATCAATTGTTTCTTGACCCATGACCCACTCTTCCAAAAAATTTTACTTAATTTATTGAGAACTTTTGGAGATATTGTGCAGGATACATAGAATCCGGATCCGGATCCGGATCAGCTGCAAAATTATTTTTTCTTTCTTGGCCCATGGCCCAAACTTCCACAAAAGTTCATCGAAATTAATTGGGAATTTTTGGAGATATAGGTTGAAAAAAAAAATCAGATAAACAGACAAAGATGGGTGAATAAAAAAACTCCAACTTCGTTGGCGAAGGTAATGAATAAAACAGTTCAAGGAAGAGAGAGAATAAAGAAAATAAAAGGGTGGAGGGGGGGGGAAGCTTAACCTAAAGAAAACATTGTCGTATCTAGAATGGCAAGCGAGAGTAAGGTAAAGAATCATTAACATAAGGAAAAAAAACGAAAATAAAATAGAAATGAGAAGCGCCATGAAAGATAAAGTCCCTGGCGTCCCATATAATATACCTCACAATAATGTCACACCCAGATTAATTACCAGTCATAACCTCGTTATCTAAAGTAAATTCTGGCATTATCTCCCTGATATTAATATTCAGTGGAGATAATGACGCTACTGTAATGGCTGGCGTATAAAAACTCTCCTTAATTACCATGTCATACACGAATTGCCAATATATTATTTCCAACACACTAACTTATTTTCCACAAGGGTCTACTGGCGCTGACGCTGCCTGATTAACTCCTGCATAAATTTAGACGGGAATTTTAAAAGTGTGGAGAGGGTGGGGGAATGGAATCACTTGGTGATGGCCAAGGTAAGGCTGCAAAGAAAATGGGTGATGAGACGAAGGGGAAGACAGGAGGAAACAGCTCCTGTGAGAAGAGTGGAGAAGTTGCAAGATAGTGAGAAAATGGCAGAGTATAAGAGCATAGTAGAAGAAAGATTGGGAAGATATGAGTTAGAGCAGATGGAAGGGGTGGAAGACGTATGTAAGATATTCACGGAAGAGATAGGCGCAGCGTGTGAGGTGGTTTGTGGAGTCAGGAGGAGATGCAAGGGTAAGCAAGGGACAGCATGGTGGAATGATGAGGTGAAACGAGCTGTGGAACAAAAGAAGAAGGCATATAGTGAATGGCTAGCGAGCAGAGGTAGGGAAGAAGATGAGTGAGAGAAGAGAGAGGTATTTGTGAGCAGGAGAAGGGAGGTGATGAGATTTGTGAAGGAGAGTAAGAAGAAAGTGGATGAAGAATTTGGGAGGAATCTGAGTGTGAAATGGAGGGAGAGTAAGAAATTGTTTTGGAAGGAGGTAAAGAAAGTAAGGCAGCGTGAAAGGGGAAATAGTAGGGGAGTGAAAAATAGGGCTAATAGATTGTTGGTGGAGAAGAGAGAGAAATTGAGGAGATGGAAGGAGCACTTTGAGGATTTGTTGAATGTAAGGGGTGAGAGCAGTGCGAGTATAAGTGGTTGGGAAATGGCTGGGAGAAGAAGAGATGAGTGGAAGAAGGAAGAGATCAGTAGGGAGGAAGTAGTGGAAGCAATGAAGAAGATAAAAATGGGAAAGGCTCCAGGAATTGATGGAGTGTGTGGTGAAATGCTGAGGTATGGGGGTGAGATTGTTGTGGAGTGGATATGGAAGTTGTGTAGATTGGCTTGGGAAGATGGAAGGGTTCCAGGGGATTGGAAATCAGGTATTGTTGTTCCTTTATACAAAGGAAAAGAGGAGAGAGAAGTATGTGGTAATCATAGGGGTATTTGCCTTCTTAGTGTGACTGGAAAAATATATGGTAGAATACTCATTGATAGGATTAGGCATATGACAGAGGAGCTAGTTGGAGAAGAACAAGGGGGATTTAAGAAGGGAAAAGGGTGTGTAGATCAGATATTTGTTCTAAGATGTTCAGTGGAGAAGTATCTAGAGAAGGGAAAGAAAGTGTATGCTGCCTTCATGGACTTGGATAAAGCTTATGACAGAATAGATAGGCAAGGTGTGTGGAAGGTATTAAGAATATATGGAGTGGAGTGGAAATTGTTGAGTACTATGAAGAGTATGTACGAAGGAGCTAGGGCTACGGTGCGAGTGGATGGTGAGCTGAATGAGTTCTTTGATCTCCATGTGGGATTGAAACAGAGTTGTGTGATGTCTCCATGGCTGTTTCATATGTACATGGATGGGGTTGTAAAGGAGGTGCAAGGTAGGGCAGTGGATGTGGGGGTGGCTGTAATGAATGAGGGCGAGATTTGGAAGAGTCCGGTGTTGCTGTTTGCTGATGATACAGTATTGCTGAGTGAAGATGAATGGGAGTTGTGAGGTCTGGTGAATGAATTTGAGACAGTGTGTAGGAGGAGGAATCTGAAAGTTAATGTAAACAAGAGTAAGGTTATTGTGTTTGAGAGGAATGAAGTCACAGAATGTACAGTGAGGTTGGATGGTGAGGATATGGAGAATGTGAGTGCATTCAAGTACTTGCGTAGTGTGATGAGTAAGGATGGAACTTTGGGGGATGAAGTGCATGAAAGGGTACAACAGGGTAGGAAGGTTCTTGGTTCACTGAAAGCAGTGATGAGAAATAGGGAGGTGAGTATGGAAGTTAAGAAGTCACTGCATGATAGTATTGTGATCCCTACTCTGACGTATGGAAGCGAGGCGTGGACCTTGCAAGAGGGGAACAAGTCAAGAGTGAGAGCAGTGGAAATGAGTTACTTGAGAGGAGCATATGGAGTGACATGCAGGGACAGGTTGACGAACGAAGAAGTGAAGGAACGTTATGGGGTGGATGTGGATGAGGTTGAGAAGATTAGGAGAAATACACTGAGGTGGTTTGGACATGTGGAGAGAATGGAGAATGAAAGACTGACTAAGAGGGTGTATGCAGGTGAGGTGGAGGGAGGGAGAGGGAGGGGTAGACCAAGGATGAGGTGGAGGGATGGAGTTGAGAGGTATATGAGGGAGAAGTGAGTTGGGGGGAGGGTAGTCAAATGGTGGGTGACAGAGTGACTTGGAGGCGTTTTGTCTGCGGCCACCCTTTGCGGGATTAGGGCGTCGGGCTATAGATAGATAGACAGACGAAGACGACGACGATTATGAAGTTTTGCAAGTATGAGCCATCTAGATTTTGCTGACCTACCAACCAGAGTGCATCAGCAACATATAAATGGTTCACGTTCCACATAATACGCACTATTATTCGTTATCACTTTGCCGTGCTACAGTCCCAAATCCTGGAAGTAACCGCATAGCCGACACTTTAGAGAAATGTGGAGAAATAAAATATTACGAGGCAGAAAAGAGCATTTGAAAAATTAGAACCATAAGGCGACGCAGAGGTCACTTCATTGCAAGCACGGTTTAAAGTCAGTATAAAAATTTAAAGTATATCTTGTTAACCCATTTGCGTCCAGTGTCCTCTATAAAGGATGGAACTGGGCATTTTCAAAATTTAATAATGAAAGGAACCCTGGGGTAGGGACCTATGAGCTTTGGGACTATGAGCCGATAGGCAGAGGACTATACGCTTAGTACCCTTCCTGCACAATCCCTCGCACAGGAACTCTGGGCGCCAATGGGTTAAGTTTACACACAAGCGCTACAAACACTACATGAAGTATACACCCAGTTGTTAGCATCGTTTCTATAATCAGTACACCATCACAGACTTATGTAGTATAATAGCCTTTAATCTGTGATAGGGAACGATAGAAACAAAATTACGTTTGGCCATATGTGCAGTTACACCTCCCCTCCTCCGAAAAACAGTCACTTATTTGGCTTCCCTCTTAAAGAAACCCAGTTGTGCTCGATTACAGGTCAAGCTGTTTATAGCATTGTTATTAATAGTGCTATACTTTATCACACTAAAAAAACACATGTCATACGACCCAAAATGAAACCTTCGTCACACACGGTAAAATGGTTCACAAGTTGAATAGAAGCCTGGCAAAACATAATTCTATGATTATATGTAAACACGTCCAATATATAAAGAACGACATGTGTATGCCGGCGTCCATTTATCTTTGTTTGTTGGCTGATTTGTTAGCATGTGTGAAAAGCAAGACACTGGGTAGTCATGTGAACAAACCAATGCTTTCCTTTATGTTAAATACAAGCCAAGCAGAAAAGTGTACAACTTACAACTGGCACAGTCTCTTATATGAAGAAAAAAGATAGAGGAAATCGTGTTTGTTTTTCGTTTCAAATATACATAACAAAATTCAAGCAAAATACATTTCATTTATTCGGTACGACTGACAGCCACTGTGGTTAAACCTTATATACTTTCAGCTGAACTTTTTCAAATGTATCATAGGCAAATGTTGGAAAAAATTATTTTCCAATAGATGATCATGAAGTATTCCTTGGACTTTATTTTTCATGTGAACAATATTAAAAACCAGGGAAGAATGTGCAAGTGCTATTATTGCTGAGAAATTTTCATCCCAGTGTTGATGGTGTCTGAACGGAAAGAAGAGATATAATATTTCACTTACACTCCTGTGGTTGCCGTTTGCTTTCCCTGTGATGTAATATGAAATGATCGTATTCTAATACACCCAAGCAGAACTGGTAGTGTTTCCTTTCCTGTGGTACCCTATGTCATACGTTAGTAGTCTTGTAGTTTTCTAGACGTGCACGACTGCATAATACTAGCCAGGCTTAATCGTTGTTGTATATGATTACTGTATATTATTTTTTAGAAATATGCCTACACACACACACACACACACACACATATATATATATATATATATATATATATATATATATATATATATATAGATAGATAGATAGATAGATAGATAGATAGATAGATAGAAAGATAGATAGATAGATATAGATAGATAGATATATCGGAATGTATATATTGGGGTGACCCGTATTTTGACGTTTTACAAAATCTTATCTCTGATCGTGTGAAATTTGTAAATCTTCATAAAAAATAAATTGGGTGAAATATGAAGCAGATACAATAATATTTAGAGGTGGCTCCAGTGTATTAAATTTCGCTTCCTGTTTTGAAAGCTTATAGTGAACCACTCTGCAGTCCTACTCGGCAGATTTCCTTTGCTCTGGTCAACGCGCATGTGCTGGCTGCACTGAACCGATAAGACTGATAATGCAGTACAGTTGGGTATGGATTATTTTCTATTTAAATACGGTATGAAATTATGATACGATATTTCCCTTCAGGTAAGGTACAGCCCTTTCATGTACGGATGTATAAGATAAATGCCATACCGGTAATTCTTATATTAATACCAAGGAAAACGGCTGTCGCCATCAAAGAGGCGTTTAAATCAGATATGGTCCTGATAATTCACTGGGACTGCAAGCTGGCTTTTGATCTCACAGGAAACATACATGTGAATAGGGTGCACATTTTGGTGTTGACCATGTGGAAGAAGCTGCTGCAGATATTACAGCTACCCAGTGGGACTTGCAAGGCCACCTACAGACGAAACACTGAGTAATGTTATCTACCAACTTGAGATGGATAGTATGGTACATGCCATGTGCTTTGACGCAGTTACCTTCATCACTGAACGGCCATCTGGGGTTATGTAATTTTGGAGCAGCTACTGGGCAGATATCTTTTACACTTCGGCTGTCAGCACCATATGCTGGAGTTAATCTTGGATGCTGTCACGGGGTTTTTATATTAACACAGTAATTTTAAAATAAATGGTTAAATATTATTTAATTTGATAATAATATTCAATAATATTGAAGAGCAGAGACAATGATTGTCTTGCTACATCAAGCAACGATTACTTTACGCTGACTTGCTAAGATTCTCAAGAACGAGAATTTATAAACTTTCTCAACAGTACACAGCAGAGACTAATTACTCACAATTGCTGAATTACTGTACTGTTAGCCTCTGGAGAAAGTTACATCACCCCTGACAATAAATAACTAATACTAATAATAACATCAGGTTCTTGCTGATGCATTAACTCCTGGCACAACGGATTTTAAGTTAATACAACAAGACTGGTCTAAGTACCAGTTATGAAAGCAAACGATTATGCAAGCTAGGAGCTATATGGAAAATAAGCTTAATTTGGATTAAATGAAACAAGATTTTACTTTACATTGAAGCTCAAGAAATAGAACTGTTAAATTTATTGATTACAAAAATAAATTTAACGTTACATTTCAAATCAATGAGACGCACTCACTCACTCTCACAAAAGCTAAATACTTACGCCTAGGAAAAACACCTTAACTAAACTCTTAAAACTAGGAAATACACAAAAGAAATACCAGTCGATGAATGCTATGTATCACCACTAAGGTGGGAGTACTGGGATTACTGAACTAGTGGAGCTTGGGGTGCTAGCTGACCTCTCCACTTGTTGAGCACAGTACCTTTCTCCGTCACAGCAAACACAAGACTGAATTCAAATAATGCATAGGCAGGATGCACAAGCCACCGGGAGAAGGCGTGGCTAACGGTTGAGGAGAGCAGAGGCGAACGATAAAGAAACAATTGTATCGCTCAGTAGCGCACTTAGTGACGTGCATTAAATCGGTCACTTCTGAAAGTGACGAATGTTTTGAAAAGTATACTCCGAGGGAGAAACGGTTAGTTGAGCGATACACAGTGAGTTTTCCACTAATAGTTCGTGGCTTCTCATAAAACGGAAATGTCGCGAATTGATTCGTGACATTACGCCCCTACAAAATTAAATTTTTTCCTTATGGGAAAAAATATGTGGATATATATATATATGTATACATCCTAAGTCATACACACAAGATTCACACTGTGGTGTGTGTGCTATCCTGCTACAGGAGAAAGTCGCAATCGTCAGTGAGCGAAAAAACCTAATATTTACGTTAATAGAAGCAAGCTTGAGGGAAAAACTCCGCGACGACCGTGAAAATCCTGTACTCAGGTCAAACTGAGCGAAAATTCGCTACATTTACAATGACAACTAATTGTTGTGTAGCGTGGTGTATGTAATACACGGTGTAGGTGTGACAGTTGTAGTGTAACTGTACCTACGTGTAAAATGACACAGTAAATAATAACATGGCGACGACGAAGGCAGAGCAGAAGAGGCGGCAGCGTGTGGCAGACGATCAGCTGGTCCGCACAGCAAAACTGCTACACCCATTGCTGAACCTGCAAAACCAATTTGAGGTGGAGCATCAAAAGTGTCAATGAGACAAAATTCTTATTAAGTTACAATTACTCTCTCTGCCTAGCGATCAGTACATGCTACGAAAAGTACGCTCTGGCTGAAAAATACGAGTGACAGCCTAAGCTTCGTACATTCGAGGTCGCCATTAATTATAGCACACGATTATGTCAGCAAGTTGAGAATCCCTGTGCAACCTCGGGTCTTCCATAGCCTCGAACCGCACACGGGTCCTCAACCTGTGCCTTAACCTACAGTACTTATATTAGTATCGGGGAGCTGAGAATCCTTGCAAACTTGGGTCTTCCATAGCCTCAAGTCCCCTCTGCGGAATTCTCACTTCCCCCTTAACCTACAGTACAATACTTATATTAGTACCGGGAAGCTGAGAATCCTTGTGCAAACTTGGGTCTTCCATAGCCTCAAGTCGCCTCTGCGGAGTTCTCTCTCGAACTTCCCCCTTAACCTACAGTACTTCTATTAGTACCGGGAAGCTGAGAATCCTTATGCAAACTTGGGTCTTCCATAGCCTCAAGTCGCCTCTCAACTTCCCCCTTAACTTACGGTACATAATATGTATGTACAGGCCCTGGACATAATGTGTCCTGTGGGGCCAATGGGCGAGACGTCAGGTCTGCACCCACTTCACCACTACGCTGTCTCTCAACTGTCTCAGAGATTACGGGTGTGGTTACAAATGGCACAGGAAAGGCATGTCCCTGATTAGTGGTGACACTTTGGCACACACTGTAGGAACGGACAAAACTATCTATGTCTCGTCCCATCCCTGGCCAGAAAAAGTCAGCTCGGATATGGCCCTGGGTCTTCCTTTTCCCCATGTGACCTCCTGAGGCTGAACAATGACCCCATTGTAACACTGCTAGGCGGTACTTGGCAGGAACGACAAACTGCAGTCAAACCTCGCCCTCGGGTGTTCGTGACTCACGGTAGAGCCGTCCTTGTCTGCGAAGGAACTTGGCTCGACCTCCCCGTGAATACTTAATCACTCGACCCTTTTGTTTGTTCCGCACGGTAGCAAGTGTCGGGTCAGAATGTTGTTCTTGCACAACAAGTTGACTACACATCAGATCTTGTGGCGATTCAATGATCACTGGGGTGACACAGTCTAGAGCCTCAGTCATGGCTCGTGTTACCGCAGCAGCCGAAGTCTGAGTAGCGTCATCGGAGCAACTATCCTTGACTCCATTAATATTGCCTACTATAAAGTCAAATAGAGGCTCTGGCATGACAACTACACTTCCTTTTCAAAAATCAACAAAAATGGCGTCTATTAATCAAGCCTCGGAGTCCCCAGGGGGGGGGACCATAAATGCCCCCGCCATCTGCCCCTCTCCCGGTGACGACTCGAGGTGCCTGGAACCACTGTCTGACTCTCTTCTTCTTCATTTCTGCAACATTCGCGGCCTTTCATCTAACTTTCGCTCTGTTGAGCACCACCTCTCCTCCTCTAAACCTCACCTTCTTTTTCTGACGGAGACTTAGCTGTCTGAGGCAACCGACAGCAAACCCTTTTCTGTATCCTCCTACTTTCTCTATACTTATTTCAAAGCCAAAGGTGGCTGTTGTGTATACATACGCAACGACTTATCTTGCTCTCGTGTTCCTGAACTAGATTCTTCTGAATTCTCCACACTCTGGCTTCGGCTTTCCTGTCATTCTCTGACTAAATATATCTGTGCTGTTTACTTATCCCCTAATTCTACTGACTATCAAAAATTCTTCGACTATCTTACTTCTACGATGGAACACATTCTGTCCATTTCTCCTTTCTCTGAAATCTCCATTCTTGGAGATTTCAATGTTCACCACCACCTTTGGCTCTCCTCTCCTTTCACGGATCCACCTGGTGAACAAGCCTACATCTTTTCTATCCTTAATGACCTAGAGCAGCTTGTACAGCACCCTACCCGTATCCCTGACCGCCTTGGAGAGAGCTCCAACATACTTGACCTCTTCCTCACAACTAATCCTTCTGCTTACTCTGTTAATCTTTTCTCTCCGTTGGGCTCCTCCGATCACAACCTTATTACCTTAACCTGTCCTATCACTCCGGTACGGCCTGTGGACCCTCCAGGGAAACGTCGTCTGTGGCACTTTGGAGCCGCGAACTGGGAGGCCCTCAGGCAGTACTTCTTTGATTTTCCCTGGAATGATTATTGCTTCCATGGCCGGGAGCCATCTGAGTGTGCCTCGCGCATTACGGAGGTTATTCTCTCGGGCATGGAAGCATACATTCCTTTCTCATATCCTTTGACTAACGCAAGAAAGCCTTGGTTTAATCACGCTTGTTCTAATGCTGTCCGCAACAAGGAGAGGGCCTACAAAAGGTACCGGAGCCAACCCACACCTGAATCACATCATCTTTACGTTTCTGCCCGGAATCGTGCTAAGTCTGTTCTTCGCTCTACTAAAAATAATTTCATCCATACTAAATGCTCTCAACTCTCCAACTCGAATTCTTCCCGCTCCTTCTGGCACCTTGCCAAAAATCTTTCTAACAACTTTACCTCATCATCCTTCCCTCCTCTTTTCTACTCTGATGGTTCTGTAGCTATTTCTTCTACTGATAAAGCAGATCTCTTCGCACAGACTGTCTCCTCCAATTCCACCTTAGACGATTCCGGTGCTGTTCCTCCATCACTTCTCCCCTCTGACTTCCTCATGGCTGACATTAAAATTTCTTCAGTTGATGTATTTTCTGCCATCACTGGCCTCAGTACTAACAAGGCATATAGGCCTGATGGGGTCCCTCCTGTTGTTCTCAAGAACTGTGCTTCTGTGCTTACACCCTGCCTAGGCAAACTCTTTTGCCTTTGTCTGTCAACTTGTACCTTTCCTTCTTGCTGGAAGTTTGCTCTCATTCAGCCTGTCCCAAAGAAGGGTGACCACTCCCAACCCTCCAACTATCGTCCAATTGCTTTAACGTCCTGTATTTCAAAAGTTTTCGAGTCAATTCTTAATAGAAAAATTTTAAGGCATCTTTCCTATCACAACCTTCTTTCCGATCGTCAGTATGGGTTCCGTCAGGGACGCTCCACTGGCGATCTTCTCACCTACCTTTCAGACTCCTGGTCATCCTCCTTTCGGGACTTTGGCGAAAGCTTTGCCATTGCACTTGACATCTCAAAGGCTTTCGATCGAGTCTGGCATAAATCTTTAATTCCAAACTGCCCTCCTACGGTTTCTATCCTTCTATCTGTGCCTTCATCGCTAGCTTCCTTTCTGGTCGTTCTATAGCCGCTGTTGTAGACGGCCATCGTTCTTCTCCTAGATCTATCAACAGTGGTGTTCCTCAGGGCTCTGTCCTATCACCAACTCTCTTCCTTTTATTCATCAATGATCTTCTAAGCTGTACATCTAACCCTATCCACTCATACGCTGATGACTCCACCCTTCACCTTTCCATTCGGTTCCCGCAACGCCCATCTCAACAGTTACTTCAAGAAACAAGGGATGAGGCTATGGCACACCTAATGTCTGACTTGGCTCGTATCGCTGACTGGGGTAAAAATAATATGGTTGTCTTTAATGCATCTAAGACTCAGTTCTTACACCTATCAACCCGACAAAATCTTCCACAGGTATACCCATTAATGTTTAATAATATTCAGCTTAATCCTGCATCATCCTTGAACATGCTTGGGGTTTCATTTACTCGGGACTTATCTTGGAAAGATCATATTACATCTCTTGTAAAATCTGCTTCTAGGAGATTGGGTGTGCTAAGCCGACTCCGCTCTTTCTTTACCCCTGCACAATTGTTGACTCTATACAGAGGTTTTATCCGCCCCTGTGTGGAGTACAACTCTCATGTGTGGGGAGGCTCCCCACATACAGCTCTTCTCAATAGGGTGGAGTCAAAGGCTTTTCGTCTCATTAACTCTCCTCCTCTTACTGACTCCCTTCAACCTCTGTCTCTTCGCCGCACTGTTGCATCTTTATCTCCTTTCTATCGCTACTTTAATGGTCACTGCTCCTCTGAACTGTCTGCTTGCATTCCTCCACCTCTACGACGGGTGCTACGCGCCCGTCGTAGAGGTGGAGGAATGCAAGCAGACAAACTCTCATCCCTTTTCTGTCCAACTCTCTAATGCAAGAGTTAACCGTTACTCCCAGTCTTTCATTTATGCAACAGGTCAACTCTGGAACTGTCTCCCTCTGTCTGTATTTCCTGCTGCCTATGATCTCCAGTCTTTCAAACGCAGTGTGTCCAGGCATCTCAAAATGATCGGATCTTGAATTTGGCTCTCTATTGTATTTTGTTTTTCTCTTGGAGGGAACTGTTACTGCGGGCCATGGCCTTTGGTTCCTTCTTCCTCGCATAAAAAAAAAAAAAAAAAAAACTGCAAGTGTCGTACCTGTATAAAATGGAGATGCCACCTGGATACATGCCTCAGGGAACAATCTCACTGATCCATCAATAAGCTTTGCATGGGTCTGTCGACCTGTATACTGTTCAGGCCGAACTAAACTCTGCTTAACAGAGCAACCTGAGGAACCATTGTCTCTCAGGACCTTCACAGGAATGCCTCCCACAAACCCTGGCTGAACAAGGAAGGTACTGTCACCTGTGGGAGGGCCTGTGGAGGAAGCAGCTAGCCACTCATGAGGCTGCTGAATTGATGTGGCAAACATTGTGCCTTGAGGAGAAGATGGAACATTGGCCATCTGTGGAGGGGGGTTCACTGTCACTGGGGGACTAGTGAACTGTGGGGAAGTACCCACACTGGTAGGGACGTGACCACCGTGCTGCTGCTGAGGAATGAAGGCCGCATTTGCTTCCTGCCTCTTTTGAGCTGGTGGTAAAAAAGTTTGTCCTGACGGTCGGTTGCGTGGCTGATACTGCTGCTGGTTAGGGTACTTGTTGTACCTCTTCCACTCAGGTTTCTGAGTGTTTTGCCCCTGGTCCTTCCACTGCGGTTTTGGACCTTGGCCATTATTCTGAGAATGACCTTGTTGCTGGGATTCAGTCTGAGACGGCTTCCCAGACTTGACAGTATCTTTTCTGCTCAAGGTGTTTTGCTTACGAGTTTGATACCCGTATGCAGTAAAGAATGCGTCAGCCTTCTCTGCCATTTGGCTGGCATCTTTCACCTGGCAGATCTTAAGCTGTGCTATGAGCTCAGCAGGCCACGACCTCTCTAGCTGTGTACGCAGCATAAGGTCAATTATCCCCTCACGCGTGGAAGGAGTTTCATCTTTCTCCATCCACTCATTTAAGTAAGCTGTGAGACGATCAAGGAACTGAACAGCTGTCTCCTTGTCTTGGAGACGAGCTCGCACGAACTGAACTTTGGCGTCGTCTACTGTGAGACCATACGCCTTAATGAGCGCAGCTTTCATCATCTCATATGTGAGATTGTTTCCACGAATTCTGTGGAGAATATCGAGGGCAGGGCCCTCAAATAGGCTAAGAAACTGAAGCCGCTTAGCTGCCTCATGCAGTTGATATAAGTCTGCCATGTCCTCAAAACGAGCTACGTACGGCTCGATTCGCTCGCTTTCCTTGTATGAAGGAAGCTTGATGCGTGGGGTCGCCAGGACATGTGCAGGGAGAACGCTCGTGGAGCTTGGACCAACTGCACCGGACGTGTCTGAAGCCAAGGAATCTCGCTTGAGCTTCAGCACTTCAAGTTCATGTTTTTCTCGTGCCTCTCACTCGGCACGTTCGTGTTCTCGTTCTCTGTCTCGTTGTTCACGCTCGTATTCGCGCTGTTCTCGCTCGTATTCGCGCTGTTCTCTCTCGTATTCGCGCTGTTCTCGCTCGCATTCGCGCTGTTCTCGCTCGCATCCGCGCTGAATCTTACGCTCTTCACGGGCATCATTCTCGCGCTGCTGTTCCTGATTATGCCGTGAGAGTATATACTCTTTAATTTCGGTTGGGTCCGAAAGACCCATATCTTTGGCTTCCTTTAAAAATACAGTAGTAGCCATGGCGCTAATTTATTAAGCAAACCGAAATTGAGTACTGACTGCTTAGCGACGAATACTAATAAACACAAGTAAAGAATACAGACACAAGCTAGTGGTGACCAGTCTTATCCAGTTAACTGGCAAAGAATAAATAAAAAATGTAAATGACTGGGAAGACTCAATAATAAACACAATGGGTACGGCGACTTCCCAGGAGCGAATAAAATCGTCTGGCGTTACCAAGAATAAACTAGAGTTAAGTACTCTATGGATTGATAAAGCAAAATTCACTTGCTAAATTAAGGGTAAACACCAGTAAGCTTGTGCCTATAAACTTTAATGATAAATACCTAAATATGAATGAGTGAGCACTATCTCGTGAATAGCTTTAGAGCTAGGAGTTAATATCCTGGAATGAGGTCGCCAATTGTCACGGGGTTTTTATATTAACACAGTAATTTTAAAATAAATGGTTAAATATTATTTAATTTGATAATATTCAATAATATTGAAGAGCAGAGACAATGATTGTCTTGCTACATCAAGCAACGATTACTTTACGCTGACTTGCTAAGATTCTCAAGAACGAGAATTTATAAACTTTCTCAACAGTACACAGCAGAGACTAATTACTCACAATTGCTGCATTACTGTACTGTTAGCCTCTGGAGAAAGTTACATCACCCCTGACAATAAATAACTAATACTAATAATAATAACATCAGGTTCTTGCTGATGCATTAACTCCTGGCACAACGGATTTTAAGTTAATACAACAAGAGTGGTCTAAGTACCAGTTATGAAAGCAAACGATTATGCAAGCTAGGAGCTATATGGAAAATAAGCTTAATTTGGATTAAATGAAACAAGATTTTACTTTACATTGAAGCTCAAGAAATAGAACTGTTAAATTTATTGATTACAAAAATAAATTTAACGTTACATTTCAAATCAATGAGGCGCACTCACTCACTCTCACAAAAGCTAAATACTTACGCCTAGGAAAAACACCTTAACTAAACTCTTAAAACTAGGAAATACACAAAAGAAATACCAGTCGATGAATGCTATGTATCACCACTAAGGTGGGAGTACTGGGATTACTGAACTAGTGGAGCTTGGGGTGCTAGCTGACCTCTCCACTTGTTGAGCACAGTACCTTTCTCCGTCACAGCAAACACAAGACTGAATTCAAATAATGCATAGGCAGGATGCACAAGCCACCGGGAGAAGGCGTGGCTAACGGTTGAGGAGAGCAGAGGCGAACGATAAAGAAACAATTGTATCGCTCAGTAGCGCACTTAGTGACGTGCATTAAATCGGTCACTTCTGAAAGTGACGAATGTTTTGAAAAGTATACTCCGAAATGGAGGGAGAAACGGTTAGTTGAGCGATACACAGTGAGTTTTCCACTAATAGTTCGTGGCTTCTCATAAAACGGAAATGTCGCGAATTGATTCGTGACAGATGCCACTTGAAGGGAATGCCTGGGGCCCACCAGGGTAAAAGCAATCCTCATTATCAAGCGTCCCCAAGCAAAATGGCTGTCAATTGACAAAATAAAGCATAAGGACGCCTTCTCAGACGAGTTCGCTGCACTGAATTTCACCTTATTCAGGAATAAAATTGTTGCATTCACTGTCAAGCAACTGTGGAACCACCAACCATGTGATGGTTATCACAAGCATCCACAATTAATGATGCTCTGTATGGGAAGCATACTACCTCATGGGACCAGGTTCTAAGCTTCTTCACCTATGCATCATGCATACAGGATGACATTACAGACTCAAAGTTATTAACTATTCACGCCACAGTTTCACTGGAAGGCAAGGGAAGCCCAGAGACTCCGAAACCTCAACATTTTTCTCACAAAGGTTTGCCTCAAAAGTTGGTTTCTGGCACCAGTGGTTCCCTACGCAGCTAGGAACAACCTTCATTTCGTTCAGCACCATCATGCATACTCCCAGTGAAGTATCAGTGCAGCCACGCCACGCAAGATGACTAGATATTTATGGTACCTATAGAAGGACTTGCCACTTCTCAGTCTCTTTGATCTAGGTATGGAGTCGAACGAGGAGCGGTTTAAGCTGGAAACCAGCACAAAACGAGGGAAAAGATGACCTATGAAAGCAGGCAATAATGGGCCATATCACAAAGGGACAGAAGACGTTCGTCAATTTGGTTAAAAGTGCAGAAAAAGTGCTAATAACCCTGTATTTTCTGGATGGATTCCTGACTAAAGACACTGACAAATGGAATAAAAGGTATTTTTTGTGGATGCAAGAGCAATCATCCTCTCTCAAGCAACGACCAGCAACCACGCAGGCCGAGGCGTCACAATGTTATAAGAAGTGACACAGTTAGGTCACTTTCAAAATGAGTTATTGAACAGAGCCGGAAAAGCTCCTTTGATGTCAAGAAATGAATACTGCTGATAAATAATCCATGACATACTTCCACTGTAACCATGATTCCCTGGTGCAGTATTTAAGAATGACTGTATTTGATGAATATGTATGAGTGTAATAAAATCTGGCCTTGAAACAAAGTAGAACTAATTCCCTGATTAGTGCTTGAAACATACAGTACGCCAGGCTCACGTGCATAATGGTTCTAGCAGGGACAAACTTTGATGCCTTTAAACAACCTCTAAATATCAATATTCTCTATTCAAATTTCTCCCAGGATACTTATTTATAAAAAGGAGCACTATGAAGGAATGAGGCATAAAGATGCTCTGATATGAAAATTTCCTCCTGCGTGTGAGCGTGTGTGTGTGTGTGTGTGTGTGTGTGTGTGTGTGTGTGTGTGTGTGTGTGTGTGTGTGTGTGTGTGTGTGTGTGTGTGTGTGTGTGTGTGTGTGTGTGTGTGTGTGTGTGTGTGTGTGTGTGTGTGTGTGTGTGTGTGTGTGTGTGTGTGTACTGGGTGTTTCAGGACCTTGTGATGAAAGGGAGGAGATTCTTGGGCTAATTTTGAGTAAAAATATTATATTGTCATGTGTCTGATTCTCTGTCGTTACGGAAGATTGACGGTAACTGCAACTCTGTATGGGTTGAAAAATGGGCTCAGGTTGATGTGCCTCCTCCACTTTTTGAAACGCAAAATCAGCCCTATGATCACTTCCTGCACGTAAGTCCTGGGACACCCTATATATAATTATAAATGGGTGAAATTCAAGAGAGCTTGAATATTTCTCAGCAATGAAAATTCCCTTTATTTCCATTTAACCATCTCCAGCGACCCAGTCATGTATTTCCTTATTCAGCCAATGAAGAATTCATCAAGCTCACTTTGTGGTATCTGGCCTGTAAATCAGAATGGCACGAAATCGTTGTTTGTAACATAAATTCTGGAGATAATGATGGTGGTGTACAGTACGTCAATATCGCCTTGTGTGTTCGCATCTCAGTTTTGTTATGACTATAAACTCAAGTTATATCAGGTGCCGCAGCTGTCAGTATGTTTCAATCAGCAGCACGAGGACGTCCTTCTTATTTTATTCTTCTTACCATTAGATGATGTTCTAGGCTTAAGAGAAAAGTTTGGAACTTAAGTGGCTTGATGTATTCTTTATCAATTCATTTACTTCAGACTGTCTCCCCTAAACTGAATAATATCAGCATGAAATAAACAAAAACGTGAACCCAAAGTGTTTAACACGTTGTTTGACACTAAGCAGAAATATACCGTAGTTTTTTCGCAGTCTGAGTTTAACATAGATTCTTCTTGCAGAGAGGAATGTGAATATAGTGAAAAAAATTATAAGCTTATACCTCAGACATATGTGTCTGGACAGATGACTGTGTTAACCTACCGTAGCTTCAGTAAAAATAAATGTATTTCCAGTTAGAGATTTTATTTGTTTGAAGCTTGCGACAATATCAATCCATGGAGTCCAATTTAATTATAATTCTGAAAACTGCGTTTCAAAATTCTATCAGGGAAAAGAATTTCTATGAAATACCGGTGGTAATTACAAAGCGATAGCGGTGTTGCCACAATCCCGGGATAAAAAGAAATAATTATATACGGTACTTTTAGATTACTTTTCTTACAATGGCTGCAGTTCGTAACCCGTCTAGTAAATAAAGAATAAAGTTCAGTAAGAAACAATAGTCAGAGAAAGCAAGTCCCGCGCCCACCAACTGGTCTAAGGCATGGATGTTTGACTATGCCCTGTGACCTTGGCCTTTGACTGATTTCTCTCAAAACTGAGTTACTTCACTCTTACCTTACCCTCAACCCTGCCACCAAGTTTGGGTGAAATCATATCAAACCCGTTTGGGTCAATTCGCCCAATAGATTGACATTTAACTGAATGCCCTAAAAGCTGACGATCATAATCTTCGTTCTAAGCTGAGCCTTCACACAAAAACTGGTCTGTATTGGCCAAATACTGTTTTATTTTATATATATATATATACATATATATATATATATATATATATATATATAGATAGATAGATAGATATATATATATATATATATATATATATATATATATATACTGTATCTCTCTCTCTCTCTCTCTCTCTCTCTCTCTCTCTCTATCTCTCTATCTATCTATCTATCTATCTATATATATATATATATATATATATATATATATATATATATACTGTATCTATCTATCTATATACCATATATATATATATATATATATATATATATATATATATATATATATATATATATATATATATATATATATATATATAGAGCCAGACGCCTCAATCCCGTTTGGGGTGGCCACAAACAAATCACCTCCAAGTCGCCCTGTCCCCCGCCATTTCACTGCCCTGCTCCCAACTCACACCCCCCTCTCTCATATACCTCTCCACCCCATCCCTCCATCTCATCCTCGGCCTTCCCCTCCCTCTTCCCCCTTCCACCTCACTCACATACACTCTCTTCATCAGTCTTTCACCCTCCATCCTCTCCACATGGCCAAACTACCTCAGTGTGTTCCTCATAACGCTTCCTATCACATCCACATCCACACCACAATGCTCCTTTATATCCTCATTCGTCAACCTGTCTCTCCACGTGACTCCACAGGCTCCTCTTAAATAACTCATTTCCACTGCTCTCACTCTTGACTTATGTCCTTCCAACAATGTCCAAGCTTCACTTCCGTACGTTAGAGTTGGTATCACAATACTGTCATATAGTAACTTTTTCACTTCCATGCTCACTTCCCTGTTTCTTATCACTGCTTTCGAAGAACCAGCAACCTTTCTTCCCTGCTGTACCCTTTCAAGCACTTCACCCTCCAAACTTCCATCCTTACTCATCACACTACCCAAGTACTTAAACGTACTCACATTTTCCAATTCCTCACCATCCAACCTCGCTCTACATTCACTGACTTCACCTCTCTCAAAGACCATCACTTTACTCTTCCCTACATTCAACTTTAGATTCCGTTTCTTACACACGCTCTCAAACTCATCCACCAAGCCTTGCAGCTCCCCTTCGTCTTCACTCAACAACACAGTATCATCTGCAAACAACAGTACAGGGAGTTTCCAAACACTATCCTCTCTCACCAGGGCCACTCTAACATCCACTACCCTACCTTGTACCTCTTTTATTACCCACATTCATGTACAGATTGAACAACCATGGAGACATGACACATCCCTGTTTCAAACCAACTTTCAAAGAGAAAAATTCACTTAGTTCACCATCCACACGCACTGCAGCCTTCGCACCATCGTACATACTCTTCACAGCATTCAACAACTTCTCATCTAGTTCCACATATTCTTAACACTTTCCACAATCCTAGTCTATCCACCCTATCATATGCTTTCTCCAAATCCATGAAAGCCGCATACAACTTCTTTCCCTTCTCTAGAAACTTTTCCACTAAAGATTTAAGAATGAATATTTGATCTACACAACCTCTTCCCTTCCTAAAGCCTCCCTGTTCTTCTCCAACTAAATTCTTTCACTAACTCTGTCTATAAGTATCCTACCATACACTTTTCCTATTATACTAAGAAGACAAATGCCCCTATGATTACCACACACTTCTTTTTCTCCTTTTCCTTTGTACAAGGGAATAATTATACCTGACTTCCAATCCTCCGGGACTCTACCTTCCTCCCAGGCCAATCTGCACATCTTCCACATCCATTCTACTACTATCTCTCCCCCATGCTTCAGCATTTCACCACACACTCCATCAATTCCTGGGGCTTTCCCCGATTTAACTTTCTTCATTGCTTCCACAACTATATATATATATATATATATATATATATATATATATATATATACGGTATATAGATAGATAGATAGATAAATAAATAGATAGATAGACTGAACGATAGATAGATAGATATATCGTCCCCGCTTCGGTTGGGATAGGCCGGTCCTGCAGTGGACACTCAAACGGCTGATGAGTGAGATGATATATATATATATATATATATATATATATATATATATAACATCATCCTCCGGACCTCCTTTCCCACCCAAGGGCAGTGTGAGGAGTAGCAATGTCCAGACAGCCCAAATTTCCCCAATCCAATGGACCACGCATCCAATGACTCATCATTCAAGCCCCCGGAATCCTTGCTCCATTGGATAAGCCAAAAAGCATTCACCACATTCTGTAACTTCACATAAACGTATCCGACTGAGTCCATTCGGACGCGCCACATTAAAAAGGGGTGCCAAAATCCCTTATCATGCACTTCTCACAGCATTCATCCAGCCAGCTCGATCTCTTGTCAGTTCCCTTGCCTCACCGACTTCCAAACCTCTCTTCCTCACACATTCATCCACCATATCTCTCCACCTTCTCCTTGGCCTACTTCGCCTCCTCCCTGCTTCAAATTCGCTCGGATATGCCTTTTTCACCACTCTGTTGTTATCCATTTTCTCCACATGACCATACCATCTCAGTACACTCTCTTCGATTCTGGTGTCCACAGACTTCTTCACTCCTCATCTTTCACGAATCACATTATTTCGTATCCTATCGACCCTCTTTACTCCATATACATTCCCCAGCAGTCCTCATCTCCACTGCTCTTATTCTTGACTTTTCATTTTCATGTCACACCATAGTCTCACATCCATACGTTGAAGTTGGCACTTACACTCCTTCATATAAGCCTCGTACAGCTGCAACACTCAAGCCTCAGTTTCTTATCAAGGCCTTCATTGCACAAGCTACTTTTCTACCTTGTGTCACTCTACTTTCCCCTTCTTTGCACATCTTCCTCTCTCTTTTATCACTGTACCTAGGTATTTGAACGTCACTCTCCATTCACTGTAACATCGCACTGGGAGTCACCTTCTCTCTCAATAACCATCACTTTACTCTTTTCTACATTTACTCTCAAGGCACGACGCTCACAGACAGCAATACTCTGCACTAGCCTACCAAGTTCTTGTCCGGTTCTTGCAAGGAGTACTGCATCATCAGCATACATCAAATCTCAGATATTCCATCTATCACCATTCATTACCAACGCCATCCTCTCCATGATTCGTGTATTTACTTCTTTCATCACCCCATCCACATATCTATCTATCTCTATTATATATATATATATATATATATATATATATATATATATATATATATATATATATATATATATATATATATATATTGAACAACCATGGGGACATCACACAACCTTGTCGGACACCCACACCGATCGTGAACCATTCGCTTAGATGTTCATTAACCCTTACACATGCTTCACTACCATCATAAAAACTCTTGACGGCACTTAGCAACATACCATCTACACCGAACATGCGCAAAACTTTCTACATTCCTTCTCTGTCCACTCTGTCGTATTCTTTTTCCAGATCCATGAATGCCATAAACACCTTATGGTCCGTCTCCCAAGCCTTCTCTGCTATCTGTCTCACTGCAAATATTTGATCCTCTGCCACTCCTAAAGCCACCCTGTTCATCACTCACTAGGACTTCTGATATCTCTCTTACTGTCTCTAGAATGATTCATCCATATACCTTCCCTACCACACTCAATAAACTTATGCCACGACAATTCATGCAATCACGTCGCTCACCTTTAATTTTGTTCAGGGGTACAATCACAGCCTTTTCCCACTCTGCAGGCACAGGTTCACTCATCCATGCCTTCTTACATATCTCCAACAAGTACTTCATTCCACCCGCTCCACTACACTTAATTATCTTTGCATACACCTCATCAACCCCAGCTGCTTTCCCATTTTTCAGCCGCTTCACAGCACTCTTCACCTGAGCTAGTGTCACATTTCCTGGCACTGCATTCCTTCTCCGCACACCCCCAAAACCAATCATGTTTACAGCCGCTCTGCTGTCTGTATTCCCATTCATCAGGGTTTCAAAATATTCTTTTCATCTGGTCCTTACTTCATCCCCTTGGGTTAATAATCTACCACCTACATCCTTCACACCATCACATTTCTCTCCGCCTTCATTTCTACATTTCCACACGTCTTTCCAGAATAACTTCCTATTTTCAGAGTAGTTTGCATTCGTTTTTCTTCTTAGATCATCATTTACCTCCTTATTTTCCTCTTTACTAGTCTCTTTACGTGCTTCTTGCTCTCAATATATTCAGTTCTTATTTCAACTGAATCCCTGTCATGTAACCAATTTAGCCACTTCTTCCTCTTTTCCTCCACTGCTACCTTAAACTCATCATCCCTCCATGCCGTACCTGTCTTTGTTGTTACTCTTGCCACACCACACACCGCGTTAGCATTTCTAACTAATTCCTATATGCATTCCCAGGCTGTCCAGATCCATTTCATTCCAATTCACCGATTCTTATCCTCCCCTTCTTTGGTCCTGTATGTATCTGCCATTACTTGTAATAATGATTATAATAATAATAATAACAATAATAATAATAATAATAATAATAATAATAATAACAATGTTTATAATGATAATTATTATTGTTATTATTATTATTATTATTTTTTTATTGTTATTATTATTATTATTATTATTATTATTATTATTATTATTATTATTATCTTTATTATTATTATTATTATTATTATTGTGGTTGTTGTTGTTATTACTTGTTTTAACATTACGATATTTCAAAAGTATTTGGCCTAGAGCCTTAAATCTTGGTCAACTTAGTCAAAAAATTGTCCTCTTTTTTTGGTCACATATCTTGGCATACTGTCACCCGGATCCCTGGACATTGCCCGTATCACAGAATTGCGAGTCATCCACGCTGTGTCAATAGTCGCTTAAGCTACGAAGCTGAACCTTTGCAACAAAACAGCGTTAAGGCGGACGCAGGCCGGAAGGGAGTATGGTTCCATTCAGGTGATTATTTGCTGAGATCATCTGGGGTCAGACTGTGAGATTTCTCCGGATATTCCCGATATCACCCAATTTTCCATGAAGGTTTAAAGCTAGTGCCACCAAACATGATGGGTTTATAGACTGTAACGATCTAAGGTGACATGCACAAGGTCAGTGATCTTGACCTCAAGGTCTCTTTATAGCTCGGCTTCTACTGTAGTACGCAATGGCTGAGGGAAGCTTTTCTTTACCAAAACTGTCCTTGGAAATTCTATGGTGTTCTAGTGAATATTATCGTTATTATTATCATTATTGATATTATTATTATTATTATTATTATTATTATTATTGTTGTTGTTGTTGTTGTTATTTTAGCAATAATATGAACAATTACAAAAACAACAGCAACAACAAAAACTGTAGTTTAAAGAACAACAGCAGTAAAAATATAATTATTGTATTTAAATAATAAAAATTATTATTTGTGGTAGGTGGTGGGCGACCATCATCCACTCACTTGATGTAGTGCTGCTTACTTCTTCCTCACCCTTTATCATTTTTTTTTTTCCTGTGCCTGCCCTCCTCTTTTCCTATTTCTCCCATCTTTCCTGTCACTTCTAATTGCTTTCCTTTCCTTTACAGGTGGCTTTACATTGAGTGACAAGCCAAATGGTTTCCTGTAAGCCAAGAAACCATTTACAACGCTGGGTGGTAACCATATAACTAAACCATACGTGCTCCCTACGTGTCAACAAGTGAGTTGGTGGAGGGTTAGTGCACCTCCCCGTAAAACAAATAACTCAAAGTCAAATGGCCACCCCTTACGGGATTATGGCGTATGGCAATAGATAGATAGATAGATTATTATTATTATTATTATTATTATTATTATTATTATTATTATTGTTATTATTATTGTATTATTATTATTATTGTATTATTATTATTATTACTATTATTATCATTATTATTATTATTAATATTATTATTATTATTATTATCATTATTATTATTATTATTATTATTATTATTATTATTATTATTATTATTATTATTATCTGCCCCCGGCCCGGAGGGGCTCGGGGAAGAGTATTGTTATCACTAGATTTGTCTCTTTGCTTGTTCGTCTGTCTGTCTGTCTGTCTGCCAGTTGACAACTTTTCACGAAAACTACTGGTGCGATTACGACTAAAAATACAGGTATCATGGGCTATGATATTCTGATCACCTGATTAAAATTTGGGCCAAATTGGGCCAAGGTTCAGGCTGTAGGCCCCAAAACGTAATATATATATATATATATATATATATATATATATATATATATATATATATATATATATATATATATATATATATATATATATATATATATATATAGCCAGACGCCTCAATCCCGTTTGGGGTGGCCACAAACAAATCGCCTCCAAGTCGCCCTGTCCCCCGCCATTTCACTCCCCTGCTCCCAACTCACACCCCCTCTCTCATATACCTCTCCACCCCATCCCACCATCTCATCCACGGTCTCCCCCCCCTCTTCCACCCTCCACCTCACTCACATACACTCTCTTCGTCAGTCTTTCACCCTCCATCCTCTCCACATGGCCAAACCACCTCAGTGTGTTCCTCACAACGCTTCCTATCACATCCACATCAACACCACAACGCTCCTTTATATCCTCATTCGTCAGCCTGTCTCTCCACGTGACTCCACAGGCTCCTCTTAAATAACTCATTTCCACTGCTCTCACTCTTGACTTGTGTCCTTCCAACAACGTCCAAGCTTCACTTCCGTACGTTAGAGTTGGTATCACAATACTGTCATGTAGTAACTTTTTTACTTCCATGCTCACTTCCCTGTTTCTTATCACTGCTTTCAAGGAACCAGCAACCTTTCTTCCCTGCTGTACCCTTTCAAGCACTTCACCCTCCAAACCTCCATCCTTACTCATCACACTACCCAAATACTTAAACGTACTCACATTTTCCAATTCCTCACCATCCAACCTCGCTATACATTCACTGACTTCACCTCTCTCAAAGACCATCACTTTACTCTTCCCTACATTCACCTTTAGGTTCCGTTTCTTACACACTCTCTCAAACTCATCCACCAAGCCTTGCAGCTCCCCTTCATCTTCACTCAACAACACAGTATCATCTGCAAACAACAGTACAGGGAGTTTCCAAACACTATCCTCTCTCACCAGGGCCACTCCAACATCCACTACCCTACCTTGTACCTCTTTTATTACCCCATCCATGTACAGATTGAACAACCATGGAGACATGACACATCCCTGTTTCAAACCAACTTTCAAAGAGAAAAATTCACTTAGTTCACCATCCACACGCACTGCAGCCTTAGCACCATCATACATACTCTTCACAGCATTCAACAACTTCCCATCTACTCCATATATTCTTAACACTTTCCACAATCCTTGTCTATCCACCCTGTCATATGCTTTCTCCAAATCCATGAAAGCCGCATACAACTTCTTTCCCTTCTCTAGAAACTTTTCCACTAAAGATCTAAGATGAATATCTGATCTACACAACCTCTTCCCTTCCTAAAGCCTCCCTGTTCTTCTCCAACTAATTTCTCTGTTCTTTCTCTAACTCTGTCTATAAGTACCCTACCATACACTTTTCCTATTATACTAAGAAGACAAATGCCCCTATGATTACCACACACTTCTTTTTCCCCTTTTCCTTTGTACAAGGGAATAATTATACCTGACTTCCAATCCTCCGGGACTCTACCTTCCTCCCAGGCCAATCTGCACATCTTCCACATCCATTCTACTACTATCTCTCCCCCATGCTTCAGCATCTCACCACACACTCCATCAATTCCTGGGGCTTTCCCCGATTTAACTTTCTTCATTGCTTCCACAACCTCTATCCTACTGATTTCTACCTGTCTTCTCACCTCCCTCCTTCTCCCAGCCATTCCCCAGCCACTTATACTCGCATTACTTCCATCCTCTACGTTCAACAATTCCTTAAAGTGTTCTCTCCATCTGCTCACTTTTTCTCCCTTCTCCACTAGTAATCTACCATGTTTATCTTTCACTCCCCTGCTAACTTCACTTCCACCCTGTCTTACTCTTTTCACTTCTCTCCAGAACATTTTCTTACAGTCCCTCCACTTTACACTCAAATTCCTTCTCCCTAACTCTTTTCAAATTTGTCATATCGACATGAAACCAAAACCTAAAAGTGCATATTTGAAATCTGCATCCCATAACATGCCTCATTACATCAGGGGGGTCACCCCCTAGTTGGCGGTAGGGGGATCATTGTCAGGAGGGTCGGGCCTAAAATTTCAGATTGGCATAAAGTCGTCAATATTCACGTGATTAACTCCAAGTTTGATATGTGGCATCTTTGACTAGATATCCTGTTGTTTATACGTTAGCAATAAAATGATTGCCGGGGACAGGTTGCTGTGCCTTGACACCGCATCGTGTTATTATTGTTATTGGGAGGGAGGTGGAAGGAAACACGGGTGAACAGAGGTGAGCTTTATTCCCGGCTGGTATAGTTTGTGGCTTCTTCAGGGGCACCCCTGAAGAAGCCACAAACTAAACTAACCGGGAATAAAGCTCACATCTGTTCACCCGTGTTTCCTTCCACCTCCTTCCCACACGTAACATAATGACTCTACATTATTATTATTATTATTATTATTATTATTATTATTATTATTATTATTGTTATTGTTATTATTATTATTATTGTTGTTGTGGTTGTTTTTGTTGTTCTTTTTGTTGTTGTTGTTTTTGTTTTTATTATGGCTATTATAGCAATAATATGAACAACTATAAAAACAATAGCAAGAACAACAATGGTAAGTATAACAACAACAGTAAAAGTAGAGGCCCCCCAAGGGGATAATCACACCAGCCGCGAGCTGAAACATTTTTTTTTTTAATTCTAGAAAGAAGGAACCAAAGGGCACGAGCCTGCAATACTGTTCCTTCCAAGAGAAAAACAAAATACAAGAGACAGCCAAATTCAAGATCCGATCATTTCGAGATGCCTGGACACACTGCCTTTGAAAAGCTGAAGATCATAGCTAGCAGGATATATAGACAGAGTTGACATGTTGCATAAATGAAAGACTGGGAGTAACGGTTAACTCTTGCATTAGAGAGTTGGACAGAAAGGGGATGAGAATTTGCTGCTAGACGGGTCCTACCCTCCCGTCGTAGAGGTGGATGGATGCATGCAGACAGTTCAGAGGAGCAGTGACCATTGAAGCAGCGATAGAAAAGAGATAAAGATGCAACAGTGCGGCGAAGAGACAGAGGTGGAAGGGAGCCAGTAAGAGGAGGAGAGTTAATGAGACGAAAAGCCTTTGACTCCACCCTATTGAGAAGAGCTGTATATGGGGAGCCTCCCCACACATGAGAGTTGTGCTCTACACAGGGGCAGATAAAACCCATGTATAAAGTCAACAACTGTGCAGGGGTAAAGAAGAATCGGAGTCGGCTTACCACACCCAATCCCTTGGAAGCAGATTTTACGAGATGTAATATGATCTTTCCAAGACAAGTCCCGAGTGAATGAAACCCCAAGCAAGTTCAAGGATGATGCTGGATTAAGCTGAACATTATTAACCATCGGTGGGCACTCCCGTGGAAGACCCCGTTGGGCTGACAGGTGCAAGAACTGAGTCTTTGATGCACTAAAAACAACCAGATTATTTTTACCCCAGTCAGAGATACGAGCCAAGTCAGACATTAGGTGTGCCATATCCTCATCCCTTGTTTGTTGAAGTAATTGCTGAGATGGACGTTGAGGGAACCGAATGGAAAGGTGAAGGGTGGTGTCATCAGCGTACGAGTGGATAGGATTAGATGTGCAGCTTAGGAGGTCATTGATGAAAAAGAGGAAGAGAGCTTGGGATAGGACAGAGCCCTGAGGAACACCACTGTTGATAGATCTAGGAGAAGAATGATGGCCGTCTTCAACAGCGGCTATAGAACGATCAGAAAGGAAGCTATAGATGAAGGCACAGATAGAAGGATAGAAACTGTAAGAGGGCAGTTTGGAAATTTGAGATTTATGCCAGACTCAATCGAAAGCCTTTGAGATATCAAGTGCAGTGTCAAAGCTTTCGCCAAAGTACCGAAAGGAGGATGACCAGGAGTCTGAAAGGTAAGTGAGAAGATCGCCAGTGGAGCATCCCTGGCAGAACCAATACTGACGATCAGAAAGAAGTTTGTGATAGGAAAGATGCTTTAATTTTTTTCTGTTAAGAATTGACTCTAAAACTTTGAGATACAGGATGTTAAAGCAATTGGACGATAGTTAGAGGGTTAGGAATGGTCACCCTTCTTTGGGACTGGCTGAATGAGAGCAGGAAGGAAAGGGACTAGTTGATAGACAAAGGCGAGTTTACCTAGGCAGGGTATAAGCCCAGAAACACAGTTCTTGAGGACAACAGGCCCATATGCCTAGTTAGTATTGATTCGTGTGATGAATATGACCTGCGGCTCGGAATATGACCATGACCTTGACCTACTTTCGCTAATTTCGAACTCGCAGGAGGTTTTCATCCCTACTACACACCTGTAAAATTTTGTGATGATATCTTGATCGGTTGCGAAGTTATCATGCTAACAGACACACAGACGCACAAACAAACTGAAAACAATACTCGTTGGATATTTTTATCCTAACTACACACCTGTAAAATTTTGTGATGATATCTTGAGCGGCTGCGAAATTATCATGCTAACACACACACACACACACACACACACACACACACACACACACACACACACACACACACACACACACACACACACACACACACAAACTGAAACCAGTACCAGCTTCGCTATCACGGCTGGTAGAAAATACTACCACAAAGAATACCCGGTATCTCGGCTTCTACCTCCTCCCTCCCCTTGTGTCAGTCAGAGCAGAGCGTCTCAATAGATATGTTATTTGGCATCCAAGCAACAGTTTACAAAAATATGCGAGATATAAATGACTGGTTCACGGTAGGCAATATTTGTGATATTCCAGAGAGAGAGAGAGAGAGAGAGAGAGAGAGAGAGTTTCATCAAGGATAATCATCATCGTAAGACAGCAAGAAAGCATAATGAACCAGTTGCATATATACACAAACTACACACATCTTCTGGTGCTGTCCAGGTGGTTTGGTCCTAATCCAAACACAGTGTTGCTCACTAATGATACACTTTTAAGCAGAAGGTTGTTTTCTGTTAGTTTATTGGACAGGTTAGGTGTATGACTTCTAATTTATACAAGATCTGGATGAAAATCTATCTGTCTATCTATTGCCAGACGCCTCAATCCCTTTTGGGATGGCCTCAAACAAATCGCCTCCACGTCGCCCTGTCCCCCACCATTTCACTGCCCTGCTCCCAACTCACACCCCTCTCTCTCATATACCTCTCCACCCCATCCCTCCATCTCATCCTGGGTCTCCTCCTCCCTCTTCCCCCCTCCACCTCACTCACATACACGCTCTTCGTCAGTCTTTCACCCTCCATCCTCTCCACATGACCAAACCACCTCAGTGTGTTCCTCATTACGCTTCCTATCACATCCACATCCACACCACAACGCTCCTTTATATCCTCATTTGTCAATCTGTCTCTCCATGTGACTCCACAGGCTCCTCTTAAATAACTCATTTCCACTGCTCTCACTCTTGACTTGTGTCCTTCCAACAACGTCCAAGCTTCACTTCCGTACGTTAGAGTTGGTATCACAATACTGTCATGTAGTAACTTTTTCACTTCCATGCTCACTTCCCTGTTTCTTATCACTGCTTTCAAAGAACCAACAGTCTTTCTTCACTGCTGTACCCTTTCAAGAACTTCACCCTCCAAACCTCCATCCTTACTCATCACACTACCCAAGTACTTAAACGTACTCACATTTTCCAATTCGTCACCATCCAACCTCGCTGTACATTCACTGACTTCACCTCTCTCAAAGACCATCACTTTACTCTTCCCTACATTCACCTTTAGTTTCCATTTCATACACACTCTCTCAGACTCATCCACCAAGCCTTGCAGCTCCCCTTCGTCTTCACTCAACAACACAGTATCATCTGTAAACAACTGTACTGGATGAAAATACTGAACATATAATAACTGATATGAACTAAAAAACTAAAGAAGTTAATATACAAATACTGATGTTGATGAGGTAATCATATGGAAGGGAGATCGATTTAGGTAAAAAAAATAAACGCTCTTTCCAACCCGTAATACACTATGATTCTCTCTCTCTCTCTCTCTCTCTCTCTCTCTGAACGTCGTATAATAGGATAATTAACTAAGCCATATATTCCATTAGTATGCTAACAGTTTTCAGCCTAGTTATCGCCAGCCGATTGTTTTATGTAGGAAACTCCACGAGCTAGTGAGATTAGGAAACATTTACCTCATCAGTACCATTTCTAATAGTGTATTTGTACTGCCTCGAAATAATTACATTCTGGAAGTGAAAATGTTATAACAGTCTCCATTAACACTTGTCAGAGTAATGAGTCTTTTTTTAATAAAGTAAACGATTTTTTAATCGCAGGGAAGAATGTTGTTGTCCTACAGTAATTAAGTCATTATCAACATGGCCCTTGTCGCCAAAAACACCATCTCTTTTTTCATCATCATCATTATTATCATCAATCCATGTCATTTTTTCAAAGGCTTCTCCCATCCAACCCACTCTGAATGGAACAGATTCGTCATGACCATCATCATTATTGTCTTCATTATCGTTATTATCGCCGTCACAATGATCGTCATCACAATCATCATCAATTTGCGTCAACATGTTTTTTTTCTAAACTTTTCTTGACCACCCTGACTATGCAAAATTTATTATGGCAGTAAAATGAGGCAATACCAACAGATGCTTGTATCTTGTGTTTAGTAGCACTGTATAATGCTATGACACTGATTAAATATTACCTTTTCGTTCTAACCCTTTGTATGCCAACCAACTTTTTTTTTTTTTTTGCCAAAACGTGTGATGTAGCGTAGAATGGGACTTGCTCACATCTTACATGACATAGTATCTCTACTAATCCCGTTTTGTTTTTACCTGATGTAACTGGGCCATTCCCTCTTGAATCCTAGGTGGTGGGTGCATGAAATTCGGTGATCCTTAGTTAAGACATAGGTATGGGTGTATTAAGTTACTGATTGAATTAGCGTTCCACTCTGAATGAATGAAGCTATCAGTTGAACTGAAAGACATTAATGATCTTCACTGTTAAAACAACTGCACTATATGACATTTAATGAATGCTTGCGTGTGCTTATGGGCAACTAAACCACTGGGCCGAGGAACACCATTTTGTGTCACAGAAAAAGTGACCCACCACCACCCAATTCTTCAAGCATGGGTGTAGGCGTGGACGGCTTTTGGAGTGTACTGAACATTGACAAGTACATGTGATACTTTTATTGAGTAAAAGTACCTGGAGGTAGCAAGAAAAGAAATGATGAGACAATATCCTTGTGGAAGGATTTTTTAATATAGCTGTCTTGGCTCTCCCGTAAATTGTCAAAATCGTCCATGGATTGGAAGAATAAAATGTGAAAGACGTCATTATAGTGAAGAAACTGGAAGAGGCTGCTTCACTAGAGGGATCTCTCTCAAGATGAACAAAATCGTCTGGTGGTAACAAGAAGAGAACAAGGTGACATTGCACTAGAGGGACAAGTGCAGAATTGTTTTTAACTATCATTACGATGAATTATCCAGAGTTAAGCAAAACCGTGAAGCGATTAAAAGAAAGAGAGAGAGAGAGAGAGAGAGAGAGAGAGAGAGAGAGAGAGAGAGAGAGAGAGAGACTAGGAGTGATGGCAGTAGTGACGTTTCTTGACTGAAAATATTTGGTAATTCTCGTAGTTATTAACGCCATTGCGGAATAGAAAGTTAAATTACATCTTACAGATGTACAGTTGCGGACAATAATATCGTTCTACTTTTTAATATGATAGTTTTTAATCTCTTGCATAGCATATTGAATAGCATGTTGGGTTTTAATATGGCACCACTGTGATTCGAATATCAGTGTTCACTGTATTTCATTTTACTGTGGTGAATTATATCAGTACACAGAGTGGTTCTTTTATTAGATTCTCCTGTTTTGTGTTGCGTGGGGAGACTCAGTTTGCTTTTTTTTTTAGGAGTGATGCAATTTTAGTTTTTGAATGAAAATAGTAATCGCCATAAGCAACCAGTAGAAAAAAAAAAAAAGACATCGAAAAGTATGACAGGGATTATGGAAAGCATAAAGTACCGCAGGATGGACGCTGGTAACTCTGTCAGAACCGTCACCACAACACATGAGAGCTGGGTTGTATAATATATGGACCAACCTGTTTATGCCTGCCTCTGTACTTGGACCAACAATGTGCAAGAACATAAGTAGCGGAATGTTAGACAGTAAGACATGTTGGGACTGACATAGTTGGTTGTCATGATTGATGGAGTGGCCGCGATGCTAAAGTGGAGCGGGAATCCATAAAAAGCGTTACTCGAGAGAGTAAGGATATCATGGGTAAAGATATGTAAATGATGATGAGCGAGGAGAGAGGATACGGCGAGGCCTTTGATGAGGGTCCATCTGGCAACAAGATGACAGAGATAAGGCAAGGTGATTTTCTCTCAGCCTGATTTCTCGAGATTTGTAGGGATCGGCCAAAGTACTGGTTTAATCACAAATGAATTATGACAACATACACGACTGCCTTTTTGCGAGGACTAGGTTAGATTTAGTTGGCAAAATTGACAAGCAAATGGCAACTGTCCTATATGAAAGTTGGGGGGGAAAGGCACCTGATTTCGATCCTAACCGCGTGACACGGTTGATTGACTAGTGTGCACCTGGAGTGGTGGATGCAGCTCAGCGGTGCAAAGTGAACCCGTGTAACTGGATGTTTGCACCTGTCATCTTATTCTGCCCGGGGTGGCGTGGCTGCCGTCCAAGTTTGTGAAGATCGTCACGGTCCATATTGGTGTTCACACGATAAGGGTGGGTGCAAAACGTGGGTTTCTGTGCCTCAAAGTAGCTTTGTGTGTGTGTGTGTGTGTGTGTGTGTGTGTGTGTGTGTGTGTGTGTGTGTGTGTGTGTGTGTGTGTGTGTGTGTGTGTACACCAGTACACGTTTGTCACATATTATGGTCAGTGTGGGATTTCTTGCCGCAGGGATTCAGCGTGGCAGGGAGCATTTGAGTGTGTACGAAAAAGAAAGTGAAAAAGAGGTTAAAGAAAGGTATAAAGGAGCAAGGGAACCTTGCTTCTAACACAAAATTCCCTTCCACTCTACTCTAGCCGTACTTTCACCAGTAATGACCAGAGACTCTTCATTTATTTCATCATCTACCCTGACATACTTACTGCAGGTCCAGTGTTTGTCCAGCAGGCCCTTTGATGTCCAGGATCATCTAGGACGGGACTGTGAACCAGTCTCCCCACCTCTCCTTCTTCCATTTTTTCTTACGTTTCCCTGTTCTACTTGGAGCAGTTATTCACATCTTCAGTACACCTCTTCCTGTATTTTTACTCCCCGTTGTATGCTTCTTTCTCAGCACTGTTAGATGTGATCTTTTTTAGTATTTCTTTTAATATGTCGGTGGGTTAAACGGGGGCATATCCATCTTTGAGGGTGGAAATTTTAAACAGAGAGAAAAGATGTAAACATTTAGCTTAGGAGATAGGAAATGAGATGCAAAGGAAAATGAAGGAACCGAATAAATGGAGAAAGGGATGGGAACGAAGTGAAATGAAAAGGGAGGTACCAAAATGCGATGGTAGGAGAAAATAATGTGAATGATGATGGGAAAAGACAAGGAAGAGGAAAAGAAAAGAAATAAAAAGAAAAAGGCCGATATGAATGGTGAAAAACGCTGAAGTGAAATAGACAGAAGAGCTAAACGAGAAAATAAGAAGATATAGAAGCTAAACGCGTTGATAAGAAGGGAAAATGACGAATGAGGTCATAAGAGGAAAGTGAAAAAAATAGAATAAGTAAAAGGAACATGAGTAGGACGGAAATGCGACAATGGTGAATGGGTAGGTATTAAAAAAAAAATGAACGAGAGGAAGAACCAACTAAAAGGAAAAGGGAGCGAACTTAAATAAAAGGAGAAAATATGGTTGCTAAAATGAAATAAGCAGAGGTAGAAAGGAAATGAAAGAATGCAGAGAGAAAGAAGCTGAATGATCGGGAGAAGGGAGGGAATCGAACTGAGATAAATGAGAAAGGAATATATCCGAATGAGAGAAAAGAAAAATAAATAAAAGGGAAGGAGCCAAATGTAATAAAAGCGGAAAATAAAATAACTGGGAAACTGAAAGACACGTACGGGGGAAAATCAGTCGAAATGAAGAGGAAAAGTTGGAGATGAGATGGAATGAGAAAATGCAAGAACCGAATTGAGAGAAATAGAAAGAAGGATATGAGAGAGAACGTGAAAAGGAGTAGCCAAAGTAAAACAACAGTGTACCAGAATTCTCAGTCCTTCATGTACAGTATATAATTGGCCACATGCAAGTTTTGTCCTACAAGGAAGGTGAGACTCGCAACACTGATCATTTTCGTAGAATTAACACAAATCACTCTTAAAGTAAGTAAAAATCGTGTGAAAATAACACTGACCAAATACAGAGTACCTGTTAACAATGTTATGCTTTCTCTTTGTCGTTAAAGTAGTGCGATATCAAACACTGTCCATCTTTTCACTGTGTTTGAGAAGTTGCTTATTGTTTTCCTTATTTACAGCCAAATCGAAACATAACATTGCCAAACAGGTACGTGATTATATGTCAATGTTTATCTATTTTAAACGTGATTTATGCTAACACTACGAAAATTGTAAATGTCATCTTTTCAACTACTTTGTAGCTCAAAACACCCAAGTTGTCTGTTGGTCAGCTCTGGATCTATATTTCCTCAGACTCTTTCCAATTTCCCGTAAGTTCCAGTCTTTCAACCACAATGCCTTCATTAATCTCGAACTGAACTTTTCTGAGTATGACTTTCTCTGCGTGGGAAAATCAAACTTGTGAATGAACGCGTATTCTCGCTGTTTTTCCCATTCAGTGTTGGTTGTAGCTTTCTGGGAGAGCTAAGCGGGTTTATACTGGGGGCCCCCACATGTACCTTCTTTGTTATTTATCTAGTGTCAGATAAATTCATACAAGTATTTAAGGAATATTAATAGTTATCCCTCGGACACTGTTGAAATAGGTACAAAAAGAATATTAATATCATTCGAGGTTTGGTGTCTAAAGTAGCTAGATTGTTCCCAGAACTTTTAGATGGCTATATTTTACATGTAGATTTTACGTATTAAAAGTATCTCATAGAGAGAGAACTAAGTCGGTAATTGTCTGTCCAATGACCTTGGCCCTTGGTCAAGTTTATATCAAATACACCCACACACACACACACACACACACATATATATATATATATATATATATATATATATATATATATATATATATATATATATATATAAAGAAAATAAACACCAACATAATCAGGAACATCTTTAATAAATTGGTGACGTTTCGACAACTCGTTTGTCATTTTCAAACCTATAGAAAATACAATAAAATCAAAGTAAACACCATGTCTAAGATAAAAATACGAAAACTAAAGTAAAAAACCAAAGTAAAACACCAAGTCTAATAAAATACAAGTGAAGAATTATTATGATAAGATGAGGAAATGAATTATACATAGCTAACGTTGGTGGGATGTTACTAAGTACAAGGAAAATTTAAACAGAAATACATGTAATAAGACAATACATAAGTCAAACCTTAAAAACAGAGAAGGGGCGTGGAGCAGTCGTGTGTGCCCAGTGTGGGCTGTAGGTGGTGAGTGAGGAGTGATTCAGCCAGGAGGCGTGTTACCTCGTCACGATAAGCGTGGACAACAGAAAAATCAGATTCGCTTATGGGATGGCCTAAGGCTTCACAGCAATTTCGGATGGCAGAGAAAGGTGGCTTAGCCATAGGTAGACCGGTTCTATATGACCGTCCCCGATGTTCTGCAATTCATACTCGTAATTGCCTCTTTGTCTGTCCAATATAAGACGCATTTTTATTGTTTAGTTCTCCAGACTACATCCCTCTTTTTCTAAACTATTTAAACTCGAGGCATGCTAACATTCATTTCACTTCTGATATTGAAGAAAACAACAAACTTCCCTTTCTTGATATACTAGTCCAAAAAACTACTAATTCCTTCATCACTTCAGTATACCGCAAAGCCACTTTCACAGGATTAACCATGAAATTCAACTCAGCAATCCCAATTCAGTTTAAACGCAATTTGGTGTCGATCCTGCTGACCAGAGCTCATAATATTTGTTCATCCTATTCTGCTTTACACTCGGAATTGAGTTTTCTTACGAAAACATTGTTCTCTAATGGTTTCCCAATGTCTTTCACACAAACCCATATGGGAAGACAACTAAATAAGATCCGTAACCCACCCACTCCTAAACTCACAGCAAAAAAATCACCTGTATATTGTATCTTGCCATTTTTAGGTCCAAAAAGTTTTTCCATACGTAATAATATATCGAGTTTAGTTAGGGAATTTTACCCTCAAGTATGTCTTAGAACAATTTTCCAACCCAGCAACACCATTGGACAATGGTTCAAACATAAAGACCGAATCCCTGACGCTCTGCAATCCTCTGTTGTCTATAATTATAACTGTAGTCGCTGTAATGCGTCTTATATTGGACAGACAAAGAGGCAATTACGAGTATGAATTGCAGAACATCGGGAACGGTCATATAGAACCGGTCTACCTATGGCTAAGCCACCTTTCTCTGCCATCCGAAATTGCTGTGAAGCCTTAGGCCATCCCATAAGCGAATCTGATTTTTCTGTTGTCCACGCTTATCGTGACGAGGTAACACGCCTCCTGGCTGAATCACTCCTCACTCACCACCTACAGCCCACACTGGGCACACACGACTGCTCCACGCCCCTTCTCTGTTTTTAAGGTTTGACTTATGTATTGTCTTATTACATGTATTTCTGTTTAAATTTTCCTTGTACTTAGTAGCATCCCACCAACGTTAGCTATGTATAATTCATTTCCTCATCTTATCATAATAATTCTTCACTTGTATTTTATTAGACTTGGTGTTTTACTTTGGTTTTTTACTTTAGTTTTCGTATTTTTATCTTAGACATGGTGTTTACTTTGATTTTATTGTATTTTCTATAGGTTTGAAAATGACAAACGAGTTGTCGAAACGTCACCAATTTATTAAAGATGTTCCTGATTACGTTGGTGTTTATCTTCATATTGAGACTACGCTTCCCCCATGGTGAATCTATTGCATCTGTATTAGCAAGACGTTATGGACCTCCAACGCTACAGGCCTACCGAGCAGCTGAACGGCTCGACTTCAAGGTCAAGAAAGTCCAGCTGGACTTAGATTTCCTCACCACCTGTGAACAACATGACCTCACCCCTACTTTTCTTAATTTTAAAGTTCCCAATGCCCACATAAGGTCGTGAAGACTCTACAGAAGTTGCCAAAGACGTATTCTTACATACGAGGTGAAGAGTAAACAACGTCTACTTAGGGTTCATAAAAACAAATTAACATGTTCATTATCTTCACTGAAAAAATCTGTATCATTTTTTGACTTTACCCATTTGACTAATCTTATAGAGAGAACTAATGGGAACTCTATATCTCGTGTTAAATTCACTCAGCAACGTAAATTACGGACATTAGGATTTGTTAACCCCGATAGTGTACCCCATGATAAAGTGATTTTTAATTATTCTAGTAGGCAGCTGACTAGTGCAGAAAAATCCATTTTGTGTAAGGGTTTAAAGTATGCCATTCACACCCCAAAGCCCAGGTTCCTCCCGCATTTTCTTGGATTTGAACGATTTTTTAAGAACTTGTCTGCTCATTCTTTTTATCAAGGTAGTGGTAGAACTTATGATTTTTTAAAGAATAGCTTGAAGCACATTGCTTTTACTAGTTTTTATTCTTCAAATTATTCTTGCAGTAATGTCACACGAGAGCAAATTAATGTGTCGAAAAGTTTAAAAGATGATGATTCTATTATCATAACTAAACCAGACAAAGGAAATGGTGTCGTAATTCTGGACAGGACTGATTATCTGTGTAAAATGTCTGAAATTCTTAATGATGGTTCAAAGTTCAAAATCGTAAATGATGATGAATTTTCTTTGACCCTGAAACGTGAAGATCAAGTAAACAATTTCCTAAGGAAGCTGAAGTCTGATGGAGTAATTAGTAATGAAGTGTACTCAAAATTATACGTATCTGGCGCTACACCAGGAGTCATGTATGGGCTCCCTAAAGTACATAAACAGAACTGTCCAGTCAGACCCATTCTCTCTGCCATTGGGACTGTTAGCTATAACATATCTAAATTTCTTGTACCTATGATTACCCCCATCACTAAAAATTGCTATACGGTTAAAGATTCATTTACTTTCGCTAAGGAGATTTGTAACTACGATGTTGACCACTGTACTATGGCTTCTTTCGATATAAAGTCCCTGTTCACTAATATTCCTCTTTATGAAACTATAGACATTTGCACGAAACAAGTATTTAAACACGAGAAAATAATAGATGGATTTAATATGAACCAATTCCGTAAATTACTGTCTCTCGCTTCTAAAGATTGTCTTGTCCTTTTCAACGGAAAATCTTATAAGCAAATTGATGGAGTGGCGATGGGGAATCCCCTAGGTCCCTGCTTAGCAAACGCATTTTTGTGTTACCATGAGACAAACTGGCTACAGCAATGCCCTCCCAATTCAAACCTCTCCTCTACCGTAGATATATCGACGATACATTTTTATTGTTTAGTTCTCCAGACTACATCCCTCTTTTTCTAAACTATTTAAACTCGAGGCATGCTAACATTCATTTCACTTCTGATATTGAAGAAAACAACAAACTTCCCTTTCTTGATATACTAGTCCAAAAAACTACTAATTCCTTCATCACTTCAGTATACCGCAAAGCCACTTTCACAGGATTAACCATGAAATTCAACTCAGCAATCCCAATTCAGTTTAAACGCAATTTGGTGTCGACCCTGCTGACCAGAGCTCATAATATTTGTTCATCCTATTCTGCTTTACACTCGGAATTGAGTTTTCTTACGAAAACATTGTTCTCTAATGGTTTCCCAATGTCTTTCACACAAACCCATATGGGAAGACAACTAAATAAGATCCGTAACCCACCCACTCCTAAACTCACAGCAAAAAAATCACCTGTATATTGTATCTTGCCATTTTTAGGTCCAAAAAGTTTTTCCATACGTAATAATATATCGAGTTTAGTTAGGGAATTTTACCCTCAAGTATGTCTTAGAACAATTTTCAAACCCAGCAACACCATTGGACAATGGTTCAAACATAAAGACCGAATCCCTGACGCTCTGCAATCCTCTGTTGTCTATAATTATTACTGTAGTCGCTGTAATGCGTCTTATATTGGACAGACAAAGAGGCAATTACGAGTATGAATTGCAGAACATCGGGAACGGTCATATAGAACCGGTCTACCTATGGCTAAGCCACCTTTCTCTGCCATCCGAAATTGCTGTGAAGCCTTAGGCCATCCCATAAGCGAATCTGATTTTTCTGTTGTCCACGCTTATCGTGACGAGGTAACACGCCTCCTGGCTGAATCACTCCTCACTCACCACCTACAGCCCACACTGGGCACACACGACTGCTCCACGCCCCTTCTCTGTTTTTAAGGTTTGACTTATGTATTGTCTTATTACATGTATTTCTGTTTAAATTTTCCTTGTAC
The DNA here is from genome assembly GCF_032717465.1 of Coenobita brevimanus. Taxonomy (NCBI): domain Eukaryota; kingdom Metazoa; phylum Arthropoda; class Malacostraca; order Decapoda; family Coenobitidae; genus Coenobita; species Coenobita brevimanus. Next base: position 2,829,240 of record NC_137062.1, on the reverse strand, counting down.
TTAGTAACATCCCACCAACGTTAGCTATGTATAATTCATTTCCTCATCTTATCATAATAATTCTTCACTTGTATTTTATTAGACTTGGTGTTTTACTTTGGTTTTTTACTTTAGTTTTCGTATTTTTATCTTAGACATGGTGTTTACTTTGATTTTATTGTATTTTCTATAGGTTTGAAAATGACAAACGAGTTGTCGAAACGTCACCAATTTATTAAAGATGTTCCTGATTACGTTGGTGTTTATCTTCATATTGAGACTACGCTTCCCCCATGGTGAATCTATTGCATCTGTATTAGCAAGACGTTATGGACCTCCAACGCTACAGGCCTACCGAGCAGCTGAACGGCTCGACTTCAAGGTCAAGAAAGTCCAGCTGGACTTAGATTTCCTCACCACCTGTGAACAACATGACCTCACCCCTACTTTTCTTAATTTTAAAGTTCCCAATGCCCACATAAGGTCGTGAAGACTCTACAGAAGTTGCCAAAGACGTATTCTTACATACGAGGTGAAGAGTAAACAACGTCTACTTAGGGTTCATAAAAACAAATTAACATGTTCATTATCTTCACTGAAAAAATCTGTATCATTTTTTGACTTTACCCATTTGACTAATCTTATAGAGAGAACTAATGGGAACTCTATATCTCGTGTTAAATTCACTCAGCAACGTAAATTACGGACATTAGGATTTGTTAACCCCGATAGTGTACCCCATGATAAAGTGATTTTTAATTATTCTAGTAGGCAGCTGACTAGTGCAGAAAAATCCATTTTGTGTAAGGGTTTAAAGTATGCCATTCACACCCCAAAGCCCAGGTTCCTCCCGCATTTTCTTGGATTTGAACGATTTTTTAAGAACTTGTCTGCTCATTCTTTTTATCAAGGTAGTGGTAGAACTTATGATTTTTTAAAGAATAGCTTGAAGCACATTGCTTTTACTAGTTTTTATTCTTCAAATTATTCTTGCAGTAATGTCACACGAGAGCAAATTAATGTGTCGAAAAGTTTAAAAGATGATGATTCTATTATCATAACTAAACCAGACAAAGGAAATGGTGTCGTAATTCTGGACAGGACTGATTATCTGTGTAAAATGTCTGAAATTCTTAATGATGGTTCAAAGTTCAAAATCGTAAATGATGATGAATTTTCTTTGACCCTGAAACGTGAAGATCAAGTAAACAATTTCCTAAGGAAGCTGAAGTCTGATGGAGTAATTAGTAATGAAGTGTACTCAAAATTATACGTATCTGGCGCTACACCAGGAGTCATGTATGGGCTCCCTAAAGTACATAAACAGAACTGTCCAGTCAGACCCATTCTCTCTGCCATTGGGACTGTTAGCTATAACATATCTAAATTTCTTGTACCTATGATTACCCCCATCACTAAAAATTGCTATACGGTTAAAGATTCATTTACTTTCGCTAAGGAGATTTGTAACTACGATGTTGACCACTGTACTATGGCTTCTTTCGATATAAAGTCCCTGTTCACTAATATTCCTCTTTATGAAACTATAGACATTTGCACGAAACAAGTATTTAAACACGAGAAAATAATAGATGGATTTAATATGAACCAATTCCGTAAATTACTGTCTCTCGCTTCTAAAGATTGTCTTGTCCTTTTCAACGGAAAATCTTATAAGCAAATTGATGGAGTGGCGATGGGGAATCCCTAGGTCCCTGCTTAGCAAACGCATTTTTGTGTTACCATGAGACAAACTGGCTACAGCAATGCCCCTCCCAATTCAAACCTCTCCTCTACCGTAGATATATCGACGATACATTTTTATTGTTTAGTTCTCCAGACTACATCCCTCTTTTTCTAAACTATTTAAACTCGAGGCATGCTAACATTCATTTCACTTCTGATATTGAAGAAAACAACAAACTTCCCTTTCTTGATATACTAGTCCAAAAACTACTAATTCCTTCATCACTTCAGTATACCGCAAAGCCACTTTCACAGGATTAACCATGAAATTCAACTCAGCAATCCCAATTCAGTTTAAACGCAATTTGGTGTCGATCCTGCTGACCAGAGCTCATAATATTTGTTCATCCTATTCTGCTTTACACTCGGAATTGAGTTTTCTTACGAAAACATTGTTCTCTAATGGTTTCCCAATGTCTTTCACACAAACCCATATGGGAAGACAACTAAATAAGATCCGTAACCCACCCACTCCTAAACTCACAGCAAAAAAATCACCTGTATATTGTATCTTGCCATTTTTAGGTCCAAAAGTTTTTCCATACGTAATAATATATCGAGTTTAGTTAGGGAATTTTACCCTCAAGTATGTCTTAGAACAATTTTCAAACCCAGCAACACCATTGGACAATGGTTCAAACATAAAGACCGAATCCCTGACGCTCTGCAATCCTCTGTTGTCTATAATTATTACTGTAGTCGCTGTAATGCGTCTTATATTGGACAGACAAAGAGGCAATTACGAGTATGAATTGCAGAACATCGGGAACGGTCATATAGAACCGGTCTACCTATGGCTAAGCCACCTTTCTCTGCCATCCGAAATTGCTGTGAAGCCTTAGGCCATCCCATAAGCGAATCTGATTTTTCTGTTGTCCACGCTTATCGTGACGAGGTAACACGCCTCCTGGCTGAATCACTCCTCACTCACCACCTACAGCCCACACTGGGCACACACGACTGCTCCACGCCCCTTCTCTGTTTTTAAGGTTTGACTTATGTATTGTCTTATTACATGTATTTCTGTTTAAATTTTCCTTGTACTTAGTAACATCCCACCAACGTTAGCTATGTATAATTCATTTCCTCATCTTATCATAATAATTCTTCACTTGTATTTTATTAGACTTGGTGTTTTACTTTGGTTTTTTACTTTAGTTTTCGTATTTTTATCTTAGACATGGTGTTTACTTTGATTTTATTGTATTTTCTTTAGGTTTGAAAATGACAAACGAGTTGTCGAAACGTCACCAATTTATTAAAGATGTTCCTGATTACGTTGGTGTTTATCTTCATATTGAGACTACGCTTCCCCCATGGTGAATCTATTGCATCTGTATTAGCAAGACGTTATGGACCTCCAACGCTACAGGCCTACCGAGCAGCTGAACGGCTCGACTTCAAGGTCAAGAAAGTCCAGCTGGACTTAGATTTCCTCACCACCTGTGAACAACATGACCTCACCCCTACTTTTCTTAATTTTAAAGTTCCCAATGCCCACATAAGGTCGTGAAGACTCTACAGAAGTTGCCAAAGACGTATTCTTACATACGAGGTGAAGAGTAAACAACGTCTACTTAGGGTTCATAAAAACAAATTAACATGTTCATTATCTTCACTGAAAAAATCTGTATCATTTTTTGACTTTACCCATTTGACTAATCTTATAGAGAGAACTAATGGGAACTCTATATCTCGTGTTAAATTCACTCAGCAACGTAAATTACGGACATTAGGATTTGTTAACCCCGATAGTGTACCCCATGATAAAGTGATTTTTAATTATTCTAGTAGGCAGCTGACTAGTGCAGAAAAATCCATTTTGTGTAAGGGTTTAAAGTATGCCATTCACACCCCAAAGCCCAGGTTCCTCCCGCATTTTCTTGGATTTGAACGATTTTTTAAGAACTTGTCTGCTCATTCTTTTTATCAAGGTAGTGGTAGAACTTATGATTTTTTAAAGAATAGCTTGAAGCACATTGCTTTTACTAGTTTTTATTCTTCAAATTATTCTTGCAGTAATGTCACACGAGAGCAAATTAATGTGTCGAAAAGTTTAAAAGATGATGATTCTATTATCATAACTAAACCAGACAAAGGAAATGGTGTCGTAATTCTGGACAGGACTGATTATCTGTGTAAAATGTCTGAAATTCTTAATGATGGTTCAAAGTTCAAAATCGTAAATGATGATGAATTTTCTTTGACCCTGAAACGTGAAGATCAAGTAAACAATTTCCTAAGGAAGCTGAAGTCTGATGGAGTAATTAGTAATGAAGTGTACTCAAAATTATACGTATCTGGCGCTACACCAGGAGTCATGTATGGGCTCCCTAAAGTACATAAACAGAACTGTCCAGTCAGACCCATTCTCTCTGCCATTGGGACTGTTAGCTATAACATATCTAAATTTCTTGTACCTATGATTACCCCCATCACTAAAAATTGCTATACGGTTAAAGATTCATTTACTTTCGCTAAGGAGATTTGTAACTACGATGTTGACCACTGTACTATGGCTTCTTTCGATATAAAGTCCCTGTTCACTAATATTCCTCTTTATGAAACTATAGACATTTGCACGAAACAAGTATTTAAACACGAGAAAATAATAGATGGATTTAATATGAACCAATTCCGTAAATTACTGTCTCTCGCTTCTAAAGATTGTCTTGTCCTTTTCAACGGAAAATCTTATAAGCAAATTGATGGAGTGGCGATGGGGAATCCCCTAGGTCCCTGCTTAGCAAACGCATTTTTGTGTTACCATGAGACAAACTGGCTACAGCAATGCCCCTCCCAATTCAAACCTCTCCTCTACCGTAGATATATCGACGATACATTTTTATTGTTTAGTTCTCCAGACTACATCCCTCTTTTTCTAAACTATTTAAACTCGAGGCATGCTAACATTCATTTCACTTCTGATATTGAAGAAAACAACAAACTTCCCTTTCTTGATATACTAGTCCAAAAAACTACTAATTCCTTCATCACTTCAGTATACCGCAAAGCCACTTTCACAGGATTAACCATGAAATTCAACTCAGCAATCCCAATTCAGTTTAAACGCAATTTGGTGTCGATCCTGCTGACCAGAGCTCATAATATTTGTTCATCCTATTCTGCTTTACACTCGGAATTGAGTTTTCTTACGAAAACATTGTTCTCTAATGGTTTCCCAATGTCTTTCACACAAACCCATATGGGAAGACAACTAAATAAGATCCGTAACCCACCCACTCCTAAACTCACAGCAAAAAAATCACCTGTATATTGTATCTTGCCATTTTTAGGTCCAAAAAGTTTTTCCATACGTAATAATATATCGAGTTTAGTTAGGGAATTTTACCCTCAAGTATGTCTTAGAACAATTTTCAAACCCAGCAACACCATTGGACAATGGTTCAAACATAAAGACCGAATCCCTGACGCTCTGCAATCCTCTGTTGTCTATAATTATAACTGTAGTCGCTGTAATGCGTCTTATATTGGACAGACAAAGAGGCAATTACGAGTAAGAATTGCAGAACATCGGGGACGGTCATATAGAACCGGTCTACCTATGGCTAAGCCACCTTTCTCTGCCATCCGAAATTGCTGTGAAGCCTTAGGCCATCCCATAAGCGAATCTGATTTTTCTGTTGTCCACGCTTGTCGTGACGAGGTAACACGCCTCCTGGCTGAATCACTCCTCACTCACCACCTACAGCCCACACTGGGCACACACGACTGCTCCACGCCCCTTCTCTGTTTTTAAGGTTTGACTTATGTATTGTCTTATTACATGTATTTCTGTTTAAATTTTCCTTGTACTTAGTAACATCCCACCAACGTTAGCTATGTATAATTCATTTCCTCATCTTATCATAATAATTCTTCACTTGTATTTTATTAGACTTGGTGTTTTACTTTGGTTTTTTACTTTAGTTTTCGTATTTTTATCTTAGACATGGTGTTTACTTTGATTTTATTGTATTTTCTATAGGTTTGAAAATGACAAACGAGTTGTCGAAACGTCACCAATTTATTAAAGATGTTCCTGATTACGTTGGTGTTTATCTTCATATTGAGACTACGCTTCCCCCATGGTGAATCTATTGCATCTGTATTAGCAAGACGTTATGGACCTCCAACGCTACAGGCCTACCGAGCAGCTGAACGGCTCGACTTCAAGGTCAAGAAAGTCCAGCTGGACTTAGATTTCCTCACCACCTGTGAACAACATGACCTCACCCCTACTTTTCTTAATTTTAAAGTTCCCAATGCCCACATAAGGTCGTGAAGACTCTACAGAAGTTGCCAAAGACGTATTCTTACATACGAGGTGAAGAGTAAACAACGTCTACTTAGGGTTCATAAAAACAAATTAACATGTTCATTATCTTCACTGAAAAAAATCAGTATCATTTTTTGACTTTACCCATTTGACTAATCTTATAGAGAGAACTAATGGGAACTCTATATCTCGTGTTAAATTCACTCAGCAACGTAAATTACGGACATTAGGATTTGTTAACCCCGATAGTGTACCCCATGATAAAGTGATTTTTAATTATTCTAGTAGACAGCTGACTAGTGCAGAAAAATCCATTTTGTGTAAGGGTTTAAAGTATGCCATTCACACCCCAAAGCCCAGGTTCCTCCCGCATTTTCTTGGATTTGAACGATTTTTTAAGAACTTGTCTGCTCATTCTTTTTATCAAGGTAGTGGTAGAACTTATGATTTTTTAAAGAATAGCTTGAAGCACATTGCTTTTACTAGTTTTTATTCTTCAAATTATTCTTGCAGTAATGTCACACGAGAGCAAATTAATGTGTCGAAAAGTTTAAAAGATGATGATTCTATTATCATAACTAAACCAGACAAAGGAAATGGTGTCGTAATTCTGGACAGGACTGATTATCTGTGTAAAATGTCTGAAATTCTTAATGATGGTTCAAAGTTCAAAATCGTAAATGATGATGAATTTTCTTTGACCCTGAAACGTGAAGATCAAGTAAACAATTTCCTAAGGAAGCTGAAGTCTGATGGAGTAATTAGTAATGAAGTGTACTCAAAATTATACGTATCTGGCGCTACACCAGGAGTCATGTATGGGCTCCCTAAAGTACATAAACAGAACTGTCCAGTCAGACCCATTCTCTCTGCCATTGGGACTGTTAGCTATAACATATCTAAATTTCTTGTACCTATGATTACCCCCATCACTAAAAATTGCTATACGGTTAAAGATTCATTTACTTTCGCTAAGGAGATTTGTAACTACGATGTTGACCACTGTACTATGGCTTCTTTCGATATAAAGTCCCTGTTCACTAATATTCCTCTTTATGAAACTATAGACATTTGCACCAAACAAGTATTTAAACTACGCTTCCCCCATGGTGAATCTATTGCATCTGTATATATATATATATATATATATATATATATATATATATATATATATATATATATATATATATCATCAGCCGTTTTGAGTGTCCACTGCAGGACCGGCCTATTCCTACCGAAGTGGGGACGATACAGCCAATGTATATCTACCAAGTGGCTTAGGCTGTCTAGTATATATATATATATATATATATATATATATATATATATATATATATATATATATATATATATATATACTAGACAGCCTAAGCCACTTGGTAGATATATATATATATATATATATATATATATATATATATATATATATATATATATATATATATATATATATATATGTATATGTATATATATATGTATGTATATATATATATATATATATATATATATATATATATATATATATATATATATATATATATATATGTATGTATATGTATATATATATATATATATATATATGTATATATATATATATGTATATATATATATATATATATATATATATATATATATATATATATATATATATATATATATATATATATATATATATATATATATATATATATATATATATATATATATATATACTAGGAGGGGGGAGGCGATGGACCTACAGCACTCTCCATAGGGTCCTTAGCAGCTTTTGCTTCTGGAGCTCCTTTATGTCTCTTACCAATTATCAGTGATACTCCACACAAACTTCGCATTACAGACAGACAGACACAGACGCGAACTTAAGAATATATATATATACTCATGTGTAGGTAAACACACACACACACACACACACACACACACACACACACACACAGCCTGAGTCTAACGTAGTGGAATAGGGTGCGTTGCCGAAAATGATACCATCCTGCTTCACAGGATTGATAGCTACCGTAGGATAGTATATGGGACCACAGCATTCATTCTCTAGTAGCAGAGCTGTATGAGGTCCACTACAGGACTGTGCCACTCTGCTGACAGAGAATGATACCCAAATTTTGCTTTTACCGATGCTGGCCATGTACAAGTTAACAAGGGTATCAGTTGTTTCATTCAACATCTGTGTTAGTGTTTAATTATCATGGGCATGGTTAAGTTACAAAAAAAAAAAAAAAAAAAAAAAGACGATAAGAAGCAAATAAACGACGAGGGACAGATCCAGGTGGATGAGGTACGCAATGCCTACCTACGCACATGAGACCGCCTACACTACCGTTTTGCTTGACAGCAGTCAAAATGGCTGTAGCTTAAGCAGCAGCAGACCTAATGGTAATTTCGAAGCTGTTTGTTACGGAGAATACTACTACTTCTAATTCTGTAACAGAAAAGGATAACAAAGAAGTGGTCACAGACATAAACAAAACAGCAATTTAAATGTTTATTAGTCTTGGTTTTTTAATCCAGTCTCGTGAACGAACAAGTGACAATACTTTTCATTATCCATAATGACTTTATTCCACGACATTCAAGAGGATTAAGGAATTTATATATTAACACAGTGGCGTCTATTTACCGTTTTATGTATTTTCAAATCACCTCACTGTTTTTAGCACACAAACTAAAGACTGAAAATGGTATTGCAGTATGAATGCATATTTAAATACGTAATTTAAAAATGAGTGTGGACAGAACACTGAACGGGTGAACTCAATTGCAGATTTACTGAACAGAGCCTGATGAACCTTTAGGTTATCATATTGTTGGGAAACAGGTATCTGGATAATCAAGTTTCTAAATACCCAGTGTTCTGATGAATTTAAATGGAGACCAATATCATGACCGTACATATATAAATTTGCGAAAACAGGAGGATATTTGAAATAAAATGCTTAAGTTGAAAAAGGACGAAAAATGCGAAAAAAGGAAGCATTACAAAGAGTAATTAGCGCTAAAATAGTATTACATATATACAGTAAGGACGCGACTGAGCGAGCAGGAGGGAGGTGATGAGAGATGCTTTCCAAGAGAGTAAGGGAACAGAAGCACAAACCATTGTGGAGGTAAACAGGGAAGAAAGTGAGTTGTGGAACAAGAAAGAGTACTTGGTGCCAAAGGAAGATGTAAGAGGGAATAAAAGAGAAGGAAGAAATAAGAATGGTTTGATGTGAAAAGGATAGGTAGGAGGGAAGAGATAAGCATTTTATACACAATATATGCGCTAGCGAAAAGGGTTCAGGGAGTGGGCTAGGTGACATGCACAGGATAAAATAAGAGAAAAATGAGAGAAGGAAGAAACAGTACAGTTTAGTGCGAGAAGGAGAGAATGGTGTGTGTAGAAATAAGGAAAGAAATAAGAGCACGAAGGAACACTGTTGAAGAAAACATAGGGAAAGAGTAACCTACGTAGCAGGGAAGAGGAGTGGGTATGGTAGAGGAGAATATAAGATGTGAGAAAGGAGTAAGGAAGATAAGTTTGAGAATAGAGAGGGAAGGAGGGGGAGAGATGAGACAGGAGTGACTGATGGAAGAGGAAGAATTAACAACAAATAGGAGGATTAAGAAAATGAGGGTAATATTAAAAAAAAAAAAAAAAGGGAGAGAGAGAGAGAGAGAGAGAGAGAGAGAGAGAGAGACGTGAATTGGAGGCGGAATAAGCGGTGTGGGAAGGGCGGAAAATGAAGGCTTGGGGCAGTTAACGATACAATTAAGAGGGATTCGATTTTTGACCAGTTACGAGATTTGGTTCAGGAGGGTGGGAGTGAGGCAGAGGGAAGGACAGGGGGCAAGGGAGGAGGAGAGAGAGGATAGTGACAGAGAAGGAGTGAGAAGGACGAGGAGAGTGGGACTGGGAAGTACGAGAGAGAGAGAGAGAGAGAGAGAGAGAGAGAGAGAGAGAGAGAGAGAGAGAGAGTCCGAAAGGAACTAGAGTGAGAGTGATAATGTTAGAAAACAATTGTAATATATTGTCACAAAAATGACTTTGTAGTTACTTGTAGAGAAGTTATATATTAGACTTGTGGACGAGCGGTTGTTATACTTGAGTTGTTTGTAAGTAGATAATCTTGGTTCCCATTTGTCATGCAATGACAGGAGAAGTAAAGAATAGTATGGGACTATTTTTATATGTCTTGGAAATATTAACAAAATCTCTCACACACGAGTGAAGTATAAGTAGAGTCCCGCTAGCTACCTCCCTGTCTCCCTCTCTCTCTCTCTCTCTCTCTTCCAAGTTGCTAAGCCTTTCTCCCTACTACCTGCCGATTCTATGGCCTCTCTCCTTCTGACTCTGCTTCCTAAATTCTGGTGTAGCAGGGGTCGTGTCACGTGTGTTACACTGTGGTTGGAAAGTTCTAGAAGCCTGTGTGTGTGTGTGTGTGTGTATGTGTGTGTATGGTCACGAGGCGCTGTCGTGTGCCTATAAAGCATTCCTTGAGTTAAGAGTGTGTAATCATGTTTAGCATTGCTCGATTCTCGCAGACACAATACCTTCTCATCATCTGACTTCCTGCTTCTATCTGTCTCACTGTCTATCTATTTATCTATTTATCTATTATGATTTGTAATTATAATATGGAGTCCTGACAATATTACCAACTCTCCTTTACGCAAATACCTCTTTCTCTTGAGTATTTTACTCTCTCTGCGTCTCCACTCACCCCATTTTCGTCTTATTATTATTTCCTTCCTTCCCTCTCTCGTTCCTCTCTCCTATCCCTCCACCGTTTCTCTCTGTCTTCTTTAATTCACAGCCACCTCTTTCCTTTGTTGATCCTCTGTCTGTCTGTCTGTCTGTCTGTCTGTCTCTCTCTCTCTCTCTCTCTCTCCTCATCATCATCCATTTCCATCTCTTCACATTGTTCTTCCTCCTCTCCACTCTCTTTCCTTGTTCTCTCCCTCCTCCTCCCCTTTTGTCTGGACCCAAATTGACAATTATTCAGCGGGTGAAGAGGAGAAGGCCCGAGATATGGCCTTCCTTCTTCATCCAATCCACACTTCCTTCTGAGATAGGAGGAGATGGAGGAGGACAACGACGACAAGAAGGAGGAGGAAGAGGAAGACAAGGAGGAGAATGCGGATAGGAAAGGACTAGGAAGAGGAGAAGGAGGAGAAAGTGGATAGGAAAGGACTAGGAAGAGGAGAAGGAGGAGAAAGTGGATAGGAAAGGACTAGGAAGAGGAGAAGGAGGAGAAAGTGGATAGGAAAGGACTAGGAAGAGGAGAAGGAGGAGAAAGTGGATAGGAAAGGACTAGGAAGAGGAGAAGGAGGAGAAAGTGGATAGGAAAGGACTAGGAAGAGGAGAAGGAGGAGAAAGTGGATAGGAAAGGACTAGGAAGAGGAGAAGGAGGAGAAAGTGGATAGGAAAGGACTAGGAAGAGGAGAAGGAGGAGAAAGTGGATAGGAAAGGACTAGGAAGAGGAGAAGGAGGAGAAAGTGGATAGGAAAGGACTAGGAAGAGGAGTATAATATTGGTCAAAGAGTGGAAGGAGCAGCGAACCGTCGGAGGATAAAATAGATGTGGATAGAGACAGAGAGAAGTAAGCGGAGAGAGGTAGTACAGCTGAATTAAAAGGAATGAAATTATTTCTATTACGTAGAAATTTGCATTTACTGAGCTTAACGTTTAGACCTGCCATTTGGGGGCGATCAAAAACTTGCTGTATCTTAGTAAAATGTTCAGAGATTGACTTACCTACTACAATGATGTCATCTAGATAAGCATAAAGAGAATGACCGATCATACCACTAAATGCAGAATGGATAAGCCTCATGAATACTGATGAAGCATTTCTAAGACCAATGGGAAGCCTTTTGAAATGACAGCGGCCAGAAAGAGTCCTGAATGCAGTTAGTGAGCGAGACGACTCTTCCATTTCTACTTGCCAGTAGCCACTGAGTAAGTCAAGAGAGGTTAACACCACTTTATTCTCGCCAAGTGATTCCATAAATTTTTTAAAGAATGGTACTGGGAATAGATCGGGGACAGTGATAGAGTTTACGATAGTCAAATACGGGTCTAAATTCGCCTCCTTTCTTGGGGACTAGGAAAAGCGGACTATTCCACGAACTGACGGAGTGTTCAATTGTGTCCTGATTTAGCATATCCTGAACTATCTTGTCAGTTTCTCTTCGTTAACTGTGGGGTAATCTATACTGAGGGACATCAAATGGTTGGGTGCCTGGAATCAGTTCAATAGTATGCCTAATCATAACAGTCTTACCCATTGACTCATCAGATAAGGCCACAGCATCTCTATAGGTCTGCAAAAGATTTATTAATAGTTCTTTATACTGATGGAAGTCGCCAGGGCCTATTTGCAAAGTGAGATCAGCTGAAGGTGTCGTAGCAGAATCCATAGAGTTTCCAGTGGTATATTCACTAGGTGTATTATCATAATTATCATCCTTAGTACAGTAGTTACAGAGCATGGTATAGCCTGTCATACGTTTACGGCCGATGGGTAGACCAGGAAATCGCCAATCTTTGTACCACTTTTAAGTTTTAGTGGGGCATTTGTTATATTTGATAAGTAAAGATAACACAAATTATCCTCCAACACGGAACACAATGCTGACTCGTGTGTTAAACCATTCACACAACACGTCTCAGGTAATGTTAATGCATTCACTCCTTTCACACCAACAACATGGACGGACACTTTCGCGAATTCTTGAGGCAACAAAATTGTGCACCAATTTGTCACTTCTCGTTTTATCTCCGCGTGTTGCAAAATGTCATTCAGATTATTTGAGGTAGTTAAATGAGACGTAGATGAGTCAACCACTGTGTTACTGTTAGAGAGGGTGTAATGAGAAATTAGTAAATGATGCTCATTGCTCTCAATTGGTGGTGGTGGAGTTACGGTAGAATGTGTGATCGAATTTACTTGTGAAAGGACAGGGTGTGGGCAATTCATGCCTGATACATAAAGCTGCGAGGGTTTGGGCATATGGAGAGAATGGATAATGAGCGATTGGTGAAAAAGATAACTAGATCTGATGTGAGAGGTGTAAGGCTGAGAGGGAGACCACGAATAGGATGGATGGACAGTGTGAAGAGAGCGTTGGATGCGAAAGGGATGACTGTTTGGCAACGAAGAGTGGCTGTGCGTGACAGAAAAAAATGGAGAGAAATTATGAATAAATAAATGATGATGCAGCCCTGAGGGGATATTCTCCCGCATTTGGTCTGATCAGCTGGTCAGGTCAGGTGCGGGTAAGTGGATGGGTCTATTATGATTTGGCAGGGGTAAACCAGCTCTGCTGTCGGGCCCTGCTGCGGATGTCTCTTATTGCACTGCGCAGTCGACTCTCGTGCGGTGTGGTGCGGTGAGGATCTGTCCCTTCTCCCCTTTGGGGCTAAGATACAAATGAATGTGTTTGAGTGGATGAGTAAATTGGGAGTTTGTCGTCCTGCCCCGGCTACCTCCCTTTCCTTGGGGGAAGCAGCCTAGGTATATAGAAAGATAGACAAACAGGCATCAGTTCAACAGAATGTTGAGCCATGGTGTCAATACCAGTAAAAGCATATGCAGGATACCGGAGTTTGCGACATAAAGCTCAGCTGTGAAGGGTTTTATTAAATGACTGGGTTGTATCTCAAGAGTTACCTTGCCCTTCACATAAATTCTGAGCCGTCAACTACCACAGAGACGAATTTCAGGCGGCTTAAGGATCCAAACCCGTTTGATCCTTCCTTTACTACTGGTTAGGGAGGAACCCAATGTAAAATTCACCACAGACCCAAAGTCCATGAAAAATGGTGTAGGGACTCCCTCTCCTTCACCTAATATAACTATACTTAAGCGAGTCAGTGGGCCAATTTGTCGATTGGGAAGCTCAGCATTTTGTGACGTTATGAAGGATTCTGTTGGTTTTTGAGCCAGTTTTCCCGCGACTGTGTACTGGCAAGGACACGGCATTTTCTAGTGGAATGGAAATGGTTTTTATGATTAACACAGTACTAATTCCTGAGTGATAATGAAGGTTATCTACTACCATGTCTGTGTCCTCGTTCATCTCCTAGTCTCTTATAACAATTGACTTCACGATGACCTATTCGTTTACAGTACCAACAAACTGTCTTAATTCTGTTTGTAGATCTGGGTCTGTTATGAGAGGAACTACTTTGTGACGCAGGTCTTGCACGTGATATGGCTGGTGAACGTGGTGTGACATTTTGTTTGCTGAGTGAACGTGAAATGCGTCCCTGACCTTGTGACTGCAAGGACTGTGCTGAGTTAGTGAGTGGGCGAACCGTGCAAATGTTTGAGGTATGATACCGAGTTTCTCACCTATTTTTACAGCTAACATGGTTATGTCATCCTTTGGAGAAAAGTGAATCTCTAACATTGCATCTAATTCATTCTTACGAAGACGATTTAAGCATCTGAGATAACCAAATAACGTTGCTGCATTGTTTAGTGATAGGGTGGTTTTTCCCTTAATATCAGTTGCCGTCCACGAACTGTTTCATAATGCCTCTGACATTCTGTTTTTGTTGCTGCTGACACCGCTGCCGCTTCTACCAACGTATTTTGTTTTGAATGGATGAACTTGTCCTATCTCATACTTTGAAATAATCTGTAAACGCTCATCAAACACCCTGCTTTCGTGAGGTTACACAAATATTCTACGAATTTATTACAGCATTCATCAAAGGAAGAACACTTTTCAAAAAAATCTGCAATGGACTAGTGACCCGACTCGTGAGTAACCATCATCTAATCGGCTCCGAAGATAAGCGATTTTAACACTATTGTAAGTTTTGGTTTGTAAATGTAGACTGGGCACCACTTGAAATCATGCGCGGTAATTGTAGGATTCATTCCAGTGAAGTTGGGACGTGATGCATCTTCCAAAACAACCTAATTGTTTGGGGGGCAGGAGGGGTTGTCATGCTGACAGAAGTAAAACATGTAGCATCAATAAACGTAGTCGAGGGGTTGGATTAGATGGGGAGATTGTAGGTGTATCGTAGATTAGGCTTCCCCTCTATCGCCAGTGGAATGTAACGTGAGCTGCAGCTAGTAAAATGGTGCGTTGTCGAGTACAGTGAATGGCTAGGTCTCTCTCTTTCTCATCTTCCCTCTCTGTGTATCATTTTATCGTCAGTGAGGTGAGTTATGGTCACTTCTTGGGTTATGGAGTTTACTGTACACAGTTATACTGAAATGTGATTGCGTAACGTAACGTGACGTCAAACCTCCTAGCTGACCCTATCTCCTGGTTTCTGCCCTCGGTCGTACTCTCAGACTCTTTCCCTAGTCAGATATTATGCCAATTTTATTTAGAATTTATTCTGTCAACTTGATAAAAGGTAGCAGTGGATGTCATTTTTTGATGCTACATCTCTCTCTCTCTCTCTCTCTCTCTCTCTCTCTCTCTCTCTCGTCTGTCCTTGAAATGTTACTCTTATCTCTTTCATCCCCCATCCCTCCATTCTTTATCATTCCACTTTCCCTTTCCCCTCCCTATCTGATCTCACATTCTCTCTCTCTCATGCTTCACTCTTCCCTCAGAGTAGATCCTTTTCTGACCTTGTTTACTCTTACTTCACCACTCTGTCTCTTCGTCTTGCCTTCTCCCCCTCCCCCTCCCTTGACCTTCCTTCTTTCCATCTCGCTGTCTCAACTACTTTCCCTAGCCTTCATCGTCTTTCATCCACTCTCCCTTCCTTTCACCCTGCCTCAGTCACTCACACTTTCTCTCACTCTTCCTCAGCCGCACTCCCTTCCCCTCACTCTCGTTTAACTACTATCCTTTCCCCTTACCCTCTCAAGCACTCACCCTTCCCCTCAACTTTTGTCATCAATTACGTAACTAAGTGGCCATTACAAATCTTTCTGCATTACTGATATTATATATTTTTCTCACTTGTTGCCAGAAGTTTTCATTGACAATAAATGTGTCATGATATATTTTATTTTACTTAAGAACTCTCCTGTTAACTGTTGTTGATGAAGTAGCAATAATGTATTTCACTCTGGTTATGACGACGATGTACTGTACTCAATAAGATTCAGTACCTGCCTCTCTGCCTGCTGCCTCCCTGCTTGCCTCACCTAGCCAGCACAACTACCTCCTTCTCTGCCTGGTGCCTCGTTGCCTACCAACCTGGTATGCACCATTGCCTACTTCCCTGTCTGCTGCATCCCACTACCTAACCTGTCATTCACCAATGCCTACTTCCCTGCCTGCTGCCTCCCTACCTACCTACCTAACCTGTCAAGCAACAACGCCTGCCATCCTGCCTGCTGCCTCCCCACCTACCTACCTCACCTGGCATGGGTTACTGCCTGCCTCCTTCGTATGTCTTGTCTCCCTGCATCTCTCCTGTCTCCTTGATTCTCTTTACTTCTATCCTGTCTTTCTCTGGCACTCAGCAACACACACACACACACACACACACACACACACACACACACACACACACACACACACACACACACACACACACACACGCACGCACGCACGCACGCACGCACGCACGCACGCACACACACACACACACACACACACACACACACACACACACACACACACACACACACACACACACACACACACACACACACACACACACACACACACACACACACACACACACACATCCTACTCCCCTGAGCAGATCCGGCAATACACAACACACTGCTTCCGCTCTGACTCCCACTTTCCTTCCTCGTACCTTCCTTCTTTCTTCCTGCTCCCTCACTTCTCACGCCATCTTTCCTTCCTCCTTCCCTTTGCTCCTCCTGCCTCCCACCTTCCTATCATCACTCCTTTCATCATCCTTTTTCACTTCCTCCCTTCCCTCACACTACGATCCTTCTTTCCTTCTCTCTCCCATCTTCTTTCTTGCTTCCACTCTCTCTTCTCCATTCCTGCTTTCTCTCTTCTTCCTTCTTTCTTGCTTCCTCTCACCCTTCCTCATGCCTTCCTTCTTCCTGCCAACCTCCTGCCTCTCCCTGAACCACATATCTGTCTCTCTTCTTCCTCATTCCTCCCTTCTACACAGCGATACTATTCCCTTTCTGTTCTGCCTCTGTTCTTGCCTTCCATCAATGTTCAGATCAGTGGAGTTTCTAGCCTGTCTGTTGTCTGTTGTTTTACAACAATCGCCTAACGCATTATGCCTGCTGGTCTGCCTACCTTCCTACATGCTTGTTGTCTTTCTGACTGCCTACCTTTTTCTCTGCATGCCACTTCTTTTTATTTATACTTCTCGTTTTCCATTCTAAGTATCCGTTATCTCTGTCTGCCTCTCTACCTGCCATTTTCTTTTGCATCTGTCAGCACCATGCTTTCTCCCTGATATGCATTATGCCTTCTGCTGATTTCCTACTTGTGTCTTTCTGTCTTCTCTCCTCTTTTCGCTACGATGCACATTTGTAACTGACCTGCAAACTCTATTCTTTGCTCGGAGCCTAAACTGCTCAACTCAGCCTCTTCACGACCTGCCTGACTTACCCTCCTCCGTGTAACACAGCTAACCCGAGTCCGTCGTACTCACAGTCCTGCTGATAACGAATGATTTTATCAGCACAAAAGAAGCTTTGGAGCTGAAAAGACCATATATAACCTTCATTTACCTCTTGACAGCTAGGGGGTCCTCCATAAAATGAATAAAACTACATAATCATAGCTTAATAAAAAGTAAAACTACGTTATCGTGGTGAAATAGTTTACGCCTTTAATGCAATGACATTTATTTACCTTTGTCTTGAAACGCCAGACAAATGGGAATGATGGCCACGTGTTTACATTATTGATGTTTTTCTTCTAGGTCTGCTAAGAGTAAAACTTTGTTTTATGATCGACACGCCCATACCGGCCACCCTACAACACCCATTATCACAAAGAGAATTACTCCATCCAGCCCCACCTTGTGCCACGATCCCAGAAAGTTTTGCTCCTGTTCTTCGCCCAAGCCACCACACTCTTTCTTCCGTTGTCCTCAGACCCATATTATATTTCCATCAGAGATCCATGACATTCATCTGATTGCTTACGCTGCGACTTCCCCAATGCTATTCTTCAACGAGTGTACTCATCCCGCCAGGCTCCTGCCCCCACCACCTTCTTGACCCATGATACCCACACCTTTACATCTACCTTACCGATTTTTTGCTTTCCCACTTTTGACTTTCACCTGAAAGGCAAAACTATTCAGACACATTTCATTTCAATGTTGTCATTTAATGGTAGTGCCATGATTTTAAGTATTAGTGTAAGTTAGTATAAGCTAGTATTGTAAATGTAATCTTAAGTTTAAGTATTATAAGTATAACTCATAGTTTAACCTTTAAGTTCTACATTTAAGTCTAGTCTTAGTTGATATTCATAATCTGAACATGATTCTGCTATTGATAATGCTAAGTCGAATTTTAATGTGAATATGACTAGTGTTTATGCATAGTGAACCAGCCGATTTCAACAAAGACGTATAACCGCAGAAATTTTAGTAGAGATTAAAAACTGCGAATGTCTTCCTTTATATTCTAATCTAGAGATTTACCTGCCGAAATTAATAGATTTCCCCTTTTGAACTATACAGTGGTATTTAAGAGTTGACTGATGTAAGAGTATTGAAGATTGTCATATGTGAGGCGTGAAATTCATGTTGTTGAGCAGGGGAATACCTAGATATTTGGGGGCATGGAGAGCTAGGTTCTTTGAGGGGCCCCCTCCTGGAACCTAGCCCCCACATTCTCAAAACTTATCTAATATCTCAGCCGGGATTGACGGGATGATAAATATACATATTTTTAAATATTAATAAAAAAGCTTATAAATTTTTAAGGCTTTTGGGGACCTCCCCTCAACTGGGGGCCCAGGGGGCAGTTTCAAATAGCCTCCCCCATCCCCCCCTCAGGTACGCCACTATTGTTGAGTCCTGCTTACAGTCACGTAGGCATGTAACCGACACGGGTAATAAAACTGTTCGAGTTCTTAATTGATTTGGCTTCATTATGATTAAAGTTCCTATACGCTTATTGCAAAAGTTTCAACATCGTAAGTCACTTTTCTACGTATGTTGAGTGCAAACGTACCTTTTGCATTCTTTAAAGATCCTAGAGAATCGATAGTAGTATAAAGTAATCAGTTAAAGTTTTAGCCGATTCCCGAATACTGTCTGTGATGCTTATAAAAAGGCAAGGGGACAGCGTAACCGCCAGATCGCTGTTCCTCTCATCGTTGCAGGTTAGTGCCCAAGCTCTCAACCCCCTTCCCCCTTTTTTCTCTCCCTCGTGTATTAAGTCATTATATACGTTCGTGAGTTAAATTAATGATATTTTCCCTTGATCCTTCTTGTGCTGAATCGCTGTTCCTCTCATCGTTACAGACGAGAGTTATGGAGGATTCGAGCGTTCTAGCCTTGGCCTAACCTCTACCACACTAAATTCTCCCCCCCCCCTTTAGTTCATGGAATCACTGTAAATATCGGCTGGTCCATTTGTCCATTTGATTACGGTCCATGTGATTACTGGTCCTTTTGATTATTGTGTCTATATAAGAAGCTTCAGTTTTTGTGCATTTAGTCTTAGAGAATATTCTTTGGTGACGACGAGTCCATCAGAGACCACGGGACTATATCCATGCGTAATGGTATTCTTGGGATATTAATCTAGTGTGTAAAGATACATATTATATCTGGAGTTATACTGTAAATCCTCATTATTGAATATTAATTTATTTCGTGAAGATTCATATTTCTGAAAAGTGTAACAGTATTCTTTGAATATTCAGTTTGAGAAGATTCGTATTTCTGTTGCTATAGATCATCTTTATATTTTGTTTGGTGTCATTCCCAGTTTGAAGAGTAATCTGTATCTCAGTTTTAATACATAGTAAATCATAGGTTAAGTCATTGTGAGTATGAATTTTGTTGTCCTCTAAGGAGTAGTGTAGACGAGATTAAGTGGCCCGCAAGGTGTGCTAATATCTAACTACTCACGCCCTCTCTAATAAGATCATGCTACCACATTTCCCATAAACTCAAATAAGATCACACTACCTCATTTCTCATAAGGGCATATACTCTCAAATAAGATCACGCTACCCTGTTTCTCTATAATATCTCAAAATCTCGGGGTTACACCGGAGATATCTAAATTCTGATCATTACACTGGTGACTAATTCTCAGCATCATACTGGTGGCGTATCAAAATTTTCGTTATTATCCTGGTATGCAGCGATGATTTCAAAAATTTTCCATTATGACACTGATGACAGCAGTGGGCCACGGTGTATCCTACAAATCCTCGTTAGTACACTGGTGGCAGCGGTGGTGGCATAAAGTTTTCGTTATTATCTTGGTGGGCCGCGGTGTATCCTACAAATCCTCGTTAATAAATATTATTTCGAGAATTTTGCAAAAGAAGATTTACCCCTGCAAACCGATAAAGCAGGGCACACGTCACAGCCACGTGGCTCGTAAAACTGAGACCACACACGAACCCTTGAAGGCGTCCCACCACTTGATAAACCTTTGGTACATACAACTATCATCTTCCCCTCTCTGTCCACCCACCCATAATCTCTCCCCTTCAGTCTGTGATGATCAGGCTATACGATTACCCACTTCCCCCCTCATCCACACACACACACACACACACACACACACACACACACACACACACACATAATACTGCCGCTACCAGTGTGACCAACCGGTGAGGTATCACAAGAATGCAGCCTGGACAACAAACACGTGGTGTCGTAGCCGTTAAAAAATACCTTTGGTTCACATGCGATAATGGCGCCCACGGTCCCTGGGGTAAGGATTCAAAGAGAAATTCATGACCACTTCCTTGCCGTACCTGTGACTTGTGAATGAAGGATGACACAAGGACAGTGTGGATTTTTCCATGTCTCTAGTTCTTCTTACGAAAAAAGACTTCTTGGCGGTAGGATATTATTACGAGCTGTTTGTGCAGGCATAAAAACAAAACGAATGTAGATACTTTCCAGGTCTTATTTTATCCTGTAAATCAAAATCTGGGTCATAAAAGGTACTTGACTGTAGGTTTTATGGATTCTGCTCCTAGTCAGGTGCTAGATTGGGACGCCTTCACGAGCTGGCACGGATATAACAGGACTGGTCTACAGCTCAGTTATGCAAACGTCCTACAACTCTTTAACTATCTGCCGAAAGGAGAATGATGGCCTTCAGAAGAACAACTTCAGCATAAAGTGTACTGAGGTCACGTCAGAATGGACCTGGAGTTACAAGAAAAACAACAACAACGACAAGAACAACTATCTCCCGTCAATATGGGGACTACAGCAAAGGCTCTGTAAAATAATTAAGTAACGACCTACAGAGTGTTATACTGTTATCAGTATAATTTGGCCTATAACTGCCTTCTCTCATTTGATTGTCCAGTTATGCAACAGTTTAGCGAAGCATTGTGGCAAAGATAAAGGCCCGTAGTACTGCCTTCTGCAGGTAAGCTATATCCAATAAGCCGCAAAAAGACATATATCTGGAGGTGTAAAGATTTTAGTATTTCAGAAGATACTGTGATGCAAGGAAATGAATCAGGAGTATGATACGATGGTGATGGAGGAAAGAGGAAAACTGGCCGAGGAGGGAAGCGTGACGGGTGAAGTGGTACATACCGGGAGCAAAAATATGAGCAGTTGGAGAGAGAGAGAAACAGAGAGAGAGTTTGATAAGATGGTGTGTGCTAGAAATGTGGTGGTGTGTGGAACGAAGTAGTATGTGTGTGTGTGTGTGTGTGTGTGTGTGTGTGTGTGTGTGTGTGTGTGTGTGTTTGTGTGTGTGTGTGTGCTAGAAATGTGGTGGTGTTTGGGACGAAGTAGTGTGTGTGTGTGTGTGTGTGTGTGTGTGCTAGAAATGTGGTGGTGTTTGGGACGAAGTAGTGTGTGTGTGTGTGTGTGTGTGTGTGTGTGTGTGTGTGTGTGTGTGTGTGTGTGTGTGTGTGTGTGTGTGTGTGTGTGTGTGTGTGTGTGCGTGTGTGTGTGTGCTAGAAATGTGGTGGTGATTGGGACGAAGTAGTGTGTGTGTGTGTGTGTGTGTGTGTGTGTGTGTGTGTGTTTGATAAGGTTATGTGGAAGATGAAGTGCAGGAAGTGACGTGACAAATGGATTGGTTATGTGAGCAAAAGGATGGTGTGAAGTGGCACGAGGGGAACCGCGACGATGAAATTAAGTGAGGGTAGATGAATCGGACAGTAATGAGAGAGTAAGGATGATTTAAGGGCACATGTCAAGAAGGGCGATGAGAGAGTGGGGGAAGATGTAGCTGGTAAAGCTAGACGGAAGTGAGGCTGTAATGGGATATATAAGAGCGAGCGAAGGGAGGAGAAGAACTGGGTTGAGATGGCTGCAATCTTTAGGTAAATGTTTACAGTCGACTAGTTTCCTGTGATAACATGGTATAGGCCTCGTGAGGGTAGTGTGATCAAGGAACACTTGTGTGGAAACTTTTATTGGCATTATCATCATCATCATCTCCCGGCATGGTTCTGGAAAGGACAGTGTGGACAGGAGACAATGATGTGGGAGTTCTGTTACCATCATTACCATCCTCATCATAATTATCACCCAATTTCTTACCAGTACATGAGACGGGAGGAAGAGGAAGACTAAAGACGACGCGGCTCCTTATATAAGAAGAAGACGAAAATATCCCGAGGCAAAGTCAATGAGTGGAGATTGAGAAAGTAGGACAAGGAGTGCATGAGAAATCTGTTTCACTCAATCTGACAAAGGAAATAAAGGAGAAAGAAGACTACGTGTGAATGTAGACAAGTAGGTAGGCATGCAGTTAAGCACTTTGGTTAGTACTCGTACATATATGATTAAGACACAAGGGCTGTGAGGTATGTGATGAAGTGGGAGAGGCGGGTCTTGTCTTTCTTTTGAACCTGTGCAGATCTACGTCTCCTCTCGCCTCGGGCCCTGGATCGCGGTCTAAATCACCTCTAATTACCTGCCCGAAACATTCTCCACTTGTGCAGAATAAACTGGCTGAATGTAGAATGTGAACCTATCTAATGATGGTTAATATTACATTACGATAGAAGAATGAAAGAGAATCAGCTTGAAAGAGGGACAATATTCGAAGAAAAATGATTACTGGAGAGAAATGACGAAGAAATTAGAGAGAATGGAAGGAAGTTCACTGAAAGACTTAGATGATCAAGTGGGGGAATTTAAACTTGATCACTTTGAGAAGTGTGTGGGAGTGGACAAGAATAAATCAAAGGAAGGAGGAAAGACAGGTATCTATGAGACGAGGGAAGTGGGAAGAAGGAAGTGTTCTGAAATAGGAAAAGTGATTACATATATGGAACGAGTGTGGGGAAAATAGGTAAAGGTGAATGCTGCGGGAAGGCGAACAGGATGAAGGAAAGAAAGGTAAATAAAGGAACTGGAAAAATATGAGGGAACAAAAAAACTTAAAACAAGATCACACATTTGTAACTAGAAAGTGCTCAGAGAGCGAATACCTCCGGCAATGCCATTGCAGTATCTGAATGTGGATCCGGAGCCTCCCCAATATTTAATTGATTCTTTCTTGGCCCATGGCCCACCCTTCCACAAAATTTCATTGAAATTTTACTGAGAACTTTTGGGGATATTGCGTGGACAAACAAACAAGCAAACATACAAACATGGGTGAATACATAACCTCCTCCAACTTCGTTGACGGAGGTAATTAGTCTCGGGAAAGGAGAACAAGTCTGGTGTCTGGAGGACTGGAAGAGATTGGAAGTGAGATGGAAGGGAAGGGATATGGAGGAAGTGGCGACAGAAGAACGAAGGAAGGGAATTAGGCCTAAATCAACGAGTCCGGATTACATGTGGGACTATTTAACGTTGGAGAAATGAGAAAGTTTGATGCCATGGAATAATGGACGAAAGGGAGAAAGGGAAAGGAAAGAATGGAAGGAAAATAACGGAAGGAGGATATTAGTAAAAACTGGTTGATGTGAAGCAGGAGAAGGGAGACGAATAATGTTCCAAAAAATGTTGAGATGAAGAAGTCGAATAAAATGGATAAAAGTGTACAAAGTGAGATGAAAAGGGGAACAGGAGAATACTGCATTTGTGATTTAGGAAAAAGTGAATTTTAGGAGGAGAGGGACAGCTGGAAGAAGGGGACTGTGATATTCAAAGGAAAGAAGAAGAAAAAAATAACTGAAAATAAACAGTAGGATAAGAGAACAGACGGAAATTGGGGAAAAAGATAAATAACTCATTATTGAAGACGAGCTAAGTGAAGACAAAATATTGAACAAAAAAACAGAAAAAAAAAGGTGTAATATTCGAGAAATATGATTCATTCAGTGCTTGGAAGATTATTTAAAAGTAACTGTTTTTCACCCTGCTCAAAGGTCATTGATTTGGTTTGGGGTTGTATTATGAGTGACTTTGTAGATCTCGTAACACCTATTTCTTATTGATACAGTATGTTATGCATATCGTAGCTTAAAAATCCCTTGTACAGTATTAGTTACTCGGTATTTGCATGGACAGAGTTTGTCTGGGGAACATACAAGAGGATACTGGAGTGTAAAATGCAAAATAATTCAATAAGAAAGAGAGGCAACCAATTTCTTGAAGCCACTTAGAATACAACCATAAATCTTATGCCTGCGTGAATATCTTATCGGACAGGGCACCAGTTTAATCAGTCCCCTGAGAGTAATGCGTAACATGTAGGCGGTAATCAAGTGTGGGCTGGAAATGTGATGGAGAACTTGATTTCTGATCACGAGCGAGCGAGCGCAGCGAGCGAAGCGATGTTTAGATTTAGCTGAGAAAATGACGGCCAGACAAGACCCGGCCTTCCCTGACACGGGACGGCCTGACTGCGATGGTTTTCAGAGGCTAATAACTTTTCTAGTACAGTATGTGAGACAGAGAAGAGATTCTTTCAGCAGGAAGTACATACATTCAGTAAATTTTGTTTTTAGTGATATATTTACTCACGAGAACAAAGAAACCCTTGGAATCCCAGCTTTCCAAGGGAATGTACCGAGGGCTTCAGTTGACATACTCCACTATAAAATCGGATTAAAGAACAATTTCCTGTTGCAACACTATGCTTTATTGCATGAACTGCAAACACTAAAAAATCAGATATTATAATTTTACAAGAACGTTTTTTCTATGTTCAGGGGGTGAAATCAACAAGAGTAATCGCCCCATTTCTGAACCGTATTATTCGTTCAATAGCCAAGCGTTTACTGAAGCAGTTCATTGACACAGCAAGTTGGGAGCGGAGAACTGAACATTGCGCATGTGATAAATGTTACGGTGCCTAGCTATATGCACATCCAGAGAGAAAACGTGAGAAAGTAAATATTTTAGCTCAAACCTTCTTCTGTTACTATTCAACTATCTCACCAGAAATGTCGAAAGTTTACACCAAGATGAAATTATAGTGATTGGCGTATGTACAAACGCTCGCTCGCTCGTCACGCGCTCACAAAGCTCACTTTACTGGTATTATAAGGAATAGTTTGTAAATGAGATAACACCGTGGTCACTGCACTTAAGTTTGGCTCCAGCAACGTGTAGGGTGACTTTCTGGTTCACCCACAATAGGAGAAATTTACGAATTTTGTTCACTGCACCTGCCTACCTGACGAGACTAATAGCCGAGTCTTTACTTACAGCAGATCTACTACCATCACTTAGCTCACACGACTCCTCTGCACAGTTACTCTGGTTTTTACCAGTAAATCATATATTATGTAACACTGTTTCATTCCTTTTTCTTCCACATAAATCTTAGTCTAATGTTATAAAATAATGATATACTGGTTTTACCTGTGTTTTTTAGGTATGAAGATGGTGTCCATACCGAAACATCACCTCAGTAAACCATGTATGTCATCATGTTGGTTTTGCTGACCATCATTACATTCTGCTTCCCACAGCAAGACAGTGTCCCTGTTGGTGGGCCCGCCATGAAAATCTCTCTCTCTCTCTCTCTCTCTCTCTCTCTCTCTCTCTCTATATATATATATATATATATATATATATATATATATATATATATATATATATATTGGGCCCACCAGAATCATATGTACGGTACTAATAGTAGCATGTAGTACTTACACATGCCTCTCAGTTCTTTTGAATGTCAACCCCTTCACCCAGGCACTTTTTTTTTTCTGACTGTGCCATGTGGCCTTAACCTTCAACATATTATTCTCAAAATCATATTACTCCATCCTTGCCTGACCTTATATTCTTCCACCAACCTTTATTCAGACAAGATCAAAACTGAAATGCCTTTTTCCAGTTTATTTGACCTTTGACCTGTTCGTGTTACTTCGACTTTTGACTGATTGTTTTCAAAATCTCTTTATCGTGGCTTAAATTTCAACCCTTCCACAAAACACAATATTATATCGGATAAAAACTGTTTAGGGTGACTACCATGTGACAATGACCTGTCACCAATCGTTCTCAACTACTGTAAGTCTTCATTTTGGGTGACCCTCAGCTTATCCACCATGGTTGATCGATATAAAATCAAAACTGTTTTGTTCACACACAGATGCATTAGTCGAAGTTTGACCATGTCCCTGTAACCTTTATCTTTGATGATTGTTCTCGAAATTGAAGCTCGTCATTCTTGCCTGACTATGAACACTTCGACCAGGTTTGGTTCCAAAGCTATAAAAACTGTTGCGTTGACCCTGCAGTGTGACCTTGAACTTTGACCTACCCATGTGACCCTGACTTTTGATTGACTGGCCTCTAAACAGACTCATTCATTCCTGTGTTATCCTAAACATGAACACAGATGTTGGTCTGATTCCAATATAAACCGTTTAAACTGACCTCACCTTAAGATTTTGACCTTTTCCCTACTTTTCTTAAAAAAAAAAAAAAAAAAAAAGCTTAATTCCTGGCTGACCCTCTGTCCGAACACCAAATATAGTTAAAACCTGTCTTAACTGAGATACTTAAACACACACACACACACACACACACACACACACACACACACACACACACACACACACAACACACACACACACACACACACACACACACACACACACACACACACACAAAAGGCTAAAATTTTGCTCTTGCTCTATAACTTTGATTTTTGACTGGTTGTTTTCAGAATCAAATCACTGTTTTCCCACAGGTTTGGCCTGTTGACTGAAAACTACTTATGTTGATGTGGCTGCATCATACTTTGACTTAGCGCTGTGACCATGACCTTCAGTCTATTATTCTCTGTAACGATGGGCTTAACTAGTGTTTGCCTCTTAATTTCTCCATGATGTTTGTCTTGGTCGGATAAAAACTGTTTTTTTTTTTAGTTCACACACACACACACACACACACACACACACACACACACACACACACACACACACACACACACACACACACACACACACACACACACACACACACACACACACACACACACACACACACACACACACACACACACACACACAGCACCGCTATTGTTTCACGAGTGGTAATGTACATGTAAGTCATGGAACTGAAGGAAGTGAACTGAAAATGACGAAGAAAAGTTGTTATACCTGTTGACTGCTTGCTGATCATTTAGGCAGGTATAGTAGCACTGTTTACAATATTTATTATCACTGTTATGAAACCTTCCACTGGCCAAATGTGATAGGATATGCCATTGTGTAAAAGGCCATCTGATAAATAGGCAGTATTTATCAGCGTCATGGGCTTCTGGTTGGATGCTGCTTTGTGTTTGAGTAAACATGTAACAAATATGCAACCCACCCAGTGTTATTGTGACAAAACCCTGCATTGTTGCCTGCATTTCATCGAACAAAACACAGGGATACCAACTCATATCAGTTATGCAATTAATGTAACAACTTTTTTCAGTACAGGATTATTGTTTTATATTTAACTAAGTTAATGTAAGCTGCTGTAATCTATAATACATTTATAAGTTCCCGCAATCATGCGGTGCCAAATAGTAAAAAATGAGATGTTGGGTCGATACATATATGAGTCCTGTGTGTGAATGACTCCATATCTGGGTCATGGATACATAAAGTTTGTATATAAGAGTGGCGGAGCATCGGTGGTGATGTTACCTACTTCACTGCCATTACGTATCTCAAGATTTGTCTCTGCACCTCTCAAGAAAAAGAGGTTAGACAATTTTCTTCAGCCCCCGCTACTGTGAAGACTTTTTATGTGTAATTTTGCGACCGACACAGTATCATGGTGAACGAATAAGAGACCATTTATAATGAAGAGGTGAGACAAAATCTCTATCAGCGTCTTGATTACGATATTACCTGACGATGTTACTTAGCTTTAGAAACACCTCTACTACTGAAGGGGTAAGCTGCAACACCTGGTGCTCTTGAGAGAGAGAGAGAGAGACAGACAGACAGACAGACAGATGTAATGATGTAGTTTACTTTGGATTCTCTCTCTCTCTCTCTCTCTCTCTCAATCTATCTATATGTCTGTCTGTCTGTCTGTCGGTCTGTGTGCCCATACAGGTATATATCATATACTGTATATCGTCAGTGTCTGTGAGGGGAGGGTGTTTACCTCCAGTACCCACCACCATTATACACTGTGCTAGCAATATAGATTTGGTACTGTCACCCACGGGCAGATTCACTCAGACTATTTCTGTCAGTGTTTGTCAGTTAACTCCAGTCAGTTCAGTGCTGATTCATTAGGTATAGCACAGGCACAGGCTGGCCCAATTACAACCAGGCAGACGACGTGAGGTACATTCAGAACATTCACATTTAATCCATATTTCAAAATAATTTATTTCCACTTAGGACCAGGTAGATCTGTTCATGCCAGTAACAAGGTAAGTCAGTCAAGGTCCTTTTCATCATTTCTGGCCCGGCCAGGTCAGTTCAAGGCCATTTGCTTCCAAAAAGGTTTACTTAGTTCCAGCTAAGACTATTCAAGGCCTTAGGATCAGCTGCGGTGGCTGAGTGGTTAGCATCGCTAACTGCAAAGCTGCCGGCCCGTTAGCGCCAGGGTTGGAATTCTGGTGCGGGCAGCTGGCATCACTGGACTCAGGTGTGCATCCACCATTTGTGGGCTGGCAGATAAAATGAGTACCTGGTGGAACACCTAGGGGAGGTAACTGGCAACCTGGATCATGCAGTGGCTCTGTAGCCCAGGATAATGGGTGAATAACTCGCCACTGGCTCAAAGGCTTATGTTATGGAGATGAGCACCGCGGCTAAGTCCAGCATGGCGCCTACCTCCACCCTTACTTTTACCTTTTTACATTATGTTGGGCCAACCAAACCCGTTCAGGTTCATAGACTTCAGTAGAGGTCGAGTTTAAGTCTATTGAGAGAACTTCATACATTACCACGTCAGTCTTGATAAGATGAGATCCATGACGGATGGACTGGATATGAAGGAGTAGGTGGAGTAGGTGGGAGTGTGGTGGATGGACAGGCAGGATGGGATCAATACACCCTGTGAAGAAAAGGTGTTACATGAGGGATGACCTTGGCATAGGAAGGTGTAAGGGTCGTCTTCTAAGAGGCATTGTAGGCATCTTTTCCCTTGCAATTAATTATCCCTCTTCTACCCCATGGTCCTTTTAGTGTAAATTATTGGCCTGACATCGACACAGGTTGCCTTAGTGGCGTAGATTAAAAAAAAAAAAATAATAATAATGCTGTGGGGAAAATGCATGTTTTGGAAAAGGTGATTCGATTCCTCCACAGCTACTTAGAATTGGTCAACAACCTTAAAACTGACATGGGGGGATGGGCAGGAACTCTATAGGTAAGAGAAGGAGAACTGGCTAGCTGGTGGTGGGTGATGGGGGAAGATGGGATGACTACACCCACTGTCGTAAGAAAACAGATGTGGAATAAGAACCGAGAACAGTGAGACGAGAGGGGCACGAGGAGATGAGATAGAGGGTATGAGAGGAGGGTGAGCAATGGGGCAAGAGAAGAGAAAAGAACAAAGTGTGGATTTAGAGATAAGGAAAGTAGAATGGTAAGAGGAGAGGAATGCATGGGAGTGGCAGGGTATGGGGCGTGATGGGACAGGGTGACGATCGACGTTGACGGTGGACCGAAACAGGTGCTGCATTGGTTTAATTCAAAGTTTTCTCCTTTCAAAACAAGAGGAACATGGACCGTTTCCAAAATAATGAACTTAATATATATCGGGGTTTGGTCAAGAGAAATGTTACTTAATTCACTGAGAAGCCCCAGAATAATATGAAAGGTTGATTCCAAACACGCAACCCGGAACGCAGAAATTTACCTCAGAGCCTGTTTATGCAGAAACTCCATACGGGACAGTTTTATTCAGCTTCCCGTCAGCCACTGCCTTAATGCTGCCCGTTAGGTCATTATTCCAGTTATATCACCTTCCCTCGTCCTCATCCCAACCCCCTTTGTCCTGTCACTACGAGGTTCTTGTTATGTTGAAAAAAAAAAATTGTCTGAGGGCAGCAAGAATGAAATAAAGTCACTGAACCGAAAGGATTAATGGTCATTGTTTGGGTTCATTCATTATCAGTACTAGACGTTGACGAGGAACCTACACGTGTTGGCGCAGTGCATCCTGGGTGGAGCAGCTGCGGTGTCCACCCATCAGCCAAAAATTCACATATTTTCCCACACAGTTATGAAACTTGTCCCAAATATTAATATTACTATAAATATCCGGAGTAACAGACAATTGCTTACATATCTATATTTAAAACTCTGAAGAATAAAAGTGAGGCCTACAAGATAAGACTACTTCAGACTTGACTTACTATATCTTGTGTTTCTGTTGTAACTAGCCTACAAGAAAAACACACACTAGTATGTCTACTGCTGTACTTAGCGTAAGTTGATATCCCGGTACAGAAACTGGCGCCAGTCATGAGGTCATGTACCATTACATAACTTTGGTACGGTACTAGGCTGACCTATAGCTAGAAGTTTTTTTTTATAACGAAGAATATTCATAAATGCATTCATGAATACATTCATAAAGTATTCGTATTAAAATTAGAATTCACATTATTTCTGTGTATTCGTTTTCGTATTCCTAGAAATTTGAAGAATTCTTATGATTTCTCGAATGTTCAGAGTTTGAATTAATTCCATCCCTGCTCCACACGCCTCCCCGTGCCCCGCTGTGGCGAGGCGCTGTCTGCCACAAGGGAACTTCAGTTCACTGCACGGAACGGGCTTCCCGGCATGATTGCTTGGTTGCGATTGTTGGGTTTGCTCGGTCAGACGAACCTGGATTAAACAACAACAACAACAACAACGAAAATATATGAATAGCATACCAATACAAGTGTTTTAGTTGCAATGTTGTGTGGTCCGGTGTTTACTGTTGTTGTTAACGCTAAAATCTGTTCATTTTAGGTAGGCCACTCTCGCGGCCTCACTCCCATCAAATCCAGTTATTCCCACGCTCCCCCCATCCACGCCTCCCCCTCCTGTTCGCTGTCGCATTCTTACGTGTTTTTTTGTTGAAAATGATAACTATACCTTGTCACATCAGGTAAGGAATGCAGTATACATGTAAATGGGGAAACTATAATGCTGTTCCACGCAGATAGACAGCCGATTCAATACCCACACAGATCATAAAGAAATATAAAAGCGCAGTTAAAGACAGTTACCAACACCTATTTTAGAAGGCACTATATCTCACTGGCCAGCTCCGTAATGTCCTTATTGTCTGTCGCGTTTTCTTTCTTTCTTGTTGTCTTGTGATTTTTTTGTTTAATTGTGGCAGGCACTTATAACATTCAGAAATGTCCGATTGCGCCCAAACATGGACACATTGACCAGCCTATGACCTAGCAGAGTCAGTAAGGTTTTGGTTGCTAGGCAACCACTCGTTGCTCAGTAATGGCCGAGAAACAGCTTTTCTTTTTTTCCTTTGGTACTTATCACGTTTTGAGGTGTACAAAAATTATTAATGGGAGTAGAAAACTTTGACTTCTTGAAGCGTAATCTTGAGCCCATTCCCTGTCGGAAATGTTCCATCCATTTTTCCCTCTTTCCTCTAGTTTTCCAGTGACAACCCTGCAAACATTGACCTCAGTGTTTTTAGGAGGCTTGTTTAATTGTGGCAGGCACTTCTACCCTTCAGAATTAACCCGATTCCGACCAAACCAGGACACAGTGACCGGTCATTGACCAATTGTGTCTGCAATGTTTTGGTTGCTAGGCAACGAGTAGTTGCCTAGCAACCGCCCCTCTTGCCCCTCCTTGGCTGTGGGTCCAGAAATTGTCAGGACCCAGTGGTTTGCCCAGGCACCTTTTTTTTTTTTTTTTTTTTTTTTTTGAAATCGATTTTTTCCCTTACCCACCTGAAGAGACACATCTGGCGCACCTGGCAATGCAATTTTTAGCTTCCTGAAGCCATTCCATTCTTCGAAATTAAGCACAAAAAATGTCACAAAATAACTGTGCACGCACCACAGAAAAATAAGCGGAGGAAAGAACATCACACTAAGAAATATCCACATTTTAACCCCCCACCCCAATTTCAGTGGTACTGAAATGGTTTGGAATGACTAGATATGTGCATTACGAAACAAATCAGTACATAATGTGGGAGGTTTCATAAAAAGATATGATTCTTTTTTCACGTTTTTGGATGATTATTGTATTTCTGCTGGTATCGAGTTATTTCTCTTGTCTAGGTGGTTTAGTTTGTGTGTAAATAGAGGCGAGATATGGGACTTTTAGACTTTAACCTGATAAGCGTCCTCCATTGTTTGTACTGTCTGAACAGCAGTGGCTAAAATATGGCAGGCCAGCTTAGAGCTGGCCATCGTGGCCTACTGACTTGTTCATTTAACTCTTATTATCGACATACAATATTATTCAGCAGGGCAGTGGAGCTGGCCATCGTGGCCTACTGACTTGTTCATTTAACTCTTATTATCAGCATACAATATTATTCAGCAGGGCAGTGGCTTCTCGTTATCTGGACGTTAATGAGAGACGATATTATAACTGGTAACCATATAAGTCTATTTGTTATGTTATGTGATGCTCCTCAGACATATATTTCCGGAAAGGCTCCATTTATCATGTCTTTCAGTCTGGAAAAGAAATAAATGAGACTGTGCCAAATATGAAACACATTTTTGAGGAGTGAGGACAGTAGCAGGATATAGTAATGAAGCTTTGGACAATGAAAAATCAAAACCCTCTACACAACGGGATCTCTATAATAACATTTATCTACCTGTTCGTTCTCCAAATCGTAACTGATCCTCAGCAATTTCAATCACTGACTCAACATTTTCCCTGCAAAGGTTATAAGGAGGAATGGTTATGCCTTGGTGGATGTATGTTCTTTGTGAGTATTCTTTATAATGTTATTTTAGTTCTCTTTTTCATCACTTAACCGCAGTGAAGTATTTTAAATAATTTTCCTACCTCCAGATGGCTTTGTTTAGTTTAACATACACTGTTTGAAATGGAGGAGATAGATATAGCCAATTTAAGTCCCATCACTAGGCTACTAGGAGCCAAGTTGTGCCGGTATGTGTAAAATCGCCTGTAGTAAAGGGCTGTTACATTGTTTTAGGTGTTTGTGATGACGTGAGACACTGAACATATTACCGTTGATGGGTATTTTGGTTTTATTTACAGTCTTAGAATCATTTAATCAATATTCAAACATTTTTATTTGACTGATATATATGTACAGTATGTTGTAAGGCTCTTGGGGTCTTAACATGTTTGCCATGTTGGTTCTGCGTAGTTACTGCTTCAGTGATATACGGACAGTAACCGGCGCAAAAATGACGGCATAACGAACACTGGATGTCCTGTGGGAAATATCTGTGGCTTTATTAATAAGGAGTATTATAATTTATTGCTCAATTAATCATGAAAAAAAATATTCAGTGACACACTGAACGTAACTTACACAGTAAAATGAGGGCACATCACAGCTTCTCTTCATGCTATGGCGTTTGTATTTAACCCTTGTGAAATGACAACCACAGCGTTATACATTTATCCCTTCAGTACGGCGATGTCTTTTTTAAAGCTTTCTTTCAGTACCACTGAAGTATTACATTAAATAAATGTGCTCTGACATGCAAGTTTAGTAAGGCTTATACCAACTCCAGTATGAAAATCTCTCCCAAGTTTAATGAAGTCATATAACAAGAGGAAAGCAAAATAAAAGAGAAATTACCATAATGATGGGATTAATAAGAGTCAAAGGCTACTGTAGAGAGACCAGGTATTTATCATGTGATGCAGGTGATTACATACCTCAGTACTCTCCATTACGTCTCCAGAATAAAGGGGTTCATAGAGACTGTCAAAAATTCTGCACTGTGAATGACCTTCCACAAAAGCTGAATAAAATAATCTGAGGTAGCAACAATGATAGTTAAGTAAAGTTAATCTTACTGAAGGGACCAAGTGTGTGTGACTGATCTAACATACGTTCTGTATCCTTGTTAAAATATAATGAAATTCAGTGATATTTCAGTTTCCTCGGGTATACTATAATACTCCTCCTGAAATACTGCTGACAACATACTTAATTTCTTCATATAAATAAAGTCGTCTGTCGACAGTCTCAGTACTCTTACTTGGCAACTGATATTAAGTTGTTGAAAACACACTCGGAGCGCAGGCAGTCATCATCATCATCATCATCATCATCATGTCGATCGTGTTTCCCATTAACACATTCGGAGGGAGAGATCCAAAAATATGAACAGGAAAGCACATATACAGAACTGTGAACAAGGTGTCCAGTGAAATGGGTTATACTCATCATTCAAGCGTTTATTATTCAAAGGTAAGGGATGAAAACTGGTTGGATGTGGCTACAGAGGAGTGGGTGGGATGGTGGCGGGTAAGACTGCTGGACTGGAGGAGTAAAATCGGTGAAACTGGTCGTTGTATAAGGCGCTGAGTTGACGGTGGGATCAGATTCCTTTTGAAAATTCGGTGCTGGTGGTGGGGTAGAAAACGATGCGGGAAATTGAGATGAATGGTCGGGAATGTTGGCAGGTGGTGGGAGAGGATGTTGGCAGGTGGTGGGAGAGGATGTTGGCAGGCGGTGGGAGAGGATGTTGGCAGGTGGTGTGAGAGGATGTTGGCAGGCGGTGGGAGAGGATGTTGGCAGGTGGTGGGAGAGGATGTTGGCAGGTGGTGGGAGAGGATGTTGGCAGGTGGTGGAAGAGGATGTTAGCAGGTGGTGGGAGAGGATGTTGGCAGGTGGTGGGAGAGGATGTTGGCAGGTGGTGGGAGAGGATGTTGGCAGGTGGTGGAAGAGGATGTTGGCAGGTGGTGGGAGAGGATGTTGGCAGGTGGTGGGAGAGGATGTTGACAGGTGGTGGGAGAGGATGTTGGCAGGCGGTGGGAGAGGTGAGAGTAAGAAGCACCGTAAAGCTGACGGCTGTAGGTTGGTTGGTTTGGGCGTGATAGTTTATTTCAAAACTTTCTCTAAGAAACCCACAAATAATAATAATAATAATAATAATAATAATAATAATAATAATAATAGTACAGTAATAGTATTAGTAACAGTAATAATAATAATAATAATAATAATAATAAAAATAAAAATAATAATGATAATAATAGTAATAATAATAATCGTTTCATTCGTTTCGTCTCGTTTCGTTTTTAAAGGCTCCAACATGCTTGCATGCGTCGGCCTTGGTCACCTAATGGCGGCTTTCCACGCTGCACGATCCGTTGCAGCCTCCCTGTTCAGTCCCTTAACCCTGAGGTCACGCTTAATGACCTCGTCCCATGTCTCTCTCGGTCTACCCTTCATAACCCCACCCCCAATATTAACACTTCTCACCTTCCTCACCCAATTATCATCCCCCATCCTCTCCACATGTCCAAACCATCTCAATCTACCTCTCCTCATCACAACACCAATAAACTCCAGTCCCATCCTACCTCTCAAAGACCTTGCACGCAGAGACGCACTACACATCCACCTAATCATTGTCATTTCTGTATGTCTGAGCCGGCGAATATCCTCCTCTTTTACTGCCCAGGTCTCACTACCATACAGCATTACACTCCTAACACATGCTGCATACAAAGACCCCTTAGCACGTAGGGAGAGCCCTCTCAATGTCAGAAGAGGCAAGAGCTCCCTGAACTTCTTCCAACCACTTCTCACCCTAGCCACAGAGCTAACTCCAGTCCCACCTCCAGCACACAACATGTCTCCCAAATAACAAAACTCTTCCACACACTCAAGAGATTCACCAGC
Source organism: Coenobita brevimanus (assembly GCF_032717465.1). NCBI lineage: Eukaryota > Metazoa > Arthropoda > Malacostraca > Decapoda > Coenobitidae > Coenobita > Coenobita brevimanus. The sequence continues at coordinate 2,792,932 of NC_137062.1, read as the reverse complement.
AAGTTCAATCCTTTCACGCCTGACAATCTCCACCTGCTCTCCCCGAAACGCCGTACACATAAAATCAGCATTATCTGGCAGTCTGCCTCTGATACCATTACATCTCTTGTGCACCCATTTATCACAAACACCGCACAAGATAGAATTACTTCCCACGCCCTTGTGGCAAAGCACATGGCCACTCTCCCTCGTCTTTGACAGTACCGGCACCAACCCTAGATATCATCACTTTTGTTTTATCTGCATTTACCCTTAAGCCCTTGTGCCCCATACCATCTCTCCACTTCCTAAACCTTTCCTCCGCCTCGCTTTCGTTCTCTGCAATCAACACCAAATCATCAGCATACAACATCTCCCACGGGAGTCCGTTTCTAAAGTCACGTGAGAGGGCTTCAAGTACCATGATAAACAACATGGGACTCAAAACTGACCCCTGATGCACACCAACATTTACGGAAAACTCATCACTCAAATCTCCATTCACTCTTACCTGGGAGCTAGCACCCACATACATAGCCATAACCACCCTAACCAGCCACTCCTCCAAGTCAAGCTTTCTCATTGCCCACTTCACCACCTCTCTAGGGACTCTGTCAAAAGCCTTTTCCAAATTAACAAAAACAAAATGCAGATCCCTTCTCCTACCAATATATTTTTCCTGAAGCTGTCGAACAATGAATATGGCATCAGTGGTCCCCCTACCTGGCATAAACCCAAACTGTAACAATAATCATCATCATCATCATCATCATCATCATCATATTTAACAGAAATAAGTATATGTCGTTTTAATATACCAGACGACTCTTGAGTAAAATATATATATATATATATATATATATACAGTAGGTTCACACAGTGCGCGATTTGCATTGTGCACGAGTGACCAAAAATCATAACCAAAAACCCTTAAATGTGCGAGTTTACCGCATAGAACGCGAGGCAGAGGCAAGGCGTGGCTCAAAAATGCCATTTTCTATTAGTGCACGACCACCCCTCACACAGCGCGTCACGTGTCGTCATGTTGATGAGCAGAAATTCCTAGGCATTCTACTGTTGAGGGTGAAGAGGATGCAATGTCAGAAGTGTCAGCATTGGACTTTGAAGGGTTAATGGCCGAAGTGAGTGACTTTGATGCTCCTGGGGAAGGTGCATAAGAGGAGTCTGTGGAGGGAAGTGTTGGTGCGGTGGGAGGTGCAGTGGGGAGTGCGGCGCTGTAAGTGTTGCCGCGCCTCGGAACCCCTGTTATTTAAGGTCATCAGGCCTGTTGTCTACTGTTGTTAAGGTGACTACCCATATTTTTGTTATTGTAGCTATAGCTTTAGTACAATGTCTGAAAAATATGACATTTTTTATGTCTCTAAGGGCCAAAAAATGTCCAGGTATGAGAGGGTACCGCCCTTATGTAATTATTCCCATAAGATTATGTATTCCCAGTACGCGAATTCCCTGTGCTCGAGGTCGTGGATAGCCCAATCTCTCGCGCACCGTGCGAACCTACTACATATATATATATATATATATATATATATGCGAGACCACGAGGGCCAAAATATGGAACGTCGTCAAAGTCGACGGGAGAAGAATGCTGTGCCTTAAAAAAAAAAAAAATAGGGAGTAACTGACTGAACGGGCTCCTCCAAGAGATGGTTCTGTATATAATAATGTCCTTCATAACGCATATGGAGGAAAGAACCACTGTATTGCTTTCCAAGCTGGAAAGGGAGCATTCATATACAGTAAATTCAGTGCGGTAGTGTTTTAGTGGCCTCAGCAACAAAACAGTATGCTACTAATTTATGGCCTGTGACACCGCAGCAAATTTGTTGTGCAGTGACTTTGTCGTGGCACCTTATTGCTGCAGTAACTCTGGCCTCGGCTTCCAGGAGACACTGACAGCATTAACTCACTAATTACTAACACTGTTATTAAGTCAAGTGCCGCCCATAATTTAGGGATGGTTGTGTAGGAACCTAGTTCAGGAGAAGACTACTGACTTAGGATGAATTTAGACTATTGCTGGTTACTACTGTGAATAATTGGAGACACTAATCTTATTAACATAACTACAGCACGTTACTCTTGCATCACAAAGATGATCTGTTTAAATTACCAACAAACTGTTTTAGTTCTGCTTGTAGATCTGGCACGGTCGTGAGAGAAGCTGCTTTGCGATGCAGGTCTTGCACGTGACATGGCTGGTGAACGTGATATGACGTTTTGACTGCTGAGTGAACGTGAAACGTGTCCTTCACCTTGTGACTTAGGTGGTGTTGGGCTGGTAACTGTATGAACTGTTTTAGTAGGTATGATACCAAGTATCTCTTCTGTCTGTACAGCTAATATGGTTATGTCATCCCTAGGAGGAAACTGAATCTCTAACGCAGCGTCTGACTCATCCTTGATAGGCGATTTACTAACCAGATATAACTAAATAACATTGCTACTTTATTAAGTGTTAGTTTTTTTTTTTTTTTCCATTTCATCAGTTTCTGTCCACGGCCTATTTCGCAGTGCCTCGAAAATTTCTTTTCCTGTAGCTGTCTAATACTTTGCAATAATCTCTAGATGCTGATGAAACATCCTGCTTCCGTGTGGTTACAAAAACAAACAAACAAAAAAACGAATTTGTTGCAGCATTCATCAAAGGAAGTAAGCGTCTGCAAGAGTCTACATCTTACGAGGGATAACTCCATCATCAAATCGACTCCTAAGATAGGTGACTATAACACTGTCTGTTGCAAGTCCTTTGACTGTAACTGCAGAATGGACATCACTAATGAAATCATACACGCTAATACCAGGATTCATTCCCGTAAATTTAGAACGCGGTGCATCGTCCGAGATGATCATTTCGGGGGCAGGAGGGGTTGCAGGTTGTGACGTCATACTTAAAGAACAGCACAAGGGAACAGATATGTGATGTACTGTGGGTTTGACCTATTTCTCGTAAATAAGCCATTTCGTTTCTAAAACGAGTAAGATTGTAACCTTTCAATATGGGTCGACTTTATTTCATCACCGGAAGTATGTGTATCATCTTCAGATACTTTACTCCCCTTAATATAAGGAAATGTCACTAAATGGAGAGAAAAATGTAAGTACAAAGAAATATTAACAGCTATTAGTACCAAAATGTGAAATCTAGGCCCGTAGATGTACCATCAGCATTTCAGGTTATTCATAAGGCTCCATATTACTGCTGGATGCTGTACAGGGAGAGGGTTGTGCTACACTCCCAGAGTCAAGTCGTTCGCTGTCGTTCATAGAATCATTCAGGGAAAAGGTAAGACAGTGTCCTTTGTGTGTGACCCAGTGTCTTGGCTACTCTGCATACACATAAAACAGTCTTCTCAGCAGATTTGGGAAAGGCACTGGCCAATGCCAACTCATGACATTCTGGCAGCATCTGAGTCTTGACGACTAAGCAACAACCATCCGCTCGCTTACAGAGAGAGAGAGAGAGAGAGAGAGAGAGAGAGAGAAAGAGAGACAGAGACAGAGACAGAGACAGAGACAGACAGAGACAGACAGACAGACAGACAGAGACAGACAGACAGACAGACAGACAGACAGATAGACAGACAGACAGAGACAGAGAGACAGAGACAAACAGACAGACTGACAGACAGACAGACAGACAGAGACATAGAAACTCTTCGTTGATTGAAGGAGAGAAATCTACCTTACCTGAGAATGCTGAGTTATGTGTCACCTGTTGTGACATGTTGATGTTACCTGCAAACAGATTTCTGCGTCACTTGTAGAAAGAGAAGGAACCCACTCTGATTCTAGAGAGATTTTATCTTTAACTCCGTAGAGAAGTCTGTGCAACTTACAGAGAAAAGTCGGCGTCACCTGAAGAGAAGTCGACGTCACGTGCAAAAGGAAGTCAACGTCTCGTCCTGAGAGAAGGCGACGTCACCTGTCGACAGAAGGCGACGTCACCCGCAGAGAGCACCCAGCGATATCCGAAGAGAGCACCCGACGTCATCCTCAAACAGAAATCGATCATATCCTGGACCAGATGATGATGTAACCTTTGAAGATGCAATCAGTGTCACCTGTAAAGGCAAAACTGTCATTTGCAATGAAGGGAAAGTCGATATTTGGGCAAATGGAGTTAATGCGACCTGCAAAGTGACAAAAGTCAATGTTATAAGAGAGAGAGAGAGAGAGAGAGAGAGAGAGAGAGAGAGACTCGTCGTAAAAAAAAATAAAAATCAATCTTCCTTGAAGGTACTGAATTCAGTTTCAGTTGCCGTGATATGTAAACATAACGAATCAAAATCCGGCGTCAAACGCAAAGAGAATTTGACGTCTCTTACAATGAAAAGCTGACATCTGTTGGGAAAAGTTGACGTTACCTGGGGAGAGCTGATGGCGTCACCGGCAGAGACACTGATGTTTCCTGCAAAGAAGCCGACCTCACTTGTAGGGATAAGGTGACGTTACCTCCGAAGAGTGGTCAGCGTTACCTGCAGAAAGTAGTCGGCGTCACCTGTTGAGAAAAGACGGAGTCATTTGTAGGGACCAGGGGACGTCAAAGGCAAACCAAAGTCGACATCCAGTTCCAAGAGAAGGCGATGTCACCTGCAGAGAGAAGTCAATGTCATCTGCAGAGAGAACTCGGCGCCACCGTCAAAGAGAAGTCGATGTCATTTGCAACCATAAGACGATGCAACTTCCAAAGAAGCAGTCGATGTCACCTGGAAAGAAGAACTGAATGTCATTTGCAATGGAAGAGAAGTCGATATGAGCGGAAAAAAATGGTCATGTCAACTGGAAAGAGACGAAAGTCAATGTTCTGTGTGTGTGTGTGTGTGTGTGTGTGTGTGTGTGTGTGTGTGTGTGTGTGTGTGTGTGTGTTCTTACCCATTTGTATCTTTACAGGAATGAGTCCGGCTCATACTGTCCAGTGTTTTTAACTATTTTTATCATACATATCCTTAAATTTAGGAATAGTTTTGGCACGCACCATTTCATTCGGTAGTGCATTCCACTGATCTATTGCCCTGTTTGGAAAACTGAATTTCCTTACGTTTTTATCACCTCTCCTTTTACGGAGTTATTTGCCGTGTCCTCTTGCTGCTGCTTCCCCATAGGTTATATATTCATTTTCTCTTTCTCTGAGATGCATTTATACAACATAATCATGTCTCCTCTTTTCCTTCTTTCCTGTAGTGTTGGTAGATTCAGTTTTTCTAGTCTTTCTTCGCAGCTTAGATCCCTTAAGTTTGGTACCCATCTTGTAGCTGTCTTTTGTACTTTTTCAGTCTTATCTATTTTTTTTTTTTTTTAGATGAGGATTCCAGACTCCTGGTGAATGATGTTATTATCTTTCTCAGCATGTCTTCATTTATATATGTGAATGCTATTCTTATATTAGCAAGCAGTGTATACATGTTACGTACCTTTTCACTGATGTGGTCAGCCGGAGATAGCCTGTTATTGGTCATCACTCCGAGGTCCTCCCTTTTTGATATGCAGTATGCAGGATTAAACTTCCTAACTTATAATCCCAATCTGGTCTTTTTCCACTTTTACCAAACTTAATTGTATGACACTTGTTCACACTGAGTTCCATTTGCCATTTACTGTTCCATTCATGGAGTCTATTTAATTCTTCTTGTAGCTCTGCAAGAATCTGTGTTAGTAATATTCATTTGTTTGCATCATCAGCAAACATATTTAGATAGCTTCCATTTCCAATGTTACTATGTCATTTATATATGCTAAAAACATAATTTGGTGCCAGCACTAAGCCCTGTGGAACTCTGCTAGTCACTTCCCTCCATGATGAGTAATTTCCCTTAGTAGTGTTCTCATTTCCCTTTTCCTGAGAAAATCCTGCATCCAACAGTACTAGTTCCCTTGGATACCTCCTTGACAGTGCAGTTTCCATAAACTTCTTTGGTGCAGTACTCTCTCAAATGCTTTCTTGAAATCTAAATAGGTACTGCCCACCTATCTTTCTCTTTTCTGTAAAGTTTCTGTAACTGTATCATAGTAGTTTAACAGATTAGTAACACATGATTTTCCCTTTCTAAGACCGAGCTGCCTTTCTGTTATCATTCTGTGTTCTTATAGATGGTTTACCGAAACTTTTCTTAACAGCCTTTCTAGTATCTTACTTTTAACACTGGTCAGTGATACCGGTTGGTAGGGGGAATAATGTTTGCTTTCTTGCAAATATCAGGTAAACTTGACCTAAGGATTCCTTGAATATTAAACATAATGATCTGCTTAACTCTTCTGCACATTCATGTATCACCCAACCTGAAATTTCGTCAGGGCCATATGCTTTTCCTTTGATTAATTTACTTAAATTTTCCTGTACTGTACTTCATTTTCTTATATTTGTATACCTGGTAATATGTGTGAGCATGAATTGTTCCATAATTATCAGTCTTTACAATATTTTCTTCAGTTAAAACTGATTGGAAATTTTTAGTGTTTCACAAATATTTTTCTCTTGCGTATAGAGATCCCCTTGTCTGTAATAGACTGTATTTTATCTTTAACATTGGTTTTGCGTCAGATGCAGCTGTAAAATAGCTTAGGTTGATCACTATTTTTATTTATAATGTCTTCTTCAAACTGTCTTTGAGCTCCTTTCCTTATCCTTGTATAATCATTTCTTGCCTCTTGTAATTATTATATGCCCTCTCACTACTGTTTCTTCTGTATCCATTCCACAACGTTTTTTTTTTTTTTTTTTACTTTCTGTGTTAAAACATATCTTAATTTTCAATTTTGTTTCATTGTGCTGAGGGATGTAATTTTGGACTCCTGTTTCATAAAAATCACAGAAATTTCTTTATATAACATTAAATCTTATCCTCTAAGCTCCATTTCCCAATCTATTTCTAAGAAGTACTTCATCAGGTCATGGTAGTTACCCTTTTTGTAGTTTATACTCTTTTTGTAACTCTCGTTTCCGTTAACTATGTCACATGCAGTCTTGAAGTTTTAATTTAATACTGCATCGTCGCTTTTGCTGAATGGAGGGTGATACATTATACTGTCAATATCAATTTCCTGCCTAGTAAATATAAGATCTAGTAGTGATGGATCATCAAGTCCACTTTTTCTGGTGTTTTCCGTTACATGCTGTGTTAGGAAAAACTCCTGCATAAGATCCATGAGCTTTTGATCCCAACAGCTCTCATGGCTTCTTACATCTAGAATATTCAAATTTATATTTGTATTAAAATCACCAGTTAATATAATTCTTTAAACTTCCTCATCCATTCTATGTGGTAATGTTCTTAAACTCTGAATTGTACTTTCTGCCAGGTCTTCGTATCCACCTCTTTCCCATGTGTTTGATTTGGGTGGCATGTATAAATTTGCCACAGTTACTTTCCCTTCTGATGTGTTAATCGCTAATGCAATCAGTTTTACTTGTGAGGGTATATCTAGTTCTATTTCTTTGACTTGTTGATTTTTCTTTGTTACCATTATCATTCCTCCTCCATTTCTTAAATCTCTGTCTCCTCTGCACATATTGTAATCCTCTAAGTTAAGGGTATCGTTTGATATCTTCGGGGTTATTTTTGTTTCAGTTAGACAAATAATATGTGGTTCATTTTCTTTAGGATAGTCTGTCATTTCTAATAATTTAGACATCATTCTATCTACATTTGAGTACATCAACTTAATCATCTTGTTTACATACTTGCCATAGCTTGAGTCTACTGTCTTCCTTCTTTTTATTCCCTTTTGGTTATGTACCAATTTCCTACCTGCAGTCCAATTACTTTCTAAAAAAAAAAAAAAAAAAAAAAAAACTTCTCTTCTGATCTGTCTTCGTTCATTGTTTTTGCTTCATCCATCTTCTCCTTTAGTATTCCCAATTCTTCTTTAGTTAGGCATTTTTTTATCAATATTTTTTTTTAATTCCTCTTTTTCCATGAGTTTCTTTGTTGCATTTTTTTAGTATTTCCTCCTCAGTATTCACATTCTGGAAGGTTACTTTCAGAGGCCTTGACTTATTTCTCTCATATTTCCTTAGCATTTTGTGTTCTTCTCTGTCTTTATCACAGATTTCCTTTGATACTTCCTTCAATATGTAGCGCTGCTCTTGAGTGTCTGCCCTTTCCTCTCCTCCATCCTTCTTTCCTTCCATCCTTTTCTGTCTTCATTCTTACCTCATCCTTCTGCCTACAGGTGACTTTACACTCCTTCTTCTGTCTTTCTTTCCTTCATTCTTTCCTCTTCCTTCTGCCTGTGGGTGACTCTACACTAAGTGACAAGCCAAATGGTTTCTCGGAAACCATTTATTACACTGGGTGGTAACCATATAACCAGATTTTGGCGCCTGGTGGTTTAGTGAGTAATTACGAAGCTCCAGTCGGAAGGGGTGGTTGGGGTTTATTGCTCACGTAATGCCACTCAGGGGTTAGTGAGGCTGGTCACTCTCATCTTTAAATGTCAGGACCAACTTGCCTAGCCCCGGGCTTCTACAATCCTCATGGGGGAACGTAGGATTGGGTGATGGATGGATGCCCTTCCTTCAGTATGTTCATTATATTTGCCATCTTTTTGTCTCCCGAAATTTTGTTCATTCTTTTCTTCTTCATCTATATCAGTGATTACTATAGATTTGTTGATATCTGATTAATCTTTGACCAGTTTTGGGTTGTTTTTAATAATTTCTTTCACTTCCTTTATAATGTTTTTTCTTGGACTTTTGTTTGTAAGTCTTTCCTTACTTTCACCATTTCAGTATACATAGTTTCTACTTCATCTTAGCAACTTCTCATCACTTTGTTCACCTGGGTTATCTTCTCTTCAGTATCACTGTTTTGGTCTATCAGACTGCTTACTTGATTAGGTCTCTGTATAAGTTTTGAACTCCATAATACTCTCATGGACCGATATTGCCCCCATAGAGAAATCAGCGTCACCTGCAAAGAGACGTCGATGTCACGAGCTCGCTGAAGCCAATACCACCCTAAAGTAAGAAGTAGATGCTGCCTGTAATTTCAGCGACACCTACAAAGAAAATGAAGTCGAAGTCACATGAAAAGACAGAAAAGTTTATGCCACAGTGAAAAATGTAGATAAATAGTCATATAGACAGATAGATAGATAGATAGAGATAGAGAGAGAGAGAGAGAGAGAGAGAGAGAGAGAGAGAGAGAGAGAGAGAGAGAGAGAGAGAAGGAGAGACTCGTCATTAATGAAAAGTGAGAAATCGAACTTACCTGAAAATATTGAATTATTTATCAACTTTTGTGATCCGTTGATATTACTTGCATGTTCACTTCTGCGTCACCTGCAGAAGGAAGTCTGCATTCCATGCAGGAAGAAGGTCACGCTGCATCTTGAGAGCTGGTAACGTTACCTGCGTCGAGAAATCTGTGTAACTTGCAGAGATAAGTCGGAGTACCTAGAGAGAAGTCGACGTCACATGCAGGAAGATAGCTACGTCTCCTCCCGAGAGAAGACGACGTCACTTGTAGACAGAAGTCAACGTCACCTGCAGAGAGATCTGACAATATATGAAGAGAGAACCCGACGTCATGCGCAGAGAGTAACAGACGTCCCTTGCAGAGAGAAGCCGATGTCAGCTGCATTATGAAGTTGAATTTACCTGCCGATGGCTGTCATCGTCAAAAACAGAGAGATGTCGACGTCATTTGCAGAAAGAAGCTGATGACATCTGGCACCTGAGATGATGGAGTCTGTGGCAACTGCACACAACACTTTACCAGCACTTGCGATGGAAGACAAGTCGATGTGAGCTGTAAAGATCATGTCACCTGCAAAGATACAGAAGTCGATACTGAGAGAGAGAGAGGGGGGGGGGAGAAGCTCATCCTTAATGAAGAGAGAGAAGTTTAAGAAAATTTTGAATTATGTCCCACCTGTTGTGATCTGTTGATCTTATCTTCAAAGATATTTCCGCCACCTGCAGAAAGAAGCACACATTCCTTGACGGAAGGTCATACCGCCTCATGAGAGCGGATGTAGGTACCTGCGTAGAGAAATCTGTGTAACTTACAGAGAAAAGTCTGCGTCACCTGGAGAAAAGTCGACGCTACATACAGAGGGATGTTGACGTCTCAGCTGGAGAGAAGGCGACGTCACCTGTAGACAGAAGTGGACGTTACTTGCAGATAGATCCGACGATATATGAAGAGAAAAACCTACGTCACCCGCAGAGACTACTTGACATCTCTTAAAGAAAAAAGCCAATGTCAGTTGCAGGAAAGAAGTTGAAGCTGCCTGCAGATACTTGTGAGCGTCACTAGCAGAGAGAAGTCCCTTGCAGAAACAACTCGACGTCTCCTGCAAACAGAAATGAATGCCATCTGCTGCTACACGACGATGCCATCTCTGAATATTGAGATTTGGCAACTGCAGACAAGAATTTGCCGCCACTTGCAATGGAAGACAAGTCGATGTGAGCGTTAAAGATCATGTCACCTGCAAACATACGGAAGTCGATATTGTGAGAGAGAGAGAGAGAGAGAGAGAGAGAGAGAGAGAGAGAGAGAGAGAGAGAGAGAGAGAGAGAGAGAGAGAGAGAGAGAGACACACACACACACACACACACACACACACACACACACACACAGAAGGAAAGGGACAAGGGGAGAGGGACTGTCAGCGTTTAAGAAAAGAAGGAAGGCAACCTTACCTTGAAATTTTGACGTCGGTTTCGCCTGCCGTGATATGTCGAGGTCACCTGCAAACAGAAGTTCCCGTCACTGGCAGAGCGCGACTGATGTCACTTTTAGAGAGAGTCAACGTCCCCTACGGAGTGAAGTCGACATCACTCACATAGAGAAATCAGCGTGACTTGCAAACAGAAGTCAATGTTACGAGCAAGCAGAAGACGATACCATCTTCAAAGAAGTCGATGCTGCCTGCAAGTTCAGTGACACCTGCAAGGAAACAGAAGTAGAAGTCACCTGAAAAGAGAGAAAACTGGATGACAGAGTGAAAAAAATTTAGATAAATAGACAGATAGATATAGATATATCGATAGATAAAGTTATCGATAGTGAGAGAGAGGGAGAGAGAGAGAGAGAGAAAGAGAGTCGCCGTTCATGAAATCAAAGTAGTTAACATTACACAAATAGACGGAAATCTGTGTTCCCTCCAACATGAAAATCGATCTTATCTGATAAAATAAAAAAAAAAATCATTATTAGGTCCTACCCGAACTGTTTCTAGACAGACCAGTTATTACCTGGTGGACATAACTAGATCCAATCTCAGCTGTGCCTAGACAGACCAGTTATTACCTGGTGGACATAACTAGATCCTATCTCAGCTGTGCCTAGACAGACCAGTTATTACCTGGTGGACATAACTAGATCCAATCTCAGCTGTGCCTAGACAGACCAGTTATTACCTGGTGGACATAACTAGATCCTATCTCGGCTGTGCCTAGACAGACCAGTTATTACCTGGTGGACATAACTAGATCCTATCTCAGCTGTGCCTAGACAGACCAGTTATTACCTGGTGGACATAACTAGATTCTATCTCAGCTGTGCCTAGACAGACCAGTTATTACCTGGTGGACATAACTAGATCCTATCTCAGCTGTGCCTAGACAGACCAGTTATTACCTGGTGGACATAACTAGATCCTATCTCAGCTGTGCCTAGACAGACCAGTTATTACCTGGTGGACATAACTAGATCCTATCTCAGCTGTGCCTAGACAGACCAGTTATTACCTGGTGGACATAACTAGATCCTATCTCAGCTGTGCCTAGACAGACCAGTTATTACCTGGTGGACATAACTAGATCCTATCTCAGCTGTGCCTAGACAGACCAGTTATTACCTGGTGGACATAACTAGATCCTATCTCAGCTGTGCCTAGACAGACCAGTTATTACCTGGTGGACATAACTAGATCCTATCTCAGCTGTGCCTAGACAGACCAGTTATTACCTGGTGGACATAACTAGATCCTATCTCAGCTGTGCCTAGACAGACCAGTTATTACCTGGTGGACATAACTAGATCCTATCTCAGCTGTGCCTAGACAGACCAGTTATTACCTGGTGGACATAACTAGATCCTATCTCAGCTGTGCCTAGACAGACCAGTTATTACCTGGTGGACATAACTAGATCCTATCTCAGCTGTGCCTAGACAGACCAGTTATTACCTGGTGGACATAACTAGATCCTATCTCAGCTGTGCCTAGACAGACCAGTTATTACCTGGTGGACATAACTAGATCCTATCTCAGCTGTGCCTAGACAGACCAGTTATTACCTGGTGGACATAACTAGATCCTATCTCAGCTGTGCCTAGACAGACCAGTTATTACCTGGTGTACATAACTAGATCCTATCTCAGCTGTGCCTAGACAGACCAGTTATTACCTGGTGTACATAACTAGATCCTATCTCAGCTGTGCCTAGACAGACCAGTTATTACCTGGTGGACATAACTAGATCCTATCTCAGCTGTGCCTAGACAGACCAGTTATTACCTGGTGGACATAACTAGATCCTATCTCAGCTGTGCCTAGACAGACCAGTTATTACCTGGTGTACATAACTAGATCTTATTTCAGCTGTGCCTAGACAGACCAGTTATTACCTGGTGGACATAACTAGATCCTATCTCAGCTGTGCCTAGACAGACCAGTTATTACCTGGTGTACATAACTAGATCCTATCTCAGCTGTGCCTAGACAGACCAGTTATTACCTGGTGTACATAACTAGATCCTATCTCAGCTGTGCCTAGACAGACCAGTTATTACCTGGTGGACATAACTAGATCCTATCTCAGCTGTGCCTAGACAGACCAGTTATTACCTGGTGGACATAACTAGATCCTATCTCAGCTGTGCCTAGACAGACCAGTTATTACCTGGTGGACATAACTAGATCCTATCTCAGCTGTGCCTAGACAGACCAGTTATTACCTGGTGGACATAACTAGATCCTATCTCAGCTGTGCTTAGACAGACCAGTTATTACCTGGTGGACATAACTAGATCCTATCTCAGCTGTGCCTAGACAGACCAGTTATTACCTGGTGGACATAACTAGATCCTATCTCAGCTGTGCCTAGACAGACCAGTTATTACCTGGTGGACATAACTAGATCCTATCTCAGCTGTGCCTAGACAGACCAGTTATTACCTGGTGGACATAACTAGATCCTATCTCAGCTGTGCCTAGACAGACCAGTTATTACCTGGTGGACATAACTAGATTCTATCTCAGCTGTGCCTAGACAGACCAGTTATTACCTGGTGGACATAAATAGATCCTATCTCAGCTGTGCCTAGACAGACCAGTTATTACCTGGTGGACATAACTAGATCCTATCTCAGCTGTGCCTAGACAGACCAGTTATTACCTGGTGGACATACAGTAACTGGATCCTATCTCAGCTGTACGAACGTAACAGAGATTCTCTGAATATTTTTCCTGGCAGTTGTCCTGAGGTCTTTTTTTCCTGGGTTTTATATCCCTGGTTCTTATTGCCCCGGGGGATTTCTAGCACCTGGGTTCTTCTTCCCTCTGATATCTTACTACCTTCGGGGTCTTATACCCCGGAAGTCTTCTTTCACCCAGGGTCAGAGGAGCGCGTGCCCTCTCTCCACTCCTCCAACTCCTAATGATTCATTGAAGTTGTTGTTGGTGGTGGCTTTTAGTTTCCTGTTCTTTGAGGGAATCGGGCCCAGGTAATTGTTCAGTCAGTGGCGGAATGTCGGAGGTAAAGGAAGGAGTAATCTGACTAATATACTGTAGGATAGCTGCTTCACTTGGGAAGGAGCTTGCTGCCTTTTGAATGCAACATTCGTTGTAGGGAGTCACCTCTTTCTTCCAGTAAACACGGACGATTGTGTCTACTAGGCAATGAAGTTCGTCGTCGCAGAGGTAGTGGTCTTGTAGGGCTTCCAGTTGGTGGTCGGTGAGGGAAAAGATGTAAGCACTGGTCTTGGTGTCCATTGGTGGTATCACGGCGGAGATGTGGTGCAAGGCGTCGGCAGGGTCTTGTTGGCTCTGTTCTGGTGCTGGTGGCGATGAAGAGGTGGTGGCAGGAACTGGTTTCTTCTTCTTTCTCTTCTTTCGTGATGGTGAAGCAGCAGGTGACTGTGAAGCTAGAGGAGAGGCAGGACACTCTTCAATCTCGATTATTCCAGTAGTGATAGGGCAAGGGGGTGCTGGTCATCTTGTGGCAGAGGTGGTGGTGGAGAGAGCAGAGGAGGCGGCAGAGCCGGGATGACAACATTGACTGCCTCTTCAAGGATGGAAATCGAGGCAGTTAGTTGTGGTGGAGCAGCAGAGAGATTAATATGGTGAGGGCTGTCCGGTCTTCTTGTAAAACTGCAATCGCATATTGTCTGCATGCAATTTTGCGGTCCTGGGTGGTATTATCCTCATCAGCTGCACATCAACGTGGATGTTTGCGTCGATCTGGGGCCGGGGCAGATCCCTCCACTTGGCTACCAGAAGAGCCGGTGACAGAGGCAGCTTCTGGCCCCTTCCTCCCTCTTCTGATAGTACACTCCATTCTCTCCGCCTCCACCAAGGCCTTTCCAACCTTCCTGAGGTTTGGCTTTTCGCAAAGTGTAGTCAGCGTCACCTGCAGAGAGTAGTCGGCGTCTCCTGCAGAGAGTAGTCGGCGTCACCTCCAGAGAATAGTCAGCGTCACCCTGCAAAGAGTAGACACGTCACCTGCAGAGAAAAGGCAGTGTCACTTGTAGAGAGAAGGCTGACAAAAGTCGACTTTCCATTCCGGTAAAATGAGATGTCACCTGCAAAGACAAGTCGAAGTCACCTGCAGGAAGAGGTCTATGATACCGTAGTTGTAGAGAGAACTCAACATCACCAGCAGTGAGTGGTCGATATCATCAGAAACCAGCAGAGAAAAATCGATGTGACTTGCAGAAAGTACTAGACATCACCTGCACACACAAGCTGATTACATCTGCGATTAGAAGACGATGCCACCTCAGAAGATTTAGACTTTGGCAACTGAAGACAAGAATTTGCCGTCACTTGCAATGGATGACAAATCGATGTAAGAGGTAAAGAGCATGTCATCTGCAAAGAAACAGAAGTCAGTATTGAGAGAGAGAGAGAGAGAGAGAGAGAGAGAGAGAGAGAGAGAGAGAGAGAGAGAGAGAGAGAGAGAGAGAGAGAGAGAGAGCAGGAACAAAGAGAAGCTCGTCGTTAATGAAGAGAGAGAAGTCAATCTTACCTGAAAATACTGAATTATATGTCACCTGTTGTGATATGTTGATATTTTCTGCAAGTAGAATTTCTCCGTCACCTGCAGAAGGCAGTGGACATTCCTTGCAGGAAGAAGGTCACACCTCCTCTTGTCAGCTGTTAACGTTATGAGCTTAGAGAAGTTTGTGTAACTTGCTGAGCAGAGTCAGCGTCACCGGAAGAGAATCCAACATCACGTACAGAGAGATGTCGACATCTCATCTCGAGAGAAGACAACGTCACATGTAGACAGAAATCTACGTCACCTGCAGAGAGAACCGACGGTAAATGAAGAGTGAACTCGACGTCATCCCCAGAGAGTGCTTGTACGGAAATTATAAAGTGAAGTTGATGACATCTGAAGAGAAATGGTGAAGGTGCCTGTGGTATGTTGTCAGCGTTACCGACAGAGCGTAGTCGATGTCACTTGCAGAAAGAACTGGACGTCACCTACATACAGAAGCTGATGCCATCTACAATTACAAGTCGATGCCACTTCAGAAGATGGAGTCTTTGGCAACTGCAGACAAGAATTTGCTGCCACTTGCAATGGAAGACAAATCGATGTGAGTGGTAACGATCATGTCACCTGCAAAGAAACAGAAGTCGATATTGAGAGAGAGAGAGAGAGAGAGAGAGAGATTTAACGTTAAAGAAAACATGGAAGGCAACCTTACCAGGTAATGTTGACGTCGATGTCACCTGCCGTGATGTGTCGAGGTGAACAGATATTGGAAGTTCCCGTCTCCCGTAGAAAGAGGCTGACGTCCCGTGTAGAGTCAGCCAAACTCCACTAAGGAATGAAGTGGAAATCACTTGCATTGAGATATCAGTGTCACCTGCAAAGAGAAGTCAGTGTTACACTCAAGCAAAAATCGATACCACCTTCAAAGAAGAAGTCGATGCTGAATTCAATTTCAATGACACCAGCAAGGAATGATAAGTCGAAGTCACCCGAAAACAGAGAGAACTTGATGACATAGTGGAAGATATGTAAATTGATAAATAAATAAATTATAAATATATATATATATATATATATATATATATATATATATATATATATATATATATATATATATATATACATAGAGAGAGAGAGAGAAACTCATCGTTAATGAGGAGAGAAAAGTAAAACTTACCTGAAAATATTGAATGATGTGTCGCCTGTTGTGATATGTTGTTATTACTTCCAAATAAATTGTTGCGTCACCTGCACAAAGGATCGACATTCCTTGCAGGAAGAAGGTCACACCGCCTCTTGACAGCTGTTAACGTTACCTCCTTAGAGGAGTTTGTGTTACTTGTAAATGATGCCGGCGCCACCAGGAGAGAAGCCGACGTCACGTGCAAAGAGATGTCGACGTGTCGTTTAGAGAGAAGGTGACGTTTCCTGCAGACAGAAGTGGACGTCACCTGCAGAGAGAACCGACGATATATGAAGTGAGAACCCGACGTCATCCGCAGAGAGTAGTTGACGTCCATTGTAGAGAGAAGCCGATGGCATAACCTGGCCTGAAGCTGTACCACTTGACCTTCCCCGAGGTGGTGGTGGGTGGGGAAGGAGTAGTGGGGGGTGTGGAGGATGTGTGGGTGCCTGTGGTGGGCCTGGCAGGCTGGGAAGGACATGTTGCTCTGGCTGCTGCTCCACCCGAACTGCTCGTGGAAGCTTCGGCCAGGCATTATATAGCTTTGGCAGACTAACTACCACCCGCCAGAAAATGGAACTAAACACCGCCCGGATACACATCAACTATGCACCTAAAAACCGCCCGAAAGCCATGAATCTCTGCCAAAAATGCAACAATGAAGAAAATGTGTCATGGAAAATACTGCTATGAATATGTTACCACTAAATTAACAGCAACAACAACAACAACAATTTAATGATAATAATAATAATAATAATAATAATAATAATATTAATAATAATAATAATAATGGTAATAATAATAATAATAATAATAATAATAATAATAATAATGATGGTAATAATAATAATAATAATAATAATAATAATAATAATAATAATAACAATAATGATGGTGATAATAATAATAATAATAATAATAATAATAATAATAATAGTAGTAGTTGTAGCCGAGCAGTAGTAGTAACAATAATACTAATAGTGACGATGACAATAGTGATGATAGTGTTTAGAGTGATCCCTGCAAAGAGAAGTCGATGTTTCCCGCAGAAAGAAGCCAACGTCACTCCTAGAGATAACTTGATGTTACCTCAGCAGAGTCGTCAGCGTTACCTGGAGAGAGCAGTCAGCGCCACTTGCAGAGAGCAAGCGGCGTCACTTGCAGAGAGCAGTCGGCGTCACCTGCAGAGATAAGGCGGTGTCACTTGTAGAGAGAAGGCAGGGAAAAGTCAACTTCCCACTCCGGGAAAATGAAATGTCACCTGCAGAGAGAAGTCGAAGTCACCTGCAGGAAAAAATCTGTGATACCGTAGTTGTAGAGAGAACTCAACATTGCCTGCAGTGAGTGGTCGATATCATCAGTGACCAGAAGGCAATGCAGCCTCCTAAGAAACAGTTGATGTCACCTTGAAAAAGCAATTTGATGTCATTTGCAGTGAAAAAGAAGTCGATGTGAGCGGAAAAGCAGTTGATGTCAACTGCAAAGAGACAGAAGTCGACGTCGTGATGTGTGTGTGTGTGTGTGTGTGTGTGTGTGTGTGTGTGTGTGTGTGTGTGTGAGAGAGAGAGAGAGAGAGAGAGAGAGTGAGAGAGAGGGAGAGGAACTCGACATTAATGATGATGGAAAAAGTCAATCTTACCTGAAAATACTTTATTTGATGTCACTTGGCGAGATATGTGGATGTCATATCACAACGTCTTGCTGTAGTGAGGTGCTGTCAAACGCAAAATAACATCGGTTGACAGAACAAGATGGCCCTGTAGGGGCGATTGCTTTCCTGCAGTTGATGGGTTTGCTCAGACAGATACCGATGGGTTGCTCTACCACTACAATTGTCATATAACTACTGTATATATGGGGATATGGTATATGTTACTTTGCTATAGGGCCACATGCACCAAGTCCGTGAATGCACAGGGTAACTTGTGCACGAAGTAACCTATTTGACAACCCTGTTTGTGGGTATAACATTCTAAACAGGTAACTTTCTGAGACAGCCAGAGGGACAATTTTGCAAAAGTGGGCACAGCAAACGCAAATTCACTTCCGCAAAGCAAATCAGCAGACTCACAAAACTGCCTTCTGCAACCACAAATCCGCAGCCTCACAAAACTGCCTTCTGCAACCACAAATCCGCAGACTCACAAAACTGCCTTCTGCAACCACAAATCCTCAGACTCACAAAACTGCCTTCTGCAACCACAAATCCGCAGACTCACAAGACTGCCTTCTGCAACCACAAATCCGCAGACTCACAAAACTGCCTTCTGGAACCACAAATCCGCAGACTCACAAAACTGCCTTCTGCAACCACAAATCCGCAGACTCACAAGACTGCCTTCTGCAACCACAAATCCGCAGACTCACAAGACTGCCTTCTGCAACCACAAATCCGCAGACTCACAAAACTGCCTTCTGCAACCACAAATCCGCAGACTCACAAAACTGCCTTCTGCAACCACAAATCCGCAGAATTCTTGAAACTGTAAACACAAACCATTTTTATCCCTTTCATTACCCCGGCATCAGCTTCATTTTATTTTGTATACCATCATAGGATTATTACCCATCCTCACCCAAGAGGGGCTCAGGGACGGATATTGTATTCATTCGGTCTTTCTGTCTGTCTGTTTGTTAATGACTTTACACAAAAACTAGTGATGCTATTTTGACTAAAACTACAGGGAGATGGGCTATGACCTTCTGATCACCTGATAAAATTCTGGGCCAAATTGGGTCAAGGCCCAGGCTGTAAGCCCCCCCCCCTCTCCAAAAAAAAAAAAAAATGCCGTAACTCCTTTCAAATTTGTCATACCGACATGAAACCAAAACCCAAAGGTGCATCTTTCAAATCTGCATTCTATAACATGCCTCATTACGTTAGGGGGATCACCCCTCAGTTAGCGGTAGGAGGGTCAATGTCAGGTGGATCGAGCCTAAAATTTCAAATGGGCATAAAAACGTAAATTTTCACCCAATTTACTCCAAATTTGATATGTGACATCTTTGACTTGATATCCTGCTGTGTTTATACGTCAGTATTAATATGACCGCCGGGAACGGGTTTACTGTGCCTTGGCCCCTCTTGTATTAAGTTTAAGATGATATTATTCATAATCAAGGGGTTAAAAATCATCTCTATTTACTCATCCACTACAATTATACCTTTATTTATTCTATTCTGACTAACAATAGGTGACTTTATGAAGTTTGGAAATTGTCTAAAGTAATCTATCTATCTATCTATATATTGCCAGACGCCTCAATCCCGTTTGGGGTGGCCACAAACAAATCGCCTCCAAGTCGCCCTGTCCCCCGCCATTTCACTGCCCTGCTCCCAACTCACACCCCCCTCTCTCATATACCTCTCCACCCCATCCCTCCATCTCATCCTCGGCCCCCCCCTCCCTCTTCCCCCCTCCACCTCACTCACATACACTCTCTTCGTCAGTCTTTCACCCTCCATCCTCTCCACATGGCCAAACCACCTCAGTGTGTTCCTCATAACGCTTCCTATCACATCCACCAGTATAGTTATAGTAAAGCTAAAATAAATATTTCAGTTATCATTATTAGTATATTAGACTGTTTTTACTACAAAACAAAGGTAAATCCTTGACTATTGTATATAAATGAATTTAATTATTACACTTCACAGCTCACACTTGACAAGTTGACACACCAGTCCACCTCTATTCCTCGGCTCTAACCTCCTCAGTCCTCACTGCTTTTTTTTTTTTTTTTTTTTATAATGAATGAAGGAAGGAAAAACAAAGGAAAAAAAATAAGTCCATGTGCCAAAAGGCATCCTCCATTCATAAAATACTTATAGCAATTGGATTTAAAATCGAGAGGATTAAATGTATGTGGGAAGCAACTCCCAGAAGTGAATTCCAGAGAGTAGTAGTTCTGGGGATAAATGAATTTTGATAAGCAGAGGTTCTGCATTGTGGGGGAGAGAGTGTGAGTTCATGGGCTCTCCCAGCTGCCCGAGTATTTCGGGAGAAAATGTGAAAGGGAGGCACAATTGAAGCCAGTTCGTTAGAGTACTTATGGTAAAAATATCGATAAAATAGTGCTAAAGAAGCAACATCTCTACGTACTAATAACGGAGGAAGGTCCTGGGTTATGGCAGGATTATTGATTAATCTAATGGCTTTATTTTGAATTTTGTCCAACTGCCTATATGCAACCGCTCCACATCCACTCCACAGTGGTGAACAGTATTCAATTTGAGAACGCACATGACTTTTGTATATTGTGGCCATCTGCTCGTCAGTGAAGAACTCACGAACTCTGTACATAAGTCCCAGTTTTTTAGAAGCATTTTTAGCAAGGGATTTAACATAAGCTGTCCAGCGTAGGCTGGGGTTTAGAGTAACACCTGGGATATCAATTGTAGTGGATATGGGAATACTGACATCATTTAAAATTATGTGAGAGTCTGAGGGATTCTTTCTATTGGAGAAATTTATGTATTTATTTTTCTGAGCATTAAAGTGAGACCAGATTTGTTTGTCCCCATTGATTAATTTTAGAAAGGTCCTGGTTCAGAGAAATTGCTGTTTATTTGAGAGTTTATAATATCAAATTGTGTAAAGGAGGTATTAAATGTTAAAGAACTATGAAGGGTCGAGTCATCAGCGTAAGAGTGTATTGGGTTGTGAGTGACAGATAGGAGGTCATTTATATGAATGAGAAAGAGGGTTGGCACCAAAACTGATCCCTGAGGTACGTCAGCATTTATGGAATGAAACTAAGAGTAAATTCCATCAATCATGACCCGTATTTTTCTACTATGAAGGTAAGAGGAAATAATCTTAGACAATAAGGCCTGGTGTCATACTCTGTCAAATGCTTTTGAAATATCAAGTGCAACTGTGTGTGTTTCACCGTGTTGGTCTACTGTTTTGTTAATCTGATGGGTAAGAAGGCAAAGAATATCTACAGTTGAACGTTCCTGTCTAAATCCAGACTGCCGATCATTAATTAATTTATTCATTTCTAGATGCTTGACTATATGTTTGTTTATTAGTGTCTCAAAAACTGTACCAAGAACGGAAGTTATAGCGATTGGTTTATAGTTTGATGGATCAGAAGTGGCCCCCTGTTTGGGAACATGATAGATATTTGCTCCTTTCCAAGGGGCTGGAAAAATTGAGGTACGGATGCATAAGCAAAAAAATTTTACTAATACAGGAGCCAACACTGAGGAGCACTTTTCAAGTACTACTGAAGGAATTTCATCTGGACCAGTGGCTTTGTCTGCTGATAGATTCTATAATACGGCTTGTATGTATCTGGTGTGTATCATGAAAGGAGGTATTTGAGGGGAATCAAAATCAAGTACAGGAATATTATGATTTTCTGAATTTAGGGTTGAGTTTGTTGAAAAAATGTCAATAAGAAGGTTGGCTTTTCCACGTGGGTCACTTACTAGATTTCCATTGGGGGACTGTGAAAGTGGAATGGAAGAGGTGGTAGTGAAGTTAGTTTTGAATGAATTAAGGGTTGACCAGAATATTTTGTTATCATTTGGACTGTTTAGTAGTTTGTTAGCTTGTCTATGTAGAAAGTTTGATTTAGAAAGATTGATAATAGTTTTGGCATGGTTTCTGATATTTTTATAATAGTTAAAGGCTTCTTTGGTTTTGGTCCTTGTATAAGTGTTATAGGCTATTGTTTTATGTTCTGTTACTCTAGCACAATTGTGGTCAAACCATTTAGGAGAATTACATTTTTTCTGTAACTATGATGGGGAATGAATGATTCCATGCCGACTTTAATGAAATCCTGTATGTGGCCCAATGTGGAATTTGTATCATGGGAGAAAAAGGAGGTCCAAGGAACATCCATGAGAAAATTTTGAAGTCCCTCCCAGTCTGCCCTGTCGTAGTGCCATTTAGTCATCACGACAGGTTCAGAGCAGGAGGGTGTGGCAGGTGTGAAACTGGTGGCTTGAATCAGACAATGATCCGAGGATCCGAGAGGGGACTTCACTTCGACATTATAATTATCTGAATTGGTTGTTAGAAACAAGTCCAATAGGTGGGGATTTTGATTGGGGTTGTCTGGTACACGGGTGGGTTGACTGACTAACTGGGTTAGATTAAATGAGTCTGAAAATAGCTCACATTCAAGACCTGAGTCATCAGTTCTGGGTGAATAAGTGAGTCATTCGACATTTTGGACATTAAAATCACCCAGAATAGTAATTTCTGATGCAGTATTAATGTTGAGGACACTTAGTTGTGAAGACAGAGAGTCAAATAAACTCGGCTCTGACGGGGCATTAGGGGAACGATAAACACAACAGAAATACTTAATTTTACCTAAAGTATTTAATTTGTATATGGAATAGTCGATATAAGGACAATTAAATATACTAATCTCCTCCAGGGCAATTTCTGATTTAGCAAGGCAACATACGCCTCCTTTGGGTCTGAAATTTTGGATCAAGATATAACCATGAAAATTAAATCTAGCTAAATCAAAGGTGGAGCTTACTTGTGTCTCTGTCAGAAATAGCAGATCAGGGGATTCAAACTGGAGGAAATTTTGAACAGAGTTGATGTTGGAGTGAAGTCCCCTAATATTGGAAAAGAAAATTTTACTGCACTGACGAGCAGATTTAGGGCGCCGCAACACTGGAGGTGGCACAGTCGCTTGATGACGACCGAGAGGGCCCTGTGCAAACAACCCAGCCCGACCGTGGTGGTCACCCGAGAAACCACCGCACTGATTCCCAGTATAGCAGCAGCCATGGTTCTTTTTAAGGGGGGGAGAACAGGGATGTGTTTTGGAATAGGTATGATATGTAATGACAAGATCGGTGTTTTTTGGAGAGAGGATAGTTGGTTTTAAGGTAATGTAATATAATGTGGATGTGTGTGTTGTGTAAAGAGGGCAGCCTGATGCCCTCCGGTGTGTGAGGCAGAAAGATGTGTAACCAGCTACCAAGGCCTAAGAGAGAAAATGGAATCCAGGCTATTCCTTGAGTCTCCCGTAACCTTGGCGGTAGCACTTCCCTGGGCGGGGCTGCCTATCCCTGCTACACAGAATGACTGCCTAGTCACAGTCAGATTCCTCCAACAACTGAAATAACTCCAACATTATATCCATCTATCTCTATATCTATCTATATTCATATCGCATGGGGAAAGGTGGTTGTCTGTAAGGCAAATGGTAAAACTGTGTTCATTTTCATTTCGTGTGTTTCTTGTTTAATCTATTAATTATCTACCTATTGATTTTGGTTGAGATTGAAATACTGGCACTGGCAATGCTATAAGTCTGACAGATTTGAAATTTATACTAAAGGTCATATTCCATGTGGACTGGGAGGCTTCGCAGCACATCTTTGCACTTTTCATCTTGTTATTGGCTTGTATGCTAAACAAGTCTTTCTAGTATCGATGTAGTTTACATCAGTAGCATACATTATATCATCTAAGAATCCGGAGAATAAATTGATCTTAAATTAGGCTTTATATTTTTCTTTATTCGTTAGGGGAAAAACATCTTTGCTGGCTTTTATCCTTGGATTCTTATTTCTTACCCTCTCCCCAGAAAGCACATACTGTACAGTATATCAGTACCCTGCCGAGTGCAGAGAGTGACGACTGACTTGGGACCTTCATTGCACCCCAGTGCCGGCCAATTTTCGACCAATAGTTTTTGCTAGATAGGTTAGGAATGATGAGAAAACATGGAGAACAACCAATAAAAGTACTCACAAAAGCCTAAAAGGTCGATTTTATGGTCGACTTTCTCTTGGCAGGCGGCTGAAATGTCCGGAGTAACGCCCATGGACTTCATTGGCCACCGCCTGACACCCAGGGAGTTGAGGCAGGAGATCTTCGTTTTTTTTTTTTCATGGATAAGTATCCCAGATGACCCAGGGACACTCTAGGAAGGTATACAGATGATGTGGGAACTGTCCCCAAGCATAATTATGTGCGTGGGCACTGTACGACATTTGAGTGAGTGAGTGGCATTTTCCCGAAAATGCTCGTTATGATTGGATTTCCCTGTTTTCACATAAGTGTTTCCCACACATATATATCTTACATTTGCATCTTTTTTCGCACAACGAATTATTCTTGGACACTGTACTCACTATGTGTGTATTTTCTCGGACACACAAGACACATTACAGAAGTTATAAATGAAGTACTTACACTGCACTTATGAAACCACTTACACTAATGTATATATACATAACAGTTACTTATGAAATAATTTACACTAATTTACATTACAGTAACACTCATATGCGTCTCTTTTTGCACATAACACAGGATTTGAACGCTTAGAAGTGGAGGAGGGTGTGATACTCCTCAAAGCATGGGAATAGGCACAACCCCACATCACACTCCACACATTGGTACCTGGTGTCCTTCCACTGCGTCCGTGACCATGCTGTGCTGTGTTGACAGACATGGCACCTGCGTTGGGGATTCTTTTACCTCCCTTTTGCTGTGACAGGTTTAGGGAAGTGGCGTTCAGTGAGGCGTAGTGGGTTATCACCGCCACGTGGATGTTGGCGAGACCCACGATCACGCCCGCAGGTGCCAATCAGCTCCCTACACAGCTTTCTGATGAACCCCTAGAAGGTGTCGTTGGTTCCCGTTGTGCTGGCGTTGAGGAGGTGGGTGTTCAGTGCTGTTATATCCAGATGTTGGAAGAAAAGTTTATTATATCATTTCATCATGGGTCTGACACAGTTCACACCTGAAGTCATGGCATCAGACTGGTCCACTTGCCGCATGTTGATATTATAATAAGTTACCACCTCTGGTTTCCAAATATGAACCCATTTCTTGCTGCTGTAATCCATGGTTTTGATGAGGTGCGTCAGGGGGCAGTCAGTTGTCAATAGCAAGCTCACTTCTTGGCTGTGGTGCCAGGTGGTGGGGAGGATATTGTTTGCCTGCTAAAACACCACCTTCCTTTGCAGCTTCTGGCCGACCTGTACCACGTACCGCAGGGTTTTCTTTAGTTTCCTGCAGATACCTGTCTCCTGTTGGTACAAGTACTGAGAGAGGATCGAGTTTGTGTACCAGTTGTCCAGGTACAGGACGTGCCCACGGTGAGCGTACTTCTCCATCATCATCTTCACCACTGCCCCTGACAGTCTGACTGTTCTATCATCCAATATATCCATCTGTGCACCTGTGTACCCGACTATATCCTGCACATATCCAATCTTGCAGTCACACATGATGAAAATCTTGAACCAGAGGCAATGTCTCATGCTTGGGATACTCTGCCTGAAGGCGATGTTTCCCCTCCTTAACACAAGACTCTTGTCTATGACCAGGTCTCTGTCGGGAGAGAATGAGACAGAGAACCTCTCCCTCAGGTGATCAAACACCAGCCTACTGTAATCCTTCTCATCTTATCATTGTTGACAATGTTTCTAGGATCCTCATTGTCGAAAAAATGAAGGCAACTTAGTATATACTGGAACCTCTTCTGTTCCATAACTCTACCAAAGAAGGGCGTCGAATAAGGAGGTCAACAGTGCAGTACAACAAATGATTTTCTTGATTAGTCCCATCAGGACAATGAACACCATGAAGAGATACAATTCGTCACTCGTTATGTCTGCATTGAAGAGTCGGCTGTGGGGTGTCCGTGTGGTTGTGCCACAGCAGAAGGTGGCATAATTGTTAGAGAAGAGAACGATTCTCAATATTAGCTCCGTCACAAAAAGAACAAATCTTGAAAAAATCGATTCTTCTTGAGGTGGGAGTCAGCTCTGGCACAGCACAGCCTACCATATCACTGCCTGTGAAGGGATGAATGATTGGAATGAAATTTCTCCCATCTTCCCACTCCCACGTGACTTTATCCCCTCCTTCAGTTTCTCCCTTGTCACCACTTGTGCCGCCTCCGTCGCCATTGTCAGGATGGGGAAGAAATTCGGTAGTAGGTTGGAGAATAACGCTTGCCTCCTCACTTTCCCCATGACTCTCACTTTTCATCCCTCTGCCTTTTTCCTTCCTTTTTCCTCTACCTTTTGCTCCCTTCCTCATCATCTGAGACTGTGGGAAGGAAGCGCAGGGAATGTTCAGATGCGGTGGAGCTGCTGGGTTGGGGAGAGGCAGTGCGGCGTGGGGTAGGTGGCAGGTATCGTTGCGCACCATATGAATAAAACAAAGCAGTGCTTACCTTGTGCTTTTTACTATACAGTTCTTCCCCACTTGTCTGGGTTTTCCTGGACGATCCTACCCACGAATGCAGCCAATGTTCACCTGAGGGATCGGGCTCGTATTCCTCATCACTAGAGAACTCGTCCATGGAGTGAAGGCTGCCTTTTAGGTGGGAAGGGGTGATGGTAGTGGTGCAAGATGAGTTACAGCCATGCAGACAGCCATATTGCTTCCCTCTCTCAGGGATTCCAACTCTGATTCCAACTCAGGTTGGACGTAGTCTCGATCAGCAACATCATGATCAATGGGAGAATCACTTACTCCATCATAGGGGATGTGCAGGAGCTCATCATTCTTTTGTTGGGCAAGACCATGATGCGCCATGGTGCTCACTCACGCACTCACATACCATTACTGAGTTGGCAGGGCCCCGCACGGGAGGAGGGAAGTGGTGATGACTCATAGCATAGGTATGAGGCCTAGACAGGCGTGGAGGTATTCGTAGCAAAATATATCCTGCCAACTTAGAATTTTCGAATTTTGGCAAATATTTCAAATTGATAATATATATATATATATATATATATATATATATATATATATATATATATATATATATATATACACACATATATATATACGTCGCTGGCATTTTGTGCACATGCAGGGCCCAACGTATATATATGTTGCTGGCGCGGGGTGGGTTAAGAGTCTGGCTGGACTTCTAGTGGAGGATCTGTTGTGTCAAAAGTTTTTTATTTTCTGTTGTAGTCTTCTTAGCTGTACAGCACTCTACTTTGACCTCTCTAGTAACTCTTTCTTGTTCATAAATTCCCTCATTGTCCACATCTGCACATTCAAAATGGTATCGTGTTATCCCTACATGGAGTAGACTGTAGCACCAGTCGATCAGGGCAGTACTCCCAAGGTGGATGGAAAGCTGATGACAGGGAGAGCTGGAGCTCCTGTTTCATCAGCCCTCGGGACTAGGTCCCAACCATCCCCCTTTGTAGAACTTTTTCAGTGTCTCAGTAACACAGAGAGTAGACCAGCATGCTCTCCAATACAAGTTTCTCCAACTATCAACACCAAACTACATGCACAGTACACACCACACTTCCTTTTCAAAATTTTCAAAAATGGCGTCGAAAAACATAGCCTCGGAGTCCCCAGGGGGGGGGGCCATAAATGCCCCCACCTTCAGCCCCTCTCTCGGTGACGACTCAAGGTGCCTGGAACCACTGTCTGACTCTCTTCTTCTTCATTTCTGCAACATTCGTGGCCTTTCCTCTAACTTTCGCTCCATAGAGCACCACCTCTCCTTCTCTAAACCTCACCTTCTTTTCCTAACTGAGACTCAGCTGTATGAGGCAACTGACAGCAAACCCTTTTCTGTATCCTCCTACTTTTTCTATACTCATTTCAAAGCCAAAGGTGGCTGTTGTGTATATATACGCAACAACTTATCTTGCTCTCGTGTTCCTGAACTCGATTCTTCTGAATTCTCTACACTCTGGCTTCGGCTTTCCTGTCATTCTCTGACTAAATATATCTGTGCTGTTTACTTATCTCCTAATTCTACTGACTATCAAAAATTCTTTGACTATCTTACTTCTACGATGGAACACATTCTGTCCATCTCTCCTTTCTCTGAAATCTCCATTCTTGGAGAATTCAATGTTCACCACCACCTTTGGCTCTCCTCTCCTTTCACTGATCCACCTGGTGAACAAGCCTACACCTTTTCTATCCTTAATGACCTACAGCAGCTTGTACAGCACCCTACCCGTATCCCTGACCGCCTTGGAGAGAGCTCCAACGTACTTGATCTCTTCCTTACAACTAATCCTTCTGCTTACACTGTTAATCTTTTCTCTCCGCTGGGCTCCTCCGATCATAATCTTATCACCTTAACCTGTCCTATCGCTCCGGTACGGCCTGCGGACCCTCCAAAAAAACGTGGTCTCTGGCACTTTAGAGCTGCGGACTGGGTGGCCCTCAGGCAGTACTTCTTTGATTTTCCCTGGAATGATTATTGCTTTCATGGCCGGGAGCCATCTGGATGTGCCTTGCACATTACGGAGGTTATTCTCTCTGGCATGGAAGCATACATTCCTTTCTCATATCCTTTGACTAACGCAAGAAAGCCTTGGTTTAATTATGCTTGTTCTAATGCTGTCTGCAACAAGGAGAGGGCCTATAAAAGGTACCGGAGCCAACCCACCCCTGAATCACGTCTTTTATACATTTCTGCCCGGAATCATGCTAAGTCTCTGTTCTTCACTCTGCTAAAAATAATTTCATCCATACAAAATGCTATCAACTCTCCAACTCGAACTCTTTCTGCTCCTTCTGGCACCTTGCCAAAAACCTTTCTAACAACTTTACCTCATCATCCTTCCCTCCTCTTTTGTACTCTGATGGCTCTGTAGCTATTTCTTCTACTGATAAAGCAGATCTCTTCGCTCAGACTTTCTCCTCCAATTCCACCTTAGACGATTCCGGTGCTCTTCCTCCATCACTTCCCCCCTCTGACTTACTCATGGCTAACATTAAAATTTCTTCAGCTGATGTATTTTCTACCATTGCTGGCCTCAGTACTAATAAGGCATATGGGCCTGATGGAGTTCCTCCTGTTGTTCTCAAGAACTGTGCTTCTGTACTTACACCCTGCCTAGGCAAACTCTTTCGCCTTTGTCTGTCACCTTGTACCTTTCTTTCTTTGCTGGAAGTTTGCTCTCATTCAGCCAGTCCCAAAGAAGGGTGACCATTCCCAACCCTCTAACTATCGCCCAATTGCTTTTAAATCCTGTATCTCAAAAGTTTTTGAATCTATTCTTAATAGAAAAATTTTAAAGCATCCTTCCTATCACAACCTTCTTTCTGATCGTCAGTATGGGTTCCGACAGGGACGCTCCACAGGCGATCTTCTCATCTACCTTTCAGACTCCTGGTCATCCTCCTTTCGGAACTTTGGCGAAAGCTTTGCCATTGCATTTGACATCTCAAAGGCTTTCGATCGAGTCTGGCATAAATCTTTAATTTCCAAACTGCCCTCTTACGGGTTCTATCCTTCTTTCTGTGCTTTCATCTCTAGGTTCCTTTCTGGTCGTTCTATAGCCGCTGTTGTAGACTGGTATCGTTCTTCTCCTAGATCTATTAACAATGGTGTTCCTCAGGGCTCTGTCCTATCACCAACTCTCTTCCTTTTATTCATCAATGACCTTCTAAGCTGTTCATCTAATCCTATCCACTCATACGCTGATGACTCTACCCTTCACCTTTCCATTCGATTCCCACAATGTCCATCTCAGCAGTTACTTCAACAGGCAAGGGATGAGGCTATGGCACACCTAATGTCTGACTTGGCTCTTATCTCTGACTGGGGTAAAAAAAAATCTGGTTGTTTTTAATGCATCAAAGACTCAGTTTTTGCACCTATCAACCCAACAAAATCTTCCACAGGTATACCCACTTATGTTTAATAATACTCAACTTAATCCTGCATCATCCTTGAACATGCTTGGGGTTTCATTTGCTCGGGACTTGTCTTGGAAAGATCATATTACATCTCTTGTAAAATCTGCTTCCAAGCGATTGGGTGTGCTAAGCCGACGCCGTTCCTTCTTTGCCCCTGCACAATTGTTGACTCTATACAGGGGTTTTATCCGCCCCCTGTGTGGAGTACAACTCTCATGTGTGGGGAGGTTCCCCACATACAGCTCTTCTCAATCGGGTGGAGTCAAAGGCTTTTCGTCTCATTAACTCTCCCCCTCTTACTGACTCCCTTCAACCTCTGTCTCTTCGCCGCACTGCTGCATCTTTATCTCTTTTCTATCGCTACTTCAATGGTCACTGTTCCTCTGAACTGTCTGCATGCATTCCTCCACTTCTACGATGGGCGCGTAGCACCCGTCTAGCAGCGAACTCTCACCCCTTTTCTGTCCAGCTGTCTAATGCAAGAGTTAACCGTTACTCTCAGTTCTTCATATATGCAACATGTCAACTCTGGAACTGTCTCCCTCAATCTGTATTTCCTGCTTCCTATGATCTCCAGTCTTTCAAAAGCAGTGTGTCCAGGCATCTCGAAATGAATGGGTCTTGAATTTGGCTCTCTCTTGTATCTTGTTTTTCTCTTGGAAGGAACAGTTTTGCGGGCTCATGGCCTTTGGTTCCTTCTCCCTCACATAAAAAAAAAAAAAAAAAACTTGCCAAGAATATTCCCTGGAGTTTATCTTTACACACACTCCTAACATTTATTACTTTCTTGAGACCCGTTACCGCCCCGGTGTGGCTCGGGCATGTGTATTGTATTCACTTGGTTTGTCTGTTTGTTTGTTGTGTGTTAACAACTTAATGCAAATACTACTGGTGCGATTTTGAATAAAGTTACAAGGATGATGGGGTATGACTGTCTCATCACCTGATTAAATTTTGGACAAAATTGGGTCAAGGGCCGGGCTGTAGGTCCAAAAAATATATTTTTACAAAATTTTTTTGGTATAACCCCTTTCAAATTCGCCTAATTTACATGATACCATAAACTAAAGGTGCATCTCTCAAATCCACGTCCTATAACATGCCTCATTACATCAGGGGGGTCACCCCCCAGTTAACGGTACGGTGGTCAGTGTCAGGTGGGTCAAGCCTAAAATTTCAAATCGGTATAAAATCATCAGTTTTCACCCGATTTACTCCAAATTTGATATGTGACATGTGTAACTAGATATGCTATTGTGTTTATACGTCCGCACTAAAATGAGTGTCGGAGAAGGATTTGGTGTGCCTTGGCATCATTTCTTGTTAATAAATTTCTTTAACGTACATATTTTGTGCTATAACACCATTCTCGTGGTTTCTTTTTGTGCAGTTTTCCTTGTAGTGCTGATCTTCACATTCTTGACAACTTTTCAATTTTTTCAGTGTGCATTCCTTTTCACATTTTGACAGTTTACATTGGCTCCCCTTTCATTCTTTTTTCACCAACAGCTTCTCTCTCCTATCCCAGCTTTGCACCATCATCAACACGCTACCAACGGAAGGCATACACAACATACAATGTTGTGTTAATTTTTCTGGCGTTACATTTTCCGTGTAGTGACCACAGACCACATCGTATCACACACACACATACACACACACACACACACGAAGCGTCATAATACTTTTGAGGTAAAGATTTTCCTGGAACTGTTAGGTAAATAAAATTAAGGGGCAACTCCTGGCCGTGTATAATTCCAACCATACAATTCACTTTAGTCTGCCATTCGCCTATTCTCTTGCTTCAGTCTCATGTTACTCACTCTCCCCCCCTTCTTAACCCTTGTAAGGTAACCAGGGGTCTATTGGACCCCACACTATTTTTCTTAGTGTTTTCATATATTACTATTAGGTCTTGGAAATCTGGTTTTCCCTCTACCTTCCTGACTAGTAGACTAGATTAGGGAGGCGATGGGGTCAGTTCGGGATCTAGGTTATCTAACCTGTAATTTTTTTTTCCCATATATATATCTTCCATACCAAAAATTATTTAATATGACATGTACTTCTCTTTCTTCTTAAAGATACATTGGCCATTGGTCTACAGCAGGCACTGATAGACAACTGGTGGAACATATCAGTTTTGGTATGGCAGACACTAATTTAAGTTGGTATAAAATTTGTCAATGTTTTTCAGTTTAATTTTCCTTACAATATTTCGTCACTTGTGTTTTCATACATTTTGCACCAAATTGAAGGAAAAGGGCTACAGACACTGTGTACAATTGATTATTTGAATAAAGGTGTTGTAAGTATTTCTGTCGAATTTCTAAAGATTGGGGTCTGGCAGACCCCGGGTTACCTGACATGTTACGGGAATTGTAGGGTTACCTTACAAGGGTTTGAATTACTGACAGCTCTACCTCGTTATCCCACTCCTCTATTTCTCAACCGTTCATGACTTCTATATTTTCTTCTTCCATTCCGCTATCGCATGACTACTCATCATCATCATTCTCCTCCTCCTCCTCCTCTCGGAAGGAGATGTGACCTGGGTGAAGAAGGATGGCCATATCTCGGGACTCCTCTCATTGCCCCCGCTGAGTATAGTCAGTTTGGGACCAGACAAAAGAGAAGTAGGCAAAGAGAGATGAAGAAATGAGAGGCGATGTTGAGAAGGGGGACCAGGATGGAGGCTGGGGAATAGGGACGAAAAAAAAGATGTTTATGATATTGATTATAATGATGACAATGATGATGATGATGATGAGAGAGAGAGAGACAGAGAGGGAGAGTGAGAGAGGACTAACTTGTAAAAAATGAGAGAGAGAGAGAGAGAGAGAGAGAGAGAGAGAGAGAGAGAGTGAGAGAGAGGACTAACTTGTAAAAAATGAGAGAGAGAGAGAGAGGACTAACTTGTAAAAAATGAGAGAGAGAGAGAGAGAGAGAGAGAGAGAGAGAGAGAGAGAGAGAGAGAGAGAGAGAGAGAGAGAGAGAACTAACTTGCAAAAAATAAGAGAAAGAGAGAGAGAGAGAGAGAGAGAGAGAGAGAGAGAGAGAGAGAGAGAAAGAGTGAGAAAGAGAGAGAGAGAGAGAGAGAGAGAGAGAGAGAGAGACAGACAGACAGACAGACAGAGAGAGAGAGAGAGACAGACAGACAGAGAGAGAGGAAGAAGAAGAAGAAGATGAAGAAGAAGAAGAAGAAGTAGAAGGTAAATAACACATATAGTTTTCTGTACATTCTCGGTTTCTCTTCCTCTCGGCCTTCTTCTCCACCGTTCTCCCTCACATCCCTTCTCTTGCACCCCGTCTCCGTTTGTCCTTCTTCCTGTCACCTGTTGTTGTCATCAGCGTTTCTCATACCCAACCCTCTTTCTTTACTGTTATCTCTTCATCGTTTGGCTTTCCCTCAAACGTTTCTCCCCTCACATGTTCTCCTCTGTCATCCTCTTCTTCCCTTTCCTTTTCTTGATTACCTTCTGTTTCCTGACTTTTCCTCACCTCTTTTCCTTTGTCATTTCTTCTTCTCTCTTTTCCTCTCTCTAATTCCCCAGTCTCTCATCTCGCTTCTCCCTGTCTTCTTCGCGCCACTGTCTTTCCTTTAGCCTCTCACTTTCCTTCCCCTCCTCCCTTCTCTTCTTCTCCCACTTTCCCACCTCTCTCCAGGCTTCTTTACACTGGCGCTCCCTTCTTGGTTTACATTTTCCCTCCTTTTCATTATTCTTACCTGTCAATTTCACCTTACCTTACTCCTGTCGCTTAATCTTCCACATTCCTTCATCTCTCAGGCCTTCCTATCTCACTCATCTCCCTCTCCAAATTCCCTCCTACCAGCCCTCTCCCTTCAATTCCTTCTTCGTCCCTCTTGGTACTATTCATAACCAAATTATCTTCCTAGCATTCCTATCTGGCATCCTTTCCTTGTGCACTCCTCTCATCCACACTGCCAACCATGTTTCTGTCTCACAGCACCACTAATCTCCCGTCGATGCTTCTGCTGTAAGCTAAATTATCCTCCTGTCTCGCTTTTCTTGTACTCTGTATTCATCTGACTCATCCTTGCAACTTTCCATCATTTCCATTCACAAAACATTCTTACAGTGATCTCTCTCTCTCTCTCTCTCTCTCTCCGCACATTTGGTAACTCTCCTACCATAATACCTTATGTCATTTGTTCTCTTTTATTCCCGATTTTACCAATTCACGCCTTCCATCTCCTTATACTCTCCTCATATATGTCATTCACTTCCTTACTGAATTCTCACTCGTTCCTCGTCTCCCTCTCCTCATTTCTCCTTTTCTCTATTTTCCCCACTTTCTACCCCTCTCGCCCTCCTACTCTCCCTCTGCCTCACTCCCACACTCCTGAACCAAATCTCGTAACAGTCCAAAAATCGAATCCCTCTTAATTGTATCGTTAACTGCCCCAAGCCTTCATTTTCCACCCTTCCTATACCACGTTTTTCAGCTCTGATTCACGTCTCTCTCTCTCTCTCTCTCTCTCTCTCTCTCTCTCTCTCTCTCCCACATTGCCGTTCTATTTCGCAAATTTTTTATTATATCTCACACAAGTCCACCAGTTTCATTTGATTCCTCCTTTCCTTACAGACTTAGTTACCACATCTTCCTTTCCCTGCCTTCACACTACTCTCATTTCTTATTTTTGTCGGTCTTGTTAATTCTTCCTTCTTACCATCCACTCCTTTCTCTACCTCTTCCCTCAGAAACCTCTTTTGCTTTTATAATTTTTTGTTTTTTACGTCAACACTAAAATGACTGCCGGGGAAGGGTTTGCTGTGCCTTGGCTTCGCTTCTTGTTTTTTCTTTACTGATCCCTGTTAGTGATCTATTTGTCATCATCTGCACCGTCGTCTTAGCCTAATTCTCATTAGCATACATATTCTGGTTGGATTCACTGATAAAACACAGGAAAACAGATCATTTCGACCTACCAGTGTCATAACGATGTTTAGCCTACAAAGACCCTAGTTTAGAAAGACTATGAAGACTATTTCTACCCCCTACAGTTGGAATACTATTTGGTAATGGGAATAAATCTGACTGAATAATGCACGAATAAAGTATTAGACAACCTCGAGTTGCAGAGTTTAATCTTCCTAACAGTGCCCTTCCCTCCACACACACACACACACACACACACACACACACACACACACACACACACACACACACACACACACACACACACACACACACTGTGCTTGCATTACCCTGGTGATGACAGTGGTGGGGCTCATGAGAAAAATGGTGGGTGTCTGGATGTGACATTTGAATGGGTTCAGGAGAAAAATGGAACAACGGTAATGGTGTGTGCTGAGAGAGACGCTTGGTTTGGAGGTGGAATGCTGAGGCAGTAAACGATGAAGGGAGGAACACAGAAGAATAGAGAAAACAACACAAGAGGTGTTTAGAGGGAAGAACAGATAGACTACCCGTAAGAAAAAACTGAGGAATTTATAAATGAAAATGGAATAAAAACATCATTGTTTAGAAGCAATGACTCAGATGGAGAAGAGCCCTTGTTAAACTGGAGAGAGAGAGAGAGAGAGAGAGAGAGAGAGAGATTGGCCAAAACACACACACACACACACACACACACACACACACACACACGCACACACGGTTTTGAACATCAAAACATAAAGACAAATTTGATGAAGTTCATACCTCCGATAATTTGCCAACATTTATTCACGTTAGGAATTGGGTTCTAAGTACAAATAACATCCAGTATCGTTTTTACTCCACGATACCCCATAATATCTCCATGCGTCCTTCCGCTTATCATCTATTATTTCCCCAGGTATTGAATACTATCACCATTCAAGAATACCTTAGAATAGCGGCACATCTCATGGTTTCTTTTTCTTTATTACCTTCAACTGTCAATATTATCATCATTCCACAGTGCCTCATGTTACCGTCAAAAATTTTTCTGATGGTCTTCCACAAAATCATGTTAGGTCTCTTCCTCCACCTCCCGCTTAAGACATTAAGATTCCTGCGGGGCTGCAAATCTAGTTTTGGCTGCATATATTTTATCTCAGAGCCCTCCTGGAGGTTACTGGTGCTGTCTCACCATCTATAATTTTCCGCATTCACCAAAAAAAAAAAAAAAAAAAAAGTGCATGGCGTATCAAGTTATATGCGCTTTTCAATAAGTCATGATCATTCTTACAATTCAAAGAAAAAAAAAACTACAAAGAGCAACAAATTTTTTGGAAATTATCATGAATTATGTGTTTACCTGCTTTGAACTGTTGTGTAACATAGTTTTTTTTTTCTTGTCTGCAGAAGCACTGGCCAGTAATTCTAGTTTTTGTCAGCCTGTAAAGGAGTATATCCAGTTTCTTACCTTCTGAAGATAATACTGCCAGAATTAGTTGAAGTGAGGTTCTGGAACTGGGGAATAATGTTTGCCACTATCAATGTTCTACTCCATCATACTGCTGGGCGGTGATGGTGCAGACTTGGCACCCGTGGACTGCTGCCTGAAGAACGAGATCACTCCAAGGATGAGGCAGGGAATATTTTGGGGATATTCTGCACAAGGTTCAACGACATGACGTAAACATACCCCCGTTGGTGTAGAACACAGAAATACCGAATGACAGAGCTCTTATATGCGAAGCAGTGGATGTAAGGAGCAGGTTTGTACGGGTGACAAGTGTGTCACATACACACACACACACACACACACACACACACACACACACACACACACACACACACACACACGCAAATGCTGAGACGACACCAATCATTACGTGCTTCCCATTATTTACCATAGTTTGTTTATCTGTTGGCATATAAACACCTATTATCTTATTTTCCTTTACCGCTGAGAGGCCATACTGCTAGGTTTTGCATGTGCTGAGTTACCGGTTACTGGCTCAAGGCAAGGAGTTTGGTTTGGGCCTATGGTGTGTGGTGGTGGTGTTGGAGGTTACAGGTTACTGAGGCAGGCAGGTTTGGTTTGGTTACTGGTGTGTGGTGATGATGTTGAGTTACAAGGTTACTGAGGCAGGCAAGGTTTGGTTTTGGTTATGGTGTGTGGTGCTGGTGTTGAGGTTACAAGTTACTGAGGCAGGCAAGGTTTGGTTTTGGTGCTGGTGTGTGGTGGTGATGTTGAGTTACAGGTTACTGAGGCAGGCAAGAGTTTGGTTTGGTTATGGTGTGTGGTGGTGGTGTTGGAGTTACAGGTTACTGAGGCAGGCAAGGTTTGGTTTGGTTATGGTTGTGTGGTGATGGTGTTTGAATTACAGGTTACTCAGGCAAAGCAAGAGTTTGTTTTGGTTATGGTGTGTGGTGGTAATGATGAAGATAAAGCAGAATTACTTTGCTTAATGATGATGATGGTTATGGTGATGGTGGTGTGTTTGTTTTGTGGTGGATGCTGAAATTAATGAAGGTGTTATTTTGTGTGGTGGCGGGTTGTTGTAAGAAAATGATTGTCTTAGGGGTTACTGAGCATTTATGGTGGTGATGTGACTGTGGGATTGTTAATATGGTGGTAACTTTACCGTGTTAATGGCCTTAATGGTGTGGTGGTGTTATGGTGGCATTAGGTTTACTGAATGTGTGTGTGTGTGTGTGTGTGTGTGTGTGTGCGTGTGTGTGTGTGTGTGTGTGTGTGTGTGTGTGTGAATTTTGTGGAGTTCCTGTGTGGTGCTACCGTCCTTAGTAATGTCTATTACGGCATTGGATTTATTGTGTGTGCTGTTTTTGTGCTAGTGGTGTTACTGTGTTATGGTGTTACCGTCAATGTTGATAACTGCTGAGGCGTATATAATGTACAGAAGAAAAAAGAGAGGGATATTAGGAGTAAGAATAGTGGATATGTTAGGTGAACAGTAAGGTAGAGAGTTATAACACTGAGAGAGAATTTCTCGATATGAACTTGATGACAATAAAGCTGTGCTGACAGGAGAAGAGAGAGAGAGAGAGAGAGAGGGGGAGAGTGAGAGAGAGAGTTAATGATTATAGTTCTTTTTCAGTCATCTATCTATCTATATCTCTATACCTAGACTGCTTCCCCCAAGGAAAGGGAGGCAGCCGAGACGAGACAAACACACTCCCCATTCACTCATCCATTCAAACACATTCATTCGCATCTTAGCCCCAAAGGGAAGAACGGACAGATTCTCAACGCACCACACCGCACAAAGGGTCAACTGCGCAATGCAATCAGTGACATCCGCAGCAGGGCCCGACAGCAGAGCAGCTTTACCCCTGCCACATCATAATAGACCCATCCCCTTACCCGCACCTGACCTGACTAGCTGATCAGACCAAATGCGGGAGAATAACCCCTCAGGGGCTGCTTCATCACATAT